>NC_059133.1:97223762-97526965 GCF_020740605.2 Lemur catta
GTTTTTAAGGTTCAAGGGTGCTTTTCAGAGGGTGTTTGCCAGACAGAGCTACTTTTGGGTGCACCCACCACCCCAGTTCTGGTGTCAGACACCGGCCGGACAGCTCCTCTGTGCATTCCAGGGGCAACCCCCCCCCCCCGGACCTGCAGTTCCAAAGCCATCACTAATTATACACTCATGTCCCAGAACTGCATCTCCATCCAGAGCACCATGGAGACGCACCCCTCCCTGCTGTGCCGGATGAGGGGAGCCCACGCTCACTCTGCACCGCCCCCACAGTGGGGATAGGCAGTGCTGTGTGTCGAAGCACAGTCACAAACCCGTTATAAAAGCAGAGCTGATGCCTTGACGTCGGGCTGAATGTGGGTCAGCACCACTTTCCCACAGTAATAACATTTCCTGATTTATAAATTGTGAAAGGCAACGGGACAGCAAGTTCATAGAATGCAGCAAGGGCATTCCAATAAGACCATATGGTGGCATTTATAGCAGGTTGTGACAGGAAGGGCCGCATAGAAACAAGAAATCAGTCAGCATCTATACAGTGCAATAAATGCCCCCAGTGTACTTAAATTCAAGGGGGAACAAAGGCCAAAACTAGCATTAGATGCTACATAGAATGAACCCATCTCTAAAAGTGAAGCCCAGAGGAAGTAGCTGCAGATTTTGTCCTATTTCCCTGGGAGGCCGCAGTGTGCAGGAAGTGTGTTGTGTACGTTTTCCATCTTCCCTACAGCACCAAACAAGTAGTTAGGTGCATTTCCAGCCCTCAGTCCTTCCTTGCTGAGATGTTAGACTTGAAGATGAGAAATGACATAGTTTTAAGGAATTAACCTGTCTGGCCCAGGAACTCTTTCCACAAGTTTAGAGAACTCTTAACTTAGGTATCTGCTGCGAGAGGCAGTGTCATAAGGTTTCAGGGCACGACTTTGGAGTTGAGCAGATCTGGATTCGAAGCCCAGCTCTACCACCTGCTAGCTTTAGGCAAGTGACTTACCTCTCTGTGCCTCAGTTTCCTCACCCACAAAAGATGCCGCACCTTATAGGTTTGTTATGAGGATTAAGTCAAATAAAGCAAGGGACCCCTGGTGACCACAGTCAATGCCAGTCACCTTGTAGCTCTCAGCACAGCACAGGCCTCCCTCACTAGGAGAGGTGGAGCCAGGGAGTCTTGTACTGGTCTCCTCAACAGACAGGTTAAATACCAGAAGTTGGGTTTGGCTCAAACGCACCCCGTCCGGGCATTGGTGACCGGGTTTGCCATGCATGAGACTCACCCCGAGGGCTTATGCAAACACAGTTTGTTGGGCTGAGTTTCTTATTCAGTCCTTCTGGGGTAAAACCCCAGAATTTTCATTTCTGAAAAGTCCCCGTGTGATGCTATGGTCCAAAGACCACACTTTGATAAATACTGCTCTAAGTTTCTGCATTCCCTGGTGATAACCGCTACCTGGCACCTGGGACACTTGGTTAAACAGTGACTCCTGGGCCCTCCTCGGGGTGTCTAGTCCAGTGGGTTCAGGGTGGGAACAGGAATGTCTGTTCTGAACAGGCACCCCAGGAGATTCTCATAATCAGACCCATGGTTTAGATCACACAAGCACCTGTAAATCCTAAACCTTATTGCAAGACTGATCAGCTCTGGGACTCCCCCTTGCTGGCAAGGTGGGGCCTGTCTTCTGGAGGAGACCCTGGAAATAGCACTTCTGTTTCCTGTGGAAAGACCAGGTGGCCAAAGACGAGGGAGACTGGCTTTATGATTGCAGCATTGCTTTTCCTGATGCTTGGCCAGGAGAATTTGCCCCAGGCAATGAAGTTGGCTTGTGCAGTGCCCAGCTGCTGGAGTTCTCCAGTGTTCACAGATTCATGGCTCTAAAGAACAAGTCAGGAGGGCTGGAGCAAACAGGTGTGTTTCCTGGGTGGGACAGCCAAGGTTATAGAGGACTCCCCAAAAGTCGATGGCACATAGGCCTTGCCCTCACTCAGAATAACACCAAGAGGAAAGGCTGCTCTTTCGAGGCTGGCCGTGAGTAAACGGGGATTGCTGCCCGGCCCTCTCCCTCCTGCCTCACCCTTTTCCAGCAGAGGCAGTAACATGAGCTGTTGCTGAGCAAGACGCTGGTTTTAGCATGGAGTAAATTTCTGCCATGTGAAGGTTGCTGGCCGGTGCGCGTCTTCTCCAGCGCTCTGCGTGGCAGCAGGGTGTTCGCACAGTTGTCAGAGGGATGGGATCTAGGACATGGCCAGGCAGAATAGGACTCCACAGGGCCTCTCTGATCATGAGTGGGTTAATTTAAAAGTGAAAGCCGTAGCTGCCCGTTTCCCTTGGAAAACCGCCTGGGAAGTTCAATTGGCAATTCCACGCGGCAGCCTGCCTCATTCGTAGTAGGGCCTGCCTGATTTTCTGGTCTCCACTCCCTAAGGTTGGATCCAGGCAGCTAGGAGCTTCATCACAGCCTTCCTCCTGGACTTGCCACCCTGACAGCTGCTAGTGGCTGCAGAACTCTTGGGTTCTTGGAGAAATACCCAAGAGAGCACAGCAAAACAGTGTGGACTTCTCCTCACACAAATGATCCAGCCTCCTTAGGCATCAGTTTCCTCTTTTGTAAAAATGGGGAAAACAATAGCAGCTGTGCCCTAGAGTCATCGCGTGTTTCAGGGAGCTAACCCATGGGAAGTTCTGCACCCCACATGGTCAGGGCTCAGCGGCCGTTGATCATTGTCCTCAGATCTGCCCCCCTTGACACAACAGAACCACTGCAGAGCTTGTGTAAGTTGAGCAAAACTTGTCTTTGTAGAATCTAGTCCATGTGCCATTGGTCTGTTTCCTCCTACCAGGCCCCGTCAGTGCCTACAGCTGAGGGGAAATTCAGGGAAGGTGCTTTGAGATCAGCAATTGGGTCTAACTTGAGGCAGGGAGGGTTTTGCTAGATATTCTCCTAAGTGGAGGGGTCAGCTTTCTCTGATGGAGGCTTTACCAAGGAGGGTGTGGGGGCTCCATCCCTAACACCTCTGGAATCAGGGGAACCTGCCATGGTGCTCCCTGTTTGTGGTCCCTTGTACATTCTTTCTGTCCTCAGAGAGGGTGCAGCCCAGGGTGGAGGCAGACCTGGATCAAAGTCACACAGGACAATAGATTGTTACTGGTGTCAAAACAGGTATGTACTGGGAGGGAAGAGTGGTCTGATGATTAGATTTTCTGGTCCCCATCTCTCTTAGGAAGCAGTATCTTGAGAAGTTACCCTTCCCTCGCAGAGGGAGGGAGAAGTTGGTCGTCTGTATTGCATTTTTTTCTGGTATAGTGATTCTTTGTGCTTAAGAAGTTTCCAGGCTAGAGTCCAAGGGGGTACAGGTACTGGGAGCCTGAGGCACTGACTTTACACCGTGAATCTTACATGACGTACAGGGCCTGGCCAGCCCCAGAGACTGACCCAAGACCCCGTGAAAATGGTAGCCTGCAAAGGAACAGCTGGCAGCCCTGCTGGATCTCCCTCTGTCCTTCACGAAGAGAAGGGGAGGCCAGTTTGCCTGGCTGGGATTTCTGGGAGCAAGTAGCAGGGCCTCTGGGAGGTGGCTGAGTTGCAGCTTGTGAAGAAAGGCAAGGGCTGGCCTTCTGCTCTCTTCCCTGTGTCCCCGGCCTCACTGGCTGCACTCCCATGGTCCTTGAGCTGTCATAAAACTAGCCAAGGTGACGCTAACAGCTATAAGTGGGGCCTCGAGAAGGTTGCTGGCCGGTGGCGTTTATTCTTTGCCCAAGTCGTGCAAGTGCAGCCACCTTCCTGACGTGGCACAGGAAAGGATGGGGCTGTGCCGAGGCCCCTCTTGCAGTAAGCCCACCGCAGCCTGTCCTGCCACCGACTGCTGGGTGGCCCTGCCCAGGCTCTGGGCGCTCAGCCAGGGGGGAGGGAAAGCTGGTCTTCTCTTTCCCACTGAAGATTTAAGATGAGCATAGACACATCCTTATCCTTATTTCATGTTTGAACAGTGTTAAATGACACGCGCTGGGTTACATGTTATTAATAAGAAAGTAATTTAATGAAAACACAAAGGTAAGGCAAAAATAATACCAGTAAAAGAAATACTGAGAAAGAATCAAACTCTAGATGCCAAGCTTTCCATGGCCCAAATTCCAGCGTTCACCCACTTTTAACTGCACCTCTCGGCCCTCCACCACGGCATGGGCATATCCCGCCTTCCTTTTTCATGGTGTGTGTGCGTCTCCTCTCCCTTCAGAGGAAGGGTCTTTTCTGTGTCACCTGTGTATTCCCTGCAGTGTCCAGCAACCACATCGTAAGTAGAAGACACTCGTGAATTTTATGTGGGTGAGTGAACAAGTAAAGCAGAATGCACTGAGCTGAGCTTGTGGTAAGAAGCCAGCTCTGTGTCCCCCGGCTGAGCTTCAGTAGGTGCTCAGGAATGTTCCCTGAATGAATGAACGGCTGTGTAAATGAGTGGAGAAAGCAGCAAATGACTAGAGTCCCAGAGTGTAACACAGGCATGACGAAAATAATAACCCCTCGTCTTCACAACATGCCTGCGAGGCAGTTGTCAACATCCTCTCCTTCCTGAAGAGGAAACTGAGGCTCTGAGAGCATAAATAATCAACTCGGAGTGCCACCACCAGTGAGCAGCAGAGCTGGTGTGGTGCCAGGAGGAGTTAGCCGAGAAGGGGGAGTGCAGCCCACGAGCCTGCCCGACTTCTGGCACCAACTGCCAATGCCAGCGTTTCCTGGAACCACCCTCAGGTTTGATAATTTGCTACAAGGACTCAGAGCTCACTGAAAGCTGTTATATTTACAGTTATTTACAGTTTATTGCAGCAAAGGGATACAGATTTAAATCAGCCAAGGAAAGAAATGCATAGGGTGGAGTCCGAAAAGTAGCAGACTTGGAGCTTCCACTGCCCCTCCCCGTGGGGGAAGGACAGCATTACTTTCCTTGGTGTCCATGTGTGACAACATACAAGGCGTACCGCTAGCCCAAGGCTCAGTGTTCAGTTTTTATTATGTAGGCAATGATTGATTGGTCACCAGGTTGCCCACATGGCTGATCTCAGTCTCCAGATCAGCTGATACTGTGTGACCCCAAGCCCTCACCCTAAATCACATTTTAGACTATCCACCAGGACCTGAGGCCTCCAGGCAAACAATGATAGCACCCTCAGGCAGGGCATCCCAGGGATTTAGAGCTTCCCTCCCTGAGCCAAGGACAAAGGGCAGGCTTTCCCTGGGCAAGGTGAGATTCTTTGCCACACGGCACTAACAGCACTAATCCTGGATGCCGTTGTCCCCATCACTGTCCACTGGCTCGCCCTGTCACACGCAGCAGGCTGTGAGCACGCCCACCCTGGCAGAGAGAGGACCTCACCGTTGGAGCAAGTCAGGGCTGGACGCCACCTCTCCACCCAGTGCTTCTGGGGCTTGGGGCTCCGTTGTGCCAGAGGTCGGGCCATTGCTTTATGGCAAAAGCCAGATTTCCTCCAGCCCAGTCCAGTACACGCTTCTCACTGAGGGTGAGGCCTCTTCTGAAAGTGACTCTCTGGGAATTATCCGACCATGAGATAGGAAACTTCCCCACTTGTGCAACGATGATTGGGGTTTTTTGCCTGCACTGGCACCCCATGGCACTGCAGAGACCCCGTTCTGTGCACGTACTACCCCTGCGGGGCAGGGGAGTAGGATGTCAATGCTCCAGGAGGGCGTCCTAGAGAGTGGAGAGCCATGGTCTGGGCTTGCGTGAGTCGCGCCAGGCGTGTTCCCACGCGGTGCTGTGTCCTTCTCTAGCTGAGCCAGCCTGTGCTGGGCAGCAGCGGGGACAGTGCCGCGGGCAGGCGGCAGGGGAGCCCGGGGGTCGGGCTGTTTGTCTCTGCCCGTCCCTCTCGTCTCTCCTGTAGTTTAGCAGTGGCCATTGCCGTTGCTGCCACCTCCCTGTGTGTTCCCAGCATCCAGCTCAGGGACTGGCCCTTCGTGGGGTCTGAGGGAGCACAGGGAAGTTGAACCTGCCGCTGCCTCTCCACCCCTGCCGGCACGCGGACCCTGAGAGCCAGCTCCGTCCGGGCCACGCGTGCTCCTTCCCCGCACAGCCCAGGTCTCACGAGAGGCATCTGACGCACCACTCAGCGTGGGGGACCTGCAGCTTCACGGCCACATGTGTCCCTCCAGATCCCCACGTGTGACCCCCTCGACCAAATCCAAACTTCACAGAACAAATCCCTTTATTAAAAGGATTTGTTCTGTAAAATTTGGATTCAGTCAAAAGGCCACACTCAAGGATCCAAAAGGCCACAGGTTCCCCTCCTGTCAGGACGAAAGACTTTCTCTTCTTTCTCAATTCCCGGGGTCCTAAGTTTATTTCAGAGTGAGTCCACTGCCTCTACTCGTGCCTGCAAGGCCCTCTGTGAAACTTGGCCCAGTGATCTTGGCATTTGCTGGACAGAAGCGCCCCCCCAGGCGAGGCTGTCTCCTAGGCGGGTTTGTGCAGGTGGTTATACCTGGACGAGTGTCTCCTGGCCACCCTGGAAGCCGCACTCTCTCCTCTCCCAGCCCTCCGTGGTCGGGGAAAGGTGCTGGCCCCTTCCTGCTCAGCAGGTGCTTTGAGACACGTCGACTCTGACTGTGACTCCTAACTTTCCCCTTCTTACTCTGGTGCATGGTTATTTCCTCACAGCAGTTCCGAGTCTGACATGGAGGAGGAGGAGGACGAGGAGGAGGAGGAGGAGGAGGAGGGGCCGCGGCTGCCCCCCTCTGACCTGGGCGGCGTCCCTTGGAAGGAGGCCGTGAGGATCCATGCTCTTCTGAAAGGGAAGAGCGAAGAGGAGCTCGAGGCCTCCAAAAGCTTTGGGCCTGGGAACGAAGAGGAGGAGGAGGAAGAAGAGGAGGAGGAGTATGAAGAAGAGGAGGAGGAAGAATATGACGAGGAGGAAGAGTCCAGTGAAGGTCAGGGAAAAAAATCTCTTCTCCTAACCCTGACCCCATCCCCACAGTGATCCATTCCATGTGTGCACGTGTGAGGTTTCTGAGGCTGACGTCACATAGATGTGCCTCCCAGAGCCTGGGGACGCTTCCTCCTGACCTGAGATATGGGGGCGGAGGAGAGGACACCGTGGTGTCTGGCCATCGACAGTGGGAATGGTGTCCCCTGTGGACACTTTCATTAGAAATTGGATGTGGAAGGCAGAGGGCCAGTCTAAGGACTCCATCTGAATTAGGTCACTCGTTTTTGTCTCCTCGTTTTTTCCTTTTTCCGTTTAGTTTCAGTTAAAGAAGTTTATTTTAAGAAAGAAAAGAAATTGAGCTTTCTAGAGGATTCCCTGGTTCCTAGTGTTGGATGTGGGAGGCTGCCTAGGTGCCCACTGGACGGGGTTCAGTCCATGACACCCAGAGTAACACTGTGGGCCAGTGTCCTGGAAGGGAGCGTCGTAGTCTCGGTATCCAGTTACTCTGGTTGGTTCTGAAATATTCTCTTGCCTTGGACTCGAAATGTTTCAATTCTGTTCCTATCTCTAGCTTTGTGTGACCTTCAGTGATGAGGAAGGACTTGTGGGGCCTCCTCTTCTTGACTGTGTAAAGAGAGGGCCGTTCTTTCCCTGTCTGGTTGTGCAGAGTCTGGTGGGTGACGCGGAAGGAACCAGGATAGGCAGAGACCCGATTCCCCTGTGGACAGGCAGGAAGTGAACAGGAAGGACATGGCCTTTATTTCTGAGCACCAAAGCCTCCCAGCGGTGCCAGAGAAGCAGATTAGATCCTGGACAGCCCCAGGCCCCGTGGAGCTGGCACCGACTAACTGCTCCACTGTTCCCGTGCTTATCTCTGCTTTTCCTGGAATTTAGTGTGCTTGCTGCCCAGTCCCATCCCAGGGTCTGTTTTCTTGGGCAAGGCCCAAGCCCTTCCCGACACGGCTCACATTCCTGGGCTGGGCCCCTAGAGTGTGTGGCTCTGGGACACAGGCCCTGCTGAGGCAGGTTGGGCAAGAGGGAAACACACCCTTGTGTCGGTGTGAATGGTTAGGGTCAGAGCATTTCCTCAGACCACTAAGGAGCTGCTCTTCTTGTTCTCCTGCAGGTGGAGGGAGGCTGGGGCAGGACCCACAAGGCGGCACTGGGCAGCCTGCCCCTTCCTGCTCAGTCTGTTTATGAGAAATGAGTAAGGTCTGCGCGAGCAGGCGGCAGGCCCAGGGCCTGTGCCGGAGCCTCGAGTCCTCCTGTCCGCAGACCCTGGCAGGCCCGGAGTGGCTCCCACGTCCCTGCTAGTCAGAGGGGTGAGCACGCTCACAGCTCATCCGGGGGAAAGGTATTTTGTGTGCGTTATTCCAGACATCATTATTGCCATCTGATGATTAACGCTCAGTGGCTTGTAGCCCCGACACAGCTTAGGGTCAGAGCTTGTTCCCTTTTCAGGAGCGTTAGCCCAGCAGTTCACACAGACTTCATTTTCTGGACTTGTCGGAAATGGGCTTTAACTAGAGAAATGCGTGCTGACAGATGCAGCCAGACTCTGGAAGTTCCCGGGCGGGAGCCTGTGGTCCTAGCCTGCAGTGTCTTTTGGGCAGCGGCCTTCAGTGCCACCTAGGCAGGGGCAGGACGCCGTTGCCCTGCGGCTGAAGATGACTCTCTTCTCTTTCCTCCCTCATTTCCGTTTCTCTCCATTACCCTGCGGGATGCTTGACGCTGTGGTGGGTGTCTGGCTCCCCCTGCTGTAGAAGGGGAGTACTGCCCCCGGGACAAAGAACTCCTGCAAGGCCAGTGGCTCCAGCGTCTCTCAGAGGAAGAGAGACGTACACGTAAAGGTACCCACGCTGCCCCCTTGCCCACCTGTACCCCGGCTCCCTATTAGCCATCCAGAGTTCGCCCCCCAGAGCAGGGTTCCCAGGACAGGCCTGCAGTGCCAGGCTTTGCACACGTTTCGCTGGGCCCCCAGCCCTGGGCCCCCTGCACAGGGAGTCGCCTGCAGGGTAGCATGGGAGTCGAGAGAGACGCAGGAGGAAGTCAGACGAGACTCCAGACTCGAGACTCCCATCTGTGTCCATGTATGTTTTGCTGCAAGTTCCCCTCTTCCAGTTAAGACTCAGCATCTTCTCTATGCAGAAAATCTCATCCCCCCACCACAGGAGGCTTTAACATTTCTCTGAGAAAGGAGGAAATGCTGGCTTTGTACTGTTGATAAGCCCCCAAGGCTAGTATTATCAGGGAGAAAACATGCTCAGGTAGAAGAATTGCTGTCTTCCCTTTGTTGCTCAGAAGGGAAAGAGCTCCTGCATTTTTCTCTTTGCTTTACCTTCCTCAGTCCAAAGATATCTAAACCTTTGCTGCCATTCAGCCCCATCCAGCACCATAAAGGCAAATAGACCTTAGGAAAAGTCCATGAATATATAGAGACTAGTAGCTTCAGTAAGGGAGTACAAGAGGCGCTAAATACCCCACATACAAGAGAGCATAGTGCAAGCATCCACATTTGGTGGTCTTATTGGCAATTTCTGCCCATATCACATTCCCTGTTGCTTATAGTTAAGAGTTTGTGGTTATAGTGACTAAAGCCAAGGCCAGATTGTCCGGGGAGACTGCTGAGAGGAGGCGTGATGTACATTCCCAGATGGAAGCTGGCCCCTGGCAGGAGTCCCAGTCCTCTTCAGGGCAGGTGGCACCTGCTCTTGCTGCCTGAACAGCCCCCTCCCTACAGGTTGCTAGCTGTCACTTTATCTTAACTCATCTGTGTGGCATGATCCAAGCACTAACCAAAGGGATCCACAGGGCAGGGCTGCATACTCCTTGGGCTCTGACAGCAAGAATAATCTAAAGGGCCATGGGTAAGTTTTCTCTGAGCTGAGAAGCCAGGTCTTGTGTCCAGAGGGGATCAGCGGGGCACTCAATGGAATTCCAAGGAAAAGGGCTTTGACCTCAGAAAAAGCAGAGAGGTATTGGTCTTGTTCCTACCCATGAACTCCCAGAGCTTCGAGAATGTACAGGACAGAGTTCTGTTTGCTGTCCCAGCCATCGTCTGCACAACCCCGTGGCCTTGCCACAGACCCAGCGTGCAGCACAAGGCCCCTTAGGGGAGGGGACTTTTTCTCTGTCAAAGCAGCTCTAGCTGCAGAAGATAAAAGCTGAAGTACCAACAAAGCACACTCTGTCCTGTGTGAGTTGCTGGCTCACGACAGAGCAACACAGTCCCCTCCGGCCTCTCCCTTGTTGCTTGGCTTAAATCTCAAAGGAGAAGCAGCCAGCTTGGCAGGCAGAGGTAAGCACCTTGCTATGTGACCAGCAGAAAGGGCATGAACGGTGCATCTTTGGGGCCTCACTGTGCTAGGTGACAGAGCTGAGTCCTCATGACCCCTGGAGGGCTGGTCCTGCAGAAGCCACTTGTAATCTGCTCTCTTTTCCCAGTTTGGCATGGGGGCCCTCACATGCAGTTTAAGATGAAAAGAACATCAGAAAAGTTCTCTCTGTATTTTGGGTTGGAATGTGTGATTCTCTTCTTAGAAAGTAATAGTACATGCCAGACTTGAAATGACTTAATCTAATCGAATGAGTAGAAACGGTTCGCGTGTGTGTGCGTGTGTGCCCACGCATGTGCTCTCAGTGTTTACCTCTTTCTGATTCATACTGATCCTGGCCAATGCTGTGACTTTTCTTTCTGTTTCCTTTCCTGTGCTGTTTCATTCCCTCCTTCCCTTGACTGTTGATTTTCTCCCTCCTTCCTCCCCTTCATCTCCTCCACCCCTTGAACCTGGTACACTAGCCGGGAACCAGAGGCTACAGCAGATCATAAACCCAGCGGATCCCTTGGAGATCCAGGCTGATGTGCACTGGACACATATTCGTGAGAAAGAGGAGGAGGAGAGAATGGTACCGACCTCTGAGTCCTCTACTTCTAGAGGTAACTGCTTGCGCATCCGAGGTCCCAGAGCACCTCTGAGCACCTCCAGCCCCTGTCTCCCCTCCAGCTGCTGCAAACGACCTTTCTGTTAGGGCCATGGCCATCAGTTTAATCAAAAGTAGGAGCCAGCAGAATATTTCATTGTCCTGATGTTAATCGTGACAACTGCCTTGGACTGTCATTCGAGGATATGTAAAGTTCTCTATGGATTAAGAGGTTGTGGGCGCTTTCTCCGTTGATGCAAAATACTACAGTGAGCCTGGCCTTGGGAAACCAAGAATTTGCTTTCTTTGTCCCACATTTCCAGGCAGGGTTACTCTTTCCCCACTTTGTAAGGTGTTCTGGTGCTTTCCTCATGGAGTGTGCCTGGGTGTGAATGTGCGTTGGCAGGAAGCAGGGAGAGCACGTTTTGAGGTGAGATGAATTTTTAGGAAGAAATTTACATGGAGGAGGCCTCTACAGTAGCCAGCATAATTCCCAGCTCCAGTGGGTGCAGTGATCTGTGTTGCACAACAGAGTGAAGATGTGCCTTATTCCGGCTTCTTTTAATAAAGGAATAGCAGTAAGAGGAAAAATGGAGACTGTCGAGGGACGTGGTGGCTGCCGTTGCCATCCTCCCCGGCGACCCTCGGGCTCACAGACCCCTGCCTCCCTCGTACTCATCTTCATGTTTTCACTCAGCACCAGCCATGGCCGTGCACCCCGCAGGGCTCTGAGCTCACAAAAGGGGAGGCTCCTGCTGTCGTGGAACTTAGCCTTTAACGGGACGTTCAATCCTCCCCAGCCCCAGATCTTCACCACAGGCAAGACCAGCCTCTGTGACTGGCTTGTGCGGCCCTGTGGACACCGAGCAGCTCTGCAGAGGTTGATGAGAGAGACTGTGCTGACCAGAGATGTCGCACTGCTGCGGACTTGGAAGAGCCCTGCAGCTCTGCACCGACCCCGGCCCCGCCGGGTTCTCTCTTCTCTCTTCGCCCTGGACACCTTCCACACAGGCTAACTACACGCTGTTGCCCCTCACCAGTGCTGGACGGGCCTCTTGTAACATCGTCTTGGTTTCTCTTCTGTGTTGGACTTTAGGGATGACCTCAGCTCTCCTCGTCGGGAATGCTGATTGCTGTGTAACTGTGTGTTTGTCGTCTGTTTTAAATTCAGTGCCCGACCTTCCCTCCGTACGCCGCGCAGCAGTGCAGGCCTGGCTGGAGACGGTCTCCGGAGGTAGTCTGGTGATGTTTGCTCTCTCCCCTCACCATAACCTCTCTCTCTAGGCAGCTGTGCTGGTACCTTAACACTAGAACCCTGGGCCTGTCACTAGTGCATGCCAGGGCGGCCAGAAGCGGGCGGGGGCGCGTGCATGCCTCACCCAGGCAGCCGCTCTTGCATGGGCCAGATGCGCACCCCACACCCTCAGGGCCGCTCGGAGGGAAGCAGTGGTGTAGGCAGGACAGAGGCAGAAGTTTGTCATTAATAGAAGCTGGGGGAAAGGCCAAAGCTGAAGGGACATTTTAGCACGGAGGTTTGACGTCTATTGAAATTAAATTGGGTAGCGAGTGAGTGTGAAAGTCGAGGAATCAGAGGATACTCCACAAACCTACCAAAGTATCAGAGAAGGAAGCAGTCCAAGCTCAGGGGATATTTATGGAGAAGTGATCAGTGCAGAGGGAGAGTGGAGGGTTGGTGGGTATCGTTCAGCTGAAGTGGAGGGACAGGCTCTCCAGACTGAGGTACAGGCATCTCTTTGAGCACTGAGGCCAAAAGAGAGATGAGAAAGCTGACCTGTCCTCCCTGAATTTTTCTGGAAATGTGTTTCTCAATGAGTGGCCACTGGCGTTTTGGGTTGGACGGTTCTTTCCCTCGCAGGAGGCTTAACATCCTTGGCCTCCGCCCTTGGAATGTTAGTGCAGCCTCCCTCACCCCTGTCAGGACAACAACAAAGTCCCTCCACACATCACCAAACCCTGCTCATGGAGGGGCAGTGTCACCCCCAGCTGAGCACACCGTCGGGGTGATTGCTTCTGGGACGGGCAGATTAGAGCTGGTGGACCTGTACCAGCCTGTCCCTTTGTCCCCAGCAGCAGCAGGGAGAATAGACAGGGACTCGCAAGGGGGTGCCTCACGCAGCTGTGAGTAGAGAGAGAGCCTCGCTGAGCCGTTAGTTCTGTGAGCAGAAACTGCCACCCCCCCCCACCCCCCCCCCCCCCCCCCCGGTTAGCAGGCGTCCCGAGCGTAGGGGAAAGGCTACGCTACAAGGACTAAAAGGAACCAAGAGCTAAGTATGTCAGCGACTCCCGGCTTCCATGGCGTGTGGCTCTTCAACTTGTGTGGCAGCTTCTAGCACCCCACGCTCCATCTTAACCTGGATTTAACCCCAGTTCCATCCTCAAGCTGCGTCTCTTTCAACACCTGCTGCTGCAATGATGTTTCTCACTTGTTTGTTTTTTGATGTACCTGACAATTGTTCCTTTCAAGGTACTGCCACAGAGTGTAGACTTCTTACCCTTCTGACTCTACCGCAGACGCTTCTTAGTGGAAACTCTCAGTCGGGGAACTATGCGAAGGACCGGGGCGCAGGCCTGAATCAGGCTGCTTCAGGCGTGCCTTGGACTCTGCCAGAGTGGGGGCTGTGTGGGGTCTCCTGGGTACTGGCTTCCAGTTCACTCACCAGCGAGGGCGTAAAGTTGCCGTCTCACTGCCCAGACACTCGGAGTTGTTCAGGCAGACGCAGCGGGCACAGGGCTCTCCGCAGGACGGGCCAGGTTCTGTTCCCACCGGGGCTTTGATCCCAGCAGCCTTCTCAGAAATGGTGTGGTGCAGTGATGGATTCAGTGCCCAAATAGAAAGCTCAGATTTGAGGAGGGGCCCAGAGGAGATTGGTGATTTTGGTAGGGCTTTTATTTGTGCCTCCTGGCATTTGATGCACTGTTTTCCTTGAGTGACCAAAAGCAAAGCTATCACACAAAGATTTTAACCCGTGGAAATAATTGAGTAGTTTTTCCCCAGTATTTCCCCCAGCAAATGCCGTCATCATAGGAAAGCACCTTGGCATTGCCCACTCCATGGGCCGCTGTGGTATCTTAGGAGGAGGGACATGGCAGTAACTTTGCCAGCTTATGCTGGGGCCACCTGTCTATTCCATTCCAAACCTGTTTCATGCAGTGCTCCAGAAGCTAGATTTGAGCCATCATCTTATGAGCTGTGCATAAAAGATGAGTATACAGCTTACGGAATTATTAAAGAAACAGAAACTTTCCTAACACCCCAGGTCAAGAAATACAACATCACGAGCACCCTCCAAATGCCTCTTCCTGGTCACAGGCCTTTGCTGCCTACCCCACCCCAAAGGTAGTCACGTCCCTGCTGTCACTACACTCTGACCTCAGTCTCACACACATCCTAAGGCTACTGGGGGTGCAGATGCATTAGGCCACCCTGGGAAAGGGTCTGTTACCCGGGCTGCCCGCTCCCATTTGAGCCGGCTTTTTAAGAGATCCACCTGATCCTCCTCGCCATGCAGCTGGTTCCTCTGTCCTCCGCCTACTTGTAAATATTAATACAAGTCAAAGCATAATGCGTTTCCTGAAATGAAAGCCTGTAGGAATGATTTGAGGCTGGCTGTGCTTAGAACCCTAGAAGAGCCCTTAGGTCCCCTGGCAAATGGGTCCTGTCAGTCTCAGGTGACACAGGAATCTCATGGCATCCCTAAGGCAGTGCATGTTGCTTTCTTAACTGCTCTCTTGCTCTGAGCTGTGAGTGCGAGTTCCGAGTGTGCAGAGCTCGGGGGCGACGGGGTGTGTGTGTGTGTGTGCACAGGTGTGTGTGCGCGTGCACAGGTGTGTGTTCACAGGTGTGTGTGCACGTGCACAGGTGTGTGTGCGCGTGCACAGGTGTGTGTTCACAGATGTGTGTGTGCGTGCACAAGTGTGTGTGCACAGGTGTGTGTGCGTGTGCACAGGTGTGTGTTCACAGGAGTGTGTGCGTGTGCACAGGTGTGTGTGCGTGTGCACAGGTGTGTGCATGCACAGGTGTGTGTGCAGGGGCGGGCTCCTCAGGAGGGAGGAAGCTGACGAGTGCTCTGCCTCTTTCTGCAGCACTGAAGGGCTCCTCTTGAGTCCAGAGAATGAACTTTACATACCCGCCAGGCCCTCCTCCAGTGCTCTAACAAAGCATTTCTCTAAATTACCCCAAGAGCAGCCACACCTCTGCCAGCTGAAGGGGGCGGGCCCTCGGGGTCTGTTGCTCCCTCACTGGCGTCACCAATGTTCCACTGAGCCTGCCGGACTGGGCCACGTGGCAGAAGTATGTCACCTAAACCGTCTGGGCATCAGTTTTCTCACCGAAAGGAAGGAATTAGAAATGGTCCTTCTAATTGTATTGCAGGTTGAGTACCCCTTATCCAAAATGCTCGGGATCTGAAGTGTTTCAGATTTTTTTTGATTTTGGAATATTTGCATATATGTAATGAGTTATCTTGGGGATGGGACCCCAATCTAAACATGAAATTCATTTATGTTTCATCTATGCCTTATCCACGTAGCTTGAAGGTGATTTTATACAATGTCTCTGACGATTTTGTACATGAAACCGAATTTTGCCCGTGACGCATCACATGAGGTCAGCTGTGGAATTTTCCACCTGGGTTATCATGTCAGAGCTCAAAAAGTTTCAGATTTTAGAGCATTTTGAATTTCAGATTTGGGATACTCAGCCTGAGTTATGAGGACTAAATGGCTCCCGGCACGTGAGGCGGTCAGCACAGCGCGGGCACGGGGGCACTGACGGCTGAGAGCGGCACCCTGCCGGGCCGGGCTGGGCCAGGGAAGCAGTGTTCCCCTCTGCCCTCCTCCAGCGTAAGGCCCTTGCAGCAGCCTTTGAAGGAAGAGGGAGAATGACCGGGCCTTTGGCTGCTCTTCCCCTTCCATGGCCCCACCAGTGTTGGGAACGGCCAGTTCCCTGAGCTCAGGACAGGCCTGGGCCTCCCCAGCGCCCACACCGTCTGACGCTCCTCCCTTCTCCTTCTGGCCCCGAGGAAAACAGTACCTCCTTCCCACCTGCAGAGGCAGTCTGCCCGTCTGCCCGTCTGTCCGTCTGTCCTTTTCTTCCTTTCTTTGAACATTTCTGCTTTACAGTCCCATTGGATGAGAATGACCTGGAGGAAGATGTGGACTCGGAGCCAGCAGAGATAGAAGGGGAGGCAGCAGAGGATGGGGACCCGGGGGACACTGGTGCTGAGCTGGATGATGGTACGGCCTGACCTCCCCTCCCCCCATGGTGACGCCTGTTCCTCACTGGTGGCAGGGCCAGAGTGATTGGAACTCAGGAAAGATGAAAGCAACACACTTTTTGGGTTAAAAACCAAAAGCAAGGTGGCTCAGGGGAGACAGCCATTAGGTCTCCTGGTTCATTCTTTGAACTGCCCACAGGTGACTTGAATGTGTCCCATGTCACCCTCCTGGAAGCCACCAGTCGGTGTGGCCTGCACTCATGGAGCTGCAGTTGGGATCCAGAGCAAATCTGGAGCCTTGTGCAGGGCTGTCAGTGCTGATGACGCCCTCTGAAAGCTACGCACCGGGAGGCCGTGTGCTCAGAATTGCCGTGTGGTTGGTGGGGGAAGGAGGCGGGGACTGGGCTGGGGGGAATTGGGAAGGAAAGCCCAGGCGAGACCGGGGAGCACAGACCTCGACTGCAGAGTTGGGCTGCAGGTCGGGCCTGGGGTGAGGAGCAGGAGCACAGACAGTGGGGCCGGGAGGCCAGGCCCGCCCTCCACCGGCACACCCCAACCAAGTCTTTCCCTCTCTGCCGGGGCCTGTCACATGTCATCATTGCCGTGTTTAAAAGAAATGGAGCCCCACAGGCTCTGAGACACCACACTGCCAAGGACAGTGTGCTTGGGGCAGGAGAGTGCTGTTGGGCCGTCCTCTGCAGAGATGGAAAAGCTGGGTGGCCTCACTCAGGATGTGCACCCAGGTCTGTCTCTGCCCTCCGCCAGATCAGCACTGGTCTGACGACATCCCATCAGATGCTGAGACAGAGCTCCGCCTGCAGCGCCAGGCCGAGGTGGAGGCGGAACTGGAGCTGAGGGTGTCAGAAGATGAGGAGGACAAGCCACCCGCCTTGCCGAAGCGACAAGAGAGAGGTGAGTCTGCTTTCAGCAGGCAAAGCAGCTTCCAGAATTCCTGGGGAGAACCTTGCAAGCAGAGTGGCACAGGGCACCGGCCCTGCAGAGAAGAGCTCGCCGCACACTGGCCCCCTGGGGGCAGGTGGCTCCGTGCCTTCTCCTCCTCCCGCCTGCCCTGGGCCCACAGCCCCCTGCTTGTGTTGTCTGGGGCCGTGGAAGGCTAGCAGGTGCACCCCAAAGCTTTGGCGCAGGCTGTACCCATGAGGAAGGTCAGCACTGATGCAGAGCTGACAAGTGCACCCGCAGAGGAGGGTGCTGGACAGCGCCCTGGGAGACTCGTTCCAGGATCTCTCGCCTCCGAGAGGACCTGTTCTTTCTAGAGATTAGCCAGGAACAGGCTCAGGACTGTGCAGGAGCTAGCTCAGCTTGGCCCTCTACCATCCTCCCCTCCCCTGCAGACAGCCGCTGACTGCATGACACCCTTCCTGGGGCGGACAGGAAGGGCGTCCTGCTAGCGTGGAAGGGGTTCCTCTGGTGAGTCCCTGTGTCTGTTCTTCTCAGATCCCTCCCAAGCATCCAGCCCCGTCCGGCCCCCTCAGGAGCAAGCCCTTCTGCTCACCCCAGTCCACAGCCCTGTGGCAGAGGTAAGAGTTTGGGGCTCACGATGGGGACGGAGAACCGATGGGCCCCTGGGGGCATGTTTTAACTTCTTAGGGCCTTTGGCATGAGGCCCACAGACACCAGAGCTGAAGCAACCCACTGGCCTCCTTATTCTAAGGAAGAATAAAAAACATCTTCACTCCTTGTGCTAAGCGGGGCTGTTGGCACAGGAGCAGCCTTAGGGTTCCAGCTCAGCTCTCATGGGGACAAGGCTCTCTGGGCAGCACCTCCCAACCCTGCCCCACATGGACCCCAGACCCAAGTTGTCCATCCCTGTGCCACCCTTCCGGGTCCACACACCACTCGTGTTAAAAATAAGTTTATTTTTGGGCCAGGTGTGGTGGCTCATGCCTGTAATCATAGTACTTTAGTACTTTGGGAGGCTGAGGCAGGAGGATCACTTGAGCCCAGGAGTTGGAGGTTGCTGTGAGCTAGGCTGACGCCATGGCACTCTAGCCCAGGCAACAGAGTGAGACCCTGTCTCAAAAAAAAAGTATCCAGATTGCCCATGGTGTACGAACCACACATTGAACTGGTATGTCCTGTGGGATGTGGTTGGGAAGTACTCTCTGCAGGACGGATCAGGGAGAAGGCCAGAATGCAAGAGCTGCATCTGCGGGATTTGGTCTTTGGGACTCTAGGAAGCGAGTAACTATTGGGTGATTTTTATCTGTGAAATGTGGGCTTTATTTACTGAGACGCTCGGATGGGGTGATATGTGGGTTAGTGCAGGAATATCTGTGCACGTCTTTGAGCTTCCTAGGAAGGACAATTTGATCATAATACAGACTGGTAAGTAACTGTCTTCAATCTTTGGCATTGGCCCCTCTGCACGTAAGTCAGGGATCTCGGCTCTGGGGGTCGCCGCGGGGCGGAGAGCTGCATTCACTTGTGTCCTTTTGACCGCTGTGCATGTCAGTGGACAAAGAATATAGGATGTGCTTGAGATCGGCCAGACCTGAAAGCCCAGTCTGTCCAAACTAAGTAGAGTAGTTCTAAAAATCGACAAATAGAGCAGGATGTGAGAAAGGTTCGCCTGGAGCCATTCGAATAACAGTGAAAAGGACACAGAGAGGAATTTATTTCAACAGGCTTAGGCCCTTTGATTGAGAAACCTCCCTAAGGGATTGTGCTGCCCATGGAGACCCTCACCCTCTAAGTGGCTTCTGTGTTCCTTCTCTGTAGGGGTGCCAAATCCCACTTGCCCCTGTTACTGCCAAGGTGAAATCACCAGAGGAGCACCTTTTCCCTGAGCCTTCGCTCCCCAAAGAGAAGCCCAGAGTCGAAGCCCCCGCTGATCTGAACGCTGTGCACCCTCCCATCCGATCTCAGCCGGTGGCTCTGCCGGAAGCCAGGAGCCCTGCCTCTCCAGGGAGTCCACAGCCTCTGTCACCGCCGGCCACCTCTGCACCCCCCTCCACACTACTCCCCATCTGCTCCCAGCCTCAGCCGTCCTCTGAGGCCGCTGTCCCATCCCCGACCCTGTCCCCCATACGCTTCCAGCCTGTTCCAGCCAAAACATCAACCCCCCTCACCCTGCCCCCCGTCAAGAGCCAAGTCGACACCAGGGACAACTTGGGCAGCCCTCTCCCTGTGGACGGGGCCCTCAGACGGAGCGACCTGGTGGAGGAGTTCTGGATGAAGAGCGCCGAAATCCGCCGCAGCCTTGGGCTCACGCCTGTGGACCGCAGCAAGGCGCCCGAGCCCAGCTTCCCCTCGCCTGCCTTGAAGCCAGTGTCCCTAAAAGCCTATTCAGTTGAAAAATCCCCGCAGGGTGAGGGTCTTCATCTTCTAAAACCTCCACCTGTTCCTCAAAGGCTGGGCCTGCCAAAGTCAGAGGGCGACCAGCCCTCCCTGCCGACTCCCAAGTCACCATCTGACCGAGAACTAAGAAGCTCCCAGGAGGAGCGGAGGGACCTGTCCAGCAGCTCTGGCCTGGGCCTTCACGGGAGCTCCTCCAACATGAAGACCCTGGGCAGCCAGAGCTTCAACACCTCGGACTCTGCCATGCTCACGCCACCCTCCAGCCCGCCTCCGCCCCCGCCCCCCGGCGAGGAGCCCGCCACGCTGCGGAGGAGGCCCTGTGAGCACAAGGAGGCCCAGCCCAAGGCCTCGGTGGCCCCACCACCCCCACCTGCCACGTTTATGCGGGCCCCCCCAGAGGCTGCCCAGCCCCGCCGGGAGGAGGTGCGGAAGTCATTCGTGGAGAGCGTGGATGAGATCCCCTTCGCCGATGATGTGGAAGACACATATGATGACAGGACTGAGGACTCGAGTGTGCAGGAGAAGTTCTTCACACCCCCGTCCTGCTGGCCGCGCTCTGAGAAGGCCCTCCCCTTGCCCCTGGCCAAGGAGAATGGGAAGCTGCCTGCCCTGGGGGGCGCGCTCCAGCTGCAGAAGAGGGCACTGCCCTTAGTCTCTCCGGAGGCCAAGGAGCTGGCGGAGGAGCGCATGCGAGCCAGGGAGAAGTCTGTGAAGAGCCAGGCGCTGCGGGACGCCATGGCCAAGCAGCTGAGCAGGATGCAGGAGGTGCAGGTGGCAACCGAGGCCCCCAGGTCCCGAAAGGTGGCCTCAGCACCCTCTCAGGGCAAGGACCGTGGGGCCGAGTCCCCCAGACGCCCCGAGGAGCCCACCTTGAAGCACGGAGCCCCCAGTGAGGAGGCCCTCTCCCCTCCGTCGGACTCGGGGGGCCCAGACGGTTCTGTCACTTCATCTGAGGGCTCCAGTGGGAAGAGCAAGAAGAGGTCATCACTCTTCTCCCCCCGCAGAAACAAGAAAGAGAAGAAGCCCAAAGGCGAGGGCCGGCCCCTGGAGAAACCCAGCCCCAGCCTCCTAGAGGAAGCAGCCTCCAAGCCCAAGTCCCTGTGGAAGTCAGTCTTCTCCGGGTACAAGAAGGACAAGAAAAAGAAGGCCGATGACAAGTCCTGCCCCAGCACTCCTTCCAGTGGCACCACAGTGGACTCCGGCAAGCACAGGGTGCCCCCCATCATAAGGGCAGGTGGGTTGCAGCCAAGGGGCCGCAGTGGGCAGAGCAGGAGGCTACTATCTCTGAGGTGTTCTCGGAAGAGCCACTTTCACGTGCTGCCCCCCCAAGGTTCTTAGGAGCTGTGCTGATGGGGGGAAGGGAACCAAACCATGGGGTCACAGGGCATGTCCCCGCTTCGTGCAATAATTCTACACCTTGGAACTGGGTAAGGGAGACTTCGAAGGTTTGTGCCCTTCCTGAAGTCACACGACCCCGGGGAGCGTGGGGGGTGCCTACCGGGGGGGGGGGGGGGGAGGGGGTGGGCGGGCCAGTGTGGGCTCTGCGTCCACCCTGACAGGGCCAGCTTCCTAGCTCCTGCCCCCCGCCCTGGTATGGAAGAAGAATCACTTAAACTAAAGAGAAATCAACTCTCCACCTCATCTGCCGGGCTGCGCGTGCAAATATAGAAATGGGGAAAGAGCCACGTGCGTGGGCCGGCCACTGTCCTCACGGGCCTCTGCTCCCCTCCCACAGAGCTGCAGCTCCGGCGCCAGCTGAGTTTCTCGGAGGACTCGGACCTCTCCAGCGACGACATCCTCGAGAGGGCCTCCCAGAAGTCCAAGCGAGAGGTGTGTGGTCCCAGGAAGACAGAAAGGGGGTCTTCTCGTGGGCTTTTTAAGTGAGCAGCTGGGGCTTGTGCTTCCTCCGTGGCCAGAGTTCTTGCAAAGAGCGCCAGGGCATTCCGTGCTTAGAGCGGCTCTTCACCTTTAGGAAGCAGCCCGGTGTTGTCCGTTTGTTCTTTTTTCTCTCAGAAATCCCACCTGGCACGTGGCATCCGCCAGTCGCCAGCGTGGCGAGGGAAGGGCTGCCGGTGCTCCGGCAGGCGCTGAGCGGTGCTCCTGGTCACGCGGCTGCTCGGCGGCCTGTTAGCGGGAGGGCTTTCTGTTCCTAAAGACCTGGTCCCGGAACCCGGGCAGGGGGTGTGCTGGGCCCGGCCTGGCCGTCTCGCTGCCCAGGGCTCGGGCGGAGCGGTGGCCGCCCCGCCCCGTGAGGAGTAAGTCTCAGTGTGGAGCTTCCTCATCATGAGCCACCCTCGGGTGCCTGTTCAGTCTTGTGATTTCCAAAGGGCTCTTGGAGCTTCGTCTGGGTCCGGGACAGTTGGAGGAGGGAGAGGAACGAGAGATAGTGCCAGGATGAGAACTGAAACCCAAAAGGCCTCGGCAGCTTGGCAGGGCAGGTGCAGCCATCCCACCCCACCTCGCTCTCCAGTCCTGGGGCTCGGGCTCACCGTCCCGGCCACGGTGAAGGCGCGACTCCTTCCACCTCTGTTTTTGAATGAAGAGTATCCCCAGAGCATCATGCACCTCCTTTATAGGTTTCTCGGGGCTTGGACTGGAGGCCACCCACCCCTTTGACTTCCAGAGAGGCTTGACCTGTTGGCCAGTAGGCCAGCCAGGGAGCCACGGGGGACCTGAGCCCCCGCACGGGCCTGGCTAGGGAAGGGGCTGCAGCCCAGTCCAGTTCCCGCCTCCCGGCCTGATCAGTTCCTCTTTAAATAACTGCAAACTGGAGAAAGCAAGTCACTATTTCTCATCTCCTTGACGCATTGGTCTCCCCTGGCCATGCCAGCGCTTCGTCCGCTCTGCTAGAAGGATGCCTAGAGCCAGGCCAGTGCTGAGTAAAGGTCTGGGAGTCTGCGTTCTCCCTCAGGGGCGGGTTGAGTGAGCCTTCCCAGGCAGTAGCGTTGGGACCGGCCTGAGAATTGCTTCTGGATTTGCGTGCGTGTCCCCTAAACACAGCCCAACACTAGGGAGAGGTGCTGCTTTAGGGGGTCCTGCGAGCATCAGGGAAGAAGGGAGAATGTGGTCCAAGATTCACTTTGCCTCAGTGGTCACCATGGGGACATTCGGCCAGTTGTGTCATGTTGGTCAGAAACTTCCACCTATGGCTGCTGTTGCGTGCAGGTGTCTCTACTTTTTCTCCATTAATGAAACACCTGCGGGATGCTTTGCAGCAGCTGCTGGAGCCGGCTGTGCCAGGGCTGCTGTCTCAGGTGGTCTCTCCCAGGGCCCCGCAGGTGTGAAGAGCGAGGAGCTCTCCTTCCCCTGTCCACCTGAGCAGTCACGGACCCCAGCCGTAGAAGCCTAGAGCCAGAGAGGCCTTGGAGACCCTGTGCCCCCAGTGTGCACACAGAGGCAAAGCTGTTTGCTGGGGGTTACCCAGGAAATATCAACGCCAAAGCTGAGCGGAGGAGATGACTGACCTCAGAAACAGCTAACCTGACTCCACCGTGGTGGGGGCTTGGCCTGAGCAAGAGCAGAGCACTGTGCACTTTCAAGACATGGACACTAAAGCAGGAAAACAAACCAAAACAAAAACAGCCAGAAAAGGCTGGATGTGGTGGCTCTCGCCTATGATCCTAGCGCTTTGGGAAACCAAGGCAAGAGAGGATCACTTGAGGCCAGGAGTTCAAGACCAGCCTGGGCAATATAGTGAGACCCCTATCTCTACAAAAAATTTAAAAATTACCATGGGGGTGTGCTCCTGTAGTCCCAGCTACTCGGGAGGCTAAGGCAGGAGGCTCACTTGAGCCCAGGAGTTCAAAGCTGCTAACCTTGGTGACAGAGTAAGACTTTGTCTCTTAAAAAAAAAAAGAACTATGAAGGACATTTTTAGAACAGTTAAGGAGATTTGATCATGGACTATATAAGTATAAATATGTAACATTATTAGATCAATGTTAAGTTCCTTGCAAGTGATAAAGGTAATGATGTAGGAAAATGTCTTTCTTATGAAGTACATGCTAAAATTTTTAGGGATGAAGGATCGTGATGTCCACAAATGATTCAGGAAAAAAGGTTATGTGGCCAGAATCCATACATATGTACATATATGAAGCACGTGATAGATGTTAGGCAAATATAGGTGAAGGGTATGTGGGTGTTCATTGCCTCCCTCTTTCAACGTTTCTGTAGGTTTGAAATGTTTCAGAATACGAAGTGTGGGAACAGGGGCCCTGCAGTGAGAATGGGATCGGACCTGCCTCGAGGGGCAGCCGCGGGCTGACAGCGCTGGGCCTTGGCCTGCTGTGGCGGCATGAACGGAGGAGATGGCTCCTCTGTGCCACAAACCCCACCCTCGTCAGGCTGCTGTGAGACAAGTGCCTGGGTTTTGTTTTGTTAGGGGGAAAAAACCCACTCAGGATAACTTCTATTTTTGTTTAAAATATTCATTATAGAAAAGACAATGCAGATTTTTAAAAATCACCTGTGGCCCTACCAATAAGAGAGAACTCTCCTCTCCTTTTCTTTGCTTCAACCTGACTTAAAATACAATTAACGCAGCTGCTCCTTGAGCACTGTGGCTCTGGCTCCCTGGAGGCCCCACTCGGCTGCTGTTCTGGCCTTCTGCTCTTGGGCCCACCGCGGATGTGTCGTGACCTCACCCCTCTGGTCACCACCTCTGCCAAGCTGGTGCCAGCCCCAGAAATGGGGAAATTGTGGAGAAGGCAGCCGTGACCTCTGTCCCCTTTAATTTTACATCAGCCACAGGTAAAGATGTTGATGCTATTCCTTAGGTCGTGGTTAATGTATTAATAGTTCCTGTGGAGTTTTTCACATGCTGCTTAGAAAAACCATTGGTCTCTCTCCTTCCTTCCTTTCTTTCTTTCTTTCTTTTTTTTTTTTTTCTTGTTTCAGACAGGGTCTCGCTCTGTTGCTCGGGTTGGAGTGCAGTAGCTCACTGCAGCCTCCAACTCCTGGGCTCATATGATCCTCCTGCCTCAGCCTCCTGAGTAACTGGGACCACAGATCCATGCCACCACACCCAGCTAATTTTTAATTTTTTTTTCTTCTTTAACATTTCATTGTCAATACTTATACATTTTTGTAGAGACAGGGTCTCATTGTGTTGTCCAGGCTGGTCTCTAACTCCTGGGCACAAGCGATCCTCCCACCTCAGTCTCCCAAAGTGCTGAGATTATAGGCATGAGCCACCGCGCCTGGCCCTTTTTCTTTTTTCTAACCGGGTTGTTCTAATGATGACACTCTTCCTCTCACTCTGATATGTGAGAGAGATGGTCAGCCTGAGGCAGGACAGACATGCTCAGCTTTGAAGGAGGCAGACTTATTCTTCTCCAGCCCAATGTGCTTGTGAAATGTAGTCCCCACTAGGTTGGCCCCGCTGCCCAGAGAAGCAGCGAGGATGGCCAGGGTTGCAGCCATCCCGGAGCCCTCAGGACCTCCCTGTCCTGTGGGCCTTTCAGAGCTCAAACCACCGCTTTCTCTCACTCCTTTATTTCCTTGTAGTCATTTAATATGAAGACCCGAAGAGCAAATGTGACTTGCCTTGGCTCTGGGAGCAGCTCTGCTCAAGGTTTAGTGGGGTGGGGAGAGGTTCACATTACTGTCTGAAAAATACTTTTTTTTTTTTGAGACAGAGTCTCACTCTGTTGTCTGGGCTGGAGTGCAGTGGCGTCAGCCTAGCTCACAAAAACCTCAAATTCCTGGGCTCAAGCGATCCTCCTGCCTCAGCCTCCCAAGTAGCTGGGGCTTCAGGCATGCGCCACCATCCCCAGCTAATTTTTTCTATATATATTTTTAGTTGTCCAGTTAATTGCTTTCTATTTTTAGTAGAGACAGGATCTCACTCTTGCTCAGGCTGGTCTCGAACACCTGAGGTCAAACGATCCACCTGCCTCGGCCTCCCAGAGTGCTGGGATTACAGGCGTGAGCCACCATGCCTGGCCTGAAAAATACTTTTTGTGAATAACAGTTCCTTTCCCTGTGTACAATCAAGAGATAACCCCCGTGGTCCCGGTCAGGAACACTGCAAGGGAGTCTCTCAGGAGACAATGCTCAATTCGATGCTAGTTTTGCTGTGTGTCTGGATCTGTCTCTGACAACTGGAACCTCCAGCCGCCCCCAGTCAGCAGGAAGGTCTAAGCTTCCATGAGCAAATGGGTCACTCAAGGAGAAATAGCATGCATGACCCATGTGTGAACAGTTCTGACTTACACACCCAGGAGATAGAGACGAGAAGGTTTGGGGGTGGTGAGGAAGAAACGGTTTTGACTCAGTGAGTAGAAAAGGGAACCCTGGCCTTACTCACAGCTGGGGTTTACCCAGACACTGCCACTAGGATCTTCCTCAGGCAGCCCTGTGTGACGCTGTGGAAAATAATGGTGTGTTTTAAGTCTTGTGTGTTTGTGTTAAACTTCTAACTGAATTTGCTCCGTTTCTGTGTTCTATTTTTAATTTTTTATTCATTATTATTATTACCATTCTGTTTTGTTTTCCGTTGCCATCCCCTTAAAAGTCGATTTATGTACCACACGCCTTGGCATTCAGGAGATCATATGCATCAAAGGTAGTGTCTCATTCCCACTGGCTGGTCACTGTTGCATGCGTGTCTGTGATTAACCACCGAGCAGCCCTGCCCTGGCCCCAGCCACGTCCTCACTAACCGTGTTCATCCATGCATGGGGCACAGCAGTCGTTGGCAGCAGGACTTTCTTTAGCTGAGTCATGGGAGAGAAGGTGGATGAGATACCTGTTCTTCTCTGGCTGGAGTGCATGTGGTCATTTTGCTCCAGGTGCCCGGGTGGGGGACAGAGCTGCCCCTGTGGACGGGGCACCCAGAGGGGCAGTCCACCACGCTTAGCTCTGTGAAGGGCAAGGGGAGTTGCTCAGGGCACTGGAACACCGCTGAGGCCCCGTAAGGACTGCCTATTCAGTGGCCCCTCGATCATGTGAGCTCTCAGAGTAAAGATTAGGAGTCTGTACCCCTGAGTTGAATTTGTCTCCTTTAAAGACTATAAAAGTGTCCTTGTTTCGTTTCCTTAGAGGCAGTAAAGAGGGTCTTGTGAATAAAGGCAAACCCCCAGCGCTGGCCCCTCTGTGGTTGCTCTGTTTGTTCAGAGCATCTGACAGTCCCCTGAGCCCTTCTTGCCCGGGTTGGCAGGCAGACGCAGGCAGTCCCGTCAGTCGAGCGGCACCAGGTTTGGGCCATCGCCTGCTGGATTCCTGATGCTGCTGGGCACGACAGCCCTGGGCAGGCTGCGTCCTCTTCTGCTCAGCGGCAGACTGTTGCCTCTGCAGACCCCAGAGTCCACGGAGATCTCCGCAGTTCCTTCTTCAGACTGTATTAGTTTGGGGTTCACCAGACTTAAAAGTGAGGCATCCCTGTTTTCTCTACGTCGGGTGTCACTTATTAAAAGGAACTCACGAATACCGCTCATCTGAGGAAAGTGGCTTTTGATACCAAGCAAGAAAATAAAAGAATCCTGATTTTTCTCTTTTTCCTTCCCCTGTAAGCCTTCGAGAAGCAGGAGGTTTGGGGAAACACTTTACCAATATTTTTACCCCCACAAAGTCTTAAAAAGAGCAGACATCTTCATTCAGGAAACGAGTGATCTCAGTGATAAAGGAGCGTATGTCCCTTTGCTGTTTTAACTTGCTAACAGTCAGTCCCCACACGGCCTCCTATCCCTGTCAGAGGGAAAATGTCTCACCTTGTGGATCTGTAGTTGTGCCCTGTGGCATTGAGGGCTGCTGCAGGCTGGGGAGTCTGCAGGCCCCCGTGCCCTTGTCTCTTGGCACCCCCTGCCCTGCTGGCACTCTACCTGCCAGGGGACCAGCTCCAACTTTGGGGGCAGCCCTCCCTGTGCCCCTGCTGCCCAGACCTATCTCAGGTGTGCGTGCACCTGACTGAAGGGAGATCTCTTGTTCTCTCCAGCCAAGAACCTACACAGAGGAGGAACTGAATGCCAAGCTGACCCGGCGCGTGCAGAAGGCAGCCCGGAGACAGGCCAAGCAAGAGGAACTTAAGCGGCTACATCGAGCCCAGGTAAAACGCAGAGGGTGGGACCGCGAGACATGCAAACGGACACATCTCGTGGCAGCACCTTCCTGTCTGGTCCTCCTCCACGGCAAGGGCAGGCCAAGAAGGCAGAGCAGAGGTACATGGGCATCCTTGTCATCTGAGATGACAGGCCCAGAATGCCTTTGGCTTGAGGCAGCGACAGAGACCCCACCTTTGTGCAGCTGTTGGTAAAAGGGGGAGTGGCTTTGAGTTTCCCAAATTCCTCTGTCTGGAGTGACCATGGTAAAGTCAACTAGTTCAATTCTAAGAACTGTTGTCAGTGTCAGTTTGTGGTCTCGCAACCTCTGGTGGGCCTGGGATTCCGTGGGAGGTCGGAGCTCTTTTCCCAGTCGGTAGTCTCTGTCTGCAGGCTACACAGATCATTTCTGTTTAATTTTTAACTTGTAAAGGCAGGATTTCCGCTGTACTCTTCCAGGAGCCTCTTCCAGCACTCCAGTAAGGCCTGAGGTCACAGTACTTAGCTCCTTCCTGCAGAGTATGTCCACTGCCTGTCCTTGCCCTGCCCCAGGCACGGCTAGCCACTGCTTTACCTACAGGCCTTGGCACCGACTGACAGCGGCCTGGGGCCTGGAGTCTGCACAAGTGACAAGGCCAGAGTCCTGGTGCAGGGGGTTTCCACACACACTTCTGAGCAGTGTGCCCACAGACTAGAGCCTTTTCCAGAGCTGTGACATCATTTGTGTTTCTCCCTCTTCGTGTCTGGACAGTTAGTTTTCCTCCTGAAATCTAGAGATGAGACAAAGCTGGGAGCTCACGCGTTCTGTTTGTCGGCAGATCATCCAGCGGCAGCTGGAGCAGGTGGAGGAGAGGCAGCGGCAGCTGGAGGAGAGAGGGGTTGCCGTGGAGAAGGCGCTCCGCGGCGAAGCAGGTACTGTCCGCCCCTCTGTGCGGAGCTTTGCTCCTGGAGGAGAGCCCTCCCTCCCCACTGTGGTAGGCTAGTTCTGCATCACCTCATCTGGAATTCAGCTCCTTTGCCAAAAGGATTTTCTGGGTCCATTCATCACTGAGATTTGGGGCCACTAAAATAGCAAAAGAAAAGAAAAGCGCCTATTGCTGGAATGGCCCCGAATGCCCAGACCTGTGGCTCAGCCCCGCTCGTGGCTTGCCATGTCCCTGTAGAGTGGAGTCTCAGTCCCCAGCATCTGCTGATGGCAAGTACCGGGCCTCCTTCACTGCCACCTTTCCCACCCCACTGTTTTCTCTAGGAGAAAATAACTGGGAACGAGGGAGATTCTACTGCAAGGAGCCATCACAGAACTGCACTGAGCAGGCCCCCACCTCCTGTCTTTAGGTCCCTGGGCCCTTTCTGCCCACGCTGGACAGAGCGCCCCAGGACACGGCCTCACAGAGCCCTCACCTTTGCCTGCTGGGGCCATGTGGCTGCCCTTGGCACACACAGATTTCCCAGGGGTCACCCAGGTTGTGTCGAGTGAAGGCCAGTCACTCAGAGCAGGTCTGGAGAGGCTCGGGGGACTGTGACAGGCTGCTGTTCCTGGCAGGGAGGAGCTCAAGTGTGGGGTGCAGTCATACTCACTCTGCCACCCACGGAACCAGTGGGTTTGAGGTCAGCACAGTTGGGCACAGAGAAAGCAAGAGAGTGCCGGAGTCACCTGTGGTCCCAGAGGCCCAGGAAGCCCTGTTGTTTCAGGGCCTTGAAACCACTGGGCCAGCACTAACCGAAACCCCAGCCCCAGGCATGGAGTGACTGCTCTCTTCTTCCGTAAGCGTCCACGAGTCCCGGTCTAGTCTCTGGATGGGGAAACCTCCATCTCTTTATAAAGAGCCCAGGAGCCACAGATTCAACATTCAAATCGTGAGGCTAGAGATAAAGAAAAGCAGTGACCTCTTATTACCCCCTCACTCTGGTGTGGCAGAGGGGAGCAGGTGGCACCTCTCCTGGCAGGCAGGCTGTCTGTCTGTGAAATGGAAGAACCGGGAAGAGGCCACCAAGAGCAGGATCAGTGGCCACCATCTGATCTTGCTCGAAAACTGACCGATGGGCTGACCTCATGGTGTGTGCCTGGTGTCAAGATGAGTCCCTGTGGTTCTGCAGGACTGAAGTTCATGTCCTAGGGAGTTAAGGGAGTCAGACACAGACTAAGTCTCCTTTTCCAGGCCCTTTAAGGCCTGGGAAAGTGCAGCTTACCGATCGACTCAGCAATGACCTTCAGGTGAAGAGATGGGATGGGGGAGAAAAATGTTCAGAATGTGGATGTTCTTGGTTTTGTGCCTCACCTGATGTTGGACTTAATGCTTGAAGCCCAGGCCGCCAAAGGAAATGCAAACCACTTAGCATCCAGTAAGCCAAAAGACTGGGATGTGTTACTGCGAGGCAAGCACTGGCAAGGAATGGAGATTCAGGCTCACCTCAAAGGGAGCCAGGCTGCCCAGTGAGCCTGGGGTGTCCCTCACCGTCCTGTGGGTCCCCCTCCCCCACCCTGCATTCTCTGACCCAGTCTCCTCGATTACGCCTGTCCAGGAGGGAGCTAGCCCCAACCCACCCGCGATGCCCGTGCCTGGCTACACCCTGGCCACAGCTCTGCCCTCGTGGCTTTCCTCTTCTTGCAGAAGATACCAGGAGGGAGAGCCTGGACCCACCATCATGCCTTCTTACCCTTCTCCACAAATCACTTCTGCCAACATGGAAAGCAATGGATAGATCTCTCAGCACATAGTGAGAATAGCTCAACAGGTGTCTGCGTCTGTGTTTCATAGTCAGCATCCTCCAGGGTGGAAGATGCTCCTCCCCTGCTCTCCCTCACTAGGTGCTGAGGTTCAGGTGGGTCCCGTCGAGCACCTGTCAGCTGCCATCCAGTCTGAGTCTAAAACAATACTTCAGTACTTCTGTAACAGCCCGTGTCATTGAAGCTTCTGCCAATGGGCCAGAAATTATATACTACTGAAGACTGGTGTACGATTTTGCCAAAATTCTTCCTCCTACTTGTTTAGATATACAACTCAAATTTCATCTAAGTCAGTGGTTTTCAAACTTTTTTCTTAGCAGCAGAATTTTTTATAAGATTATGAGTTCAAGTCTAAAATCAAAAGGAATTACTCCAAAATGTTAATAAACACAAATTTGAAAACGGGTGACAGGAGAGAGCCTCAGCATCCAGTTGGGGTACCGTGTGGAGTACCCCCTTATACAGAGCTGGACTGTAGTTCGACCAACGGTAACAGGGTTTTTTTAATAGCTCACTTAGAAATCTCTGGATATCTGTAATTTAAATGATATAGGTGCTAAAAACTTAAAAATGGAGCAATAGCATTTTTTTTCACAGTTGAATCATAAGAAATCTAACAGCACTTCACATTCCTTATAAAGAACAAATCTTCAGATAGAAAGTTCCCAAACATAAACAGAAAAACCCAGCTATGCTATGATATTGTCACATAATGTGTTACCCACCTGAAGGACCTCGCTGACAGGAGCGCCTGAGGGGTGGTGGGCCTGTCGCTGAGCTCTCCCCAGTGCTCCCCGCACGCTGGCACGCGGGCAGTACACTCGCAGGCCAGACGTAAGTAAGTAAAGCTTGCTGTTCGCTCATGCATTTACAGGGAGTTCAGATACTTGCACACAGAGAGCAGGAGAACTTGGTCCTGAGGGCCCCACAAAAGTGAGTTTACCTGGCAGCACAAATTAACGTGTTGACAGTCCTCAGTGGGTTAAAAGTTGGCATGTAAAACATTTAAAGGTGATTTATTTTAAGTCTTTTAAAAGAGTTAAAACTACTTGTAAATCAGGTATTTGGGAGACCCCTGGAATGCCTTTTGAAGAACCCTAGGGTTCCACAGAAGTTTGAAAACCACTGTACTAGTCCAAATTCCTTCCTTTAGGTAAGTCTTCACCAAGATATCTCAATCCAAAGGCGTCCTGCTCTGCTTTTAAAGATGGGCCATGGTAGCTCTGTAGGGATATTTCCCCATGATGCATTTGAGAGATTCTGAGGATATAGTGACTCCTACCATAAGAATATACTTTCAAATATATTATTTTCCTCTTCGTACGTGAATACATCACTTCCAAGGCTGGTCCAATGTCAGAATTCCCCGTGGCCCTGCTCCAGCTTGGCAGATACCATCTTTGGCACTCATGCGTGCACACTGGCCGCTGCTATCTCTCCTGCTTCTGCACTCCGTTCTGCTCCATTGTCTCCTTGCACCTGGCTGAGCCCTGAAGAAGGCAGCCTCAGCTGAGCATGATAATCTGGAGTCTTCCAACAGTGGAACCCCTTCCCTGGGGGTGGTACTGAGCTGGCCAGAACCTGCCATTCTGTCTCACTTGATGGTCTCAAGCTTCCATCGCTGTCTGAGGGCGTCAGACTTTGTTAGCCAAGCTTCCCTTCCAGAAAACAGATCTGCCGCAGACATGCCATCCCATTCATCTCAATTTGTCTAAGGTTTATGTGTATCCAGGCCACGAGGATTAGCTTCTGAGCCTTTGGGCAGGACCCAAAGGGCAAGACTAAGACTTATGTGATTTCTGGTCCTGGGGCACCTGGGAAGCTTTTTTTTTTCCTGGGATCCTGATTCAAACTTAAAACCACTGGATCAGCCTTGGGCATGAGTTGAAAAGCCATTGCAGGATTGCATTCTGCTGTCTAATGTGCTTGTTCTTAAAGGGGAGACCAGGTAGAACAAAGGGCTGCCAGGATCAGCATTCAGAGTACGAGGTTTGGGGGAAGCGTAACTCAGTAGCAGTTGAATGTTGTTGTGCTCTGCATCTCTGTATGGTTCTGAGAGCTGAGGACCGCCTGCTCAAGCCAGCCCTTACAGTGCCCAGTCTTTGCATCTCACGCGTGGGGAGAACCTGACACCCTTGGCTGGGCAGCTGGAGAGCTACCAGGCTAGGAGTGCCTGTGGCCAGCAGACCTCCACGAGCCTTCAGGCAAGTAGTCAGGGGAGGAACTCTGCGTAAGCCACAACTCTTCCCCTACTTTTAAAGAGAAGCCTGACTGAAGCTGGGGCCTAAACCTCAGAGGAAACAGCATCTCCTTCGTCTCAGACCCATTCAGCAAAAGTGATTCTGCAAGGAGTTTGATATTTTCACCAATGGGGTCACCCGTGAATTCTTGGGAGAGCTCTGACTGGACTTAAACCTAAGGACTGGCATCCTTGCAGAGCTTTTGTAGGATGTTCACGTCTTGCCTCTAGCCCCTCAGTCTGGGGCTTCTAATATTTAAAAACTAAGGAAGTAAGTAGCACTGATCTGCCCTTGAACTTTCTTAAATCTTCTTAGTTAGCTAAGGTTGAGTCCCAGCTGGGTTGGCGTTTCCAACAACTGATCCGAGGTATAAACAGGAATCATATTGATAATGGCTATTAACTCCATCACCAGTGGTTTTTAGTGAATTTCCCCCTCCCCCCACCACAAGGTGCAGATGTAGCATGTGCGTGCATACGGAATACAGTGCACTTACAGAGACGCAGGCTTGCCAGCTGTTCCTCCTTGCCGCCTTCTGTATCACTGTGTTTCTTATGCTTCATGCTTTGGGTGTGGGGGCAGGAGGGTTATCTGATTGAATAACTCTCTCTTCACCAATTCCTTGTTGTAGACTATTGGGGAGAGTCTTATTACAGTGACCTCATCGACTTGCATCTGGGTGGTATGTATAGCAGCGTCTGTCACTGACACTAACCTGCTGACACCCTCTCCCCACCTGCTCTTCCCAGTCCTTGCTCACAAAAACAAGGAGAAATCAACCTGATAACCAATGGCAAAAGCACAGACCCTTTTCCAGCTCAGAATAGAGCAGCATGCCAGATCTCTCCATTGCCCATACGCACTCCAGAGGAGGATCTGAGCTAGCTTCTGACGCCTGGGGTTATTTTAATTTTTTACAATAAAACTTCACCTACCCCACCTCATCAACCTTGCATCTGCATCCCCCTAATATTGTTTGTTGTGTGACAGCAACACACACACACTCCAACATGGCGTTGTCCTGAATTTCATCCCTCACAACTGGTAGGTACCACATCCGCTAGGAAGCTCACTACCAGCCACACTTAGGAAGCAAACATTTGAGGAACTCAGCCTCCACCGTTTTCATTAGAGCGCTCAGATGTCCCCCAGAGGAGCCAGGTCCAAGGGAAAGGCTTCACTGTTGTGATTTCTGCCCAAATTCACCAAACTTGAGGCCAGGTTGACAGATGCCTATAGTGATGTCCTTCCTTTTTTGCCCAGAAACTGATTTTGTACTTCTTTTCAATGAAGATAGGAAAAGCTTAAGGCAGTGGTTCTCAAAGTGTGGTCCCTGGATCAGCCACATTACCCGAGAACTTGTTAGAAATGCAAATTCTTTTGCCAGTGATACTCCGGGCCGCTTAGACAGTGGGAACACTCAGAATGCCTCTGTTGGATTCTCTACCACTTTGGATGAGTAATGGTAACAGTTCCTTCTCTAACTTTCTAATAAATATGGCCAAGATTCAAAAAAGAAATGCAAATTCTCAGCCTCCCACCCCAGCCCTTCTGAATCAGAAACTCTGGAGGGGAGGCCTGGTCATGTGTGTTTTAACAGACCTTCCCACTGATTCTGATGCCCTCTAAAGTGGGAGAACCGCTAGCTTAAAGGAATTCCATATATCTGATGTCTTGCTGTACAAGCTCACCATTTGTGTTACCTCAGAGAATTGACTGATCCATGAGCCTTGTTTCTAGACTTTGGGCAGTTTTCCTCCTGGAAAGCTGCCATTGTGTCAAGAGGAATGCCAAGCAGTTGACACTTAGGTTAAGTAGAGGGGACTCTGGCACCTTTTTGGTGTCCCTGTACCTTGGTTGGGCAGTCTGACCTTTTCCTTTTCCTCGCCCCTTGAAGGCTGCATGCCTAGAAGTGTTTTAAAACAGAAAAGCAGGCAAGGATAACTCTCTCATTTTTTTATCCCAACACTGTTCTTTTAAGAGAGTCACTTATTGGCCCGTTCATTTAAAACCAAAGCTGTGATTCCTACTGTAAGACAGTAGCTCCACCAGTGGGGGGCGGGGCTCTTGGCCTCCTTGGAGAGGGGGATCGTTGCTGTCTCTGCCCTCTGTGCTCTTTGATCCTGGGCTCCCACGGCTTCCGGAGACTCCATCAGTGTCCCAGAGCTCCTGCTGTGCTCAGGGGACTCCACGCCACAGCCACGGGTGCTGTAAAAGGGCTGATGCTTCCATTCCAATTAACAGACCCTGTTCCCTGCCTAACGCCCTCCTGCCTCCTCCTGACACTTCCTAGGGAACGTCTGTGTGGGTTCTAAGTGAATCTCAATGTATGAAAGGTTTTTTAAAATTCAGAATCTCCTGGAAGGAGCTGTCAAAGCCCATTTACCCGCAGGCGTATTCGCACCTCCCTCCCAGCCCCAGGTCCTCTGCCTCACTGATCATCTCGTGTCCGTCTCGTTTGTCTTCCGTATCCCCGTTGCGCAAGTGAGAAAAGGTAGCAAGCAGTTTTCACTTCTATATCCCTGGACTCCAGCTACTAGCTTTTTGGATTTAGAATCCCAATAAATTCTAGGAGGAAATGAAATAAATATAAAAAATAAACCCAGTGTGCCTTCTGAACTCTAAGACACCCCACCCTGACCACCTCTTGAAGATGGTTCTCCTCAACCCCTCACTTCCCCTTCTGCCAGCCCATTATGATTTTTATGTAAAATTTAGACTTCTCTTGTGGGCTCTGCTCACCATAGAAAGGCTGCTGCCACCACCGACCAAGGAAGCATGAAAGAAACACTGTTCTGGAAGGAGGCACTTGTGTACTTCAGGCGGCAGAAAAAGAGTCTCCAGGCCCTGTTCTCTTCAAGCCCAAGGCAGAAGACATAGATGCCGGGATTAGGGCCCTTTTCCGTTTGTGCTGGTGTTTCATTTGTGGAGCACTTGGTAACATTATTTGGGGGAGAAATTACCCTTAAGAAGGGTATGAAGTATGCAACCTGGTTGCTGCTCTGTTCTTGCGTCCCCAGAAGGCCCCACGGAAGCCCCATTTCCGAGCCACAGCCCAGATCCTGTTTCTCCAGTGGGTGAGACAGAGTTCCAGGCAGCACGTGGGGTGTCGGGATTTCCATCTCCTGCCCAGAGGAGTCCGGGTGCCTGACCCCTGCCCAGGGCTCTGCCTGTCACACTGCGTGACTTGAGTGGGCTCTTCCCTTTACTCCCTATTTCAAAAGTCTCTCTGAGCCAGAGCAGAGAGAATGATTTCCCTTCCTCATGTGGCTTGACCTTGTGCTTTTGCAAGAAAACATTAAAGGACACAAAATAGCCCTTGGGCCAGGGAGGAAGGGTCCCCAAGTAGCCACTCCCTTTTCCTCTTCTTCCCCGGCATGCTGAACAGGCTCAGCGCAGCCCAGCACACCTGTTGCAGTGGGACAGAGAGATGACCGGAAATCTGTAGGGGAAACCAACCACATCCCTTCCAGAAAACTTCAGATTAAAAACATATGTAATTTCTAGTTTTGTAGACCTCACCTCTTGATTCATATGTCTAAAAGGGATATTTAAAGAATGTGAAAGGTTTGGAAATGGAAAGAGGCCTGGAAAGCAGTCCTTCACCGTTGCTGGTGAAATGAGGGTGGAGGTGCAGGGGGCCACCCCAGCCGGCCCCTTCCCCACCTCTGAGGGACTGCTCTCTCCATCTGTTTGCTTCCCTTACTTTGGTGTTGGTAGATTCTTGGTTTGCCTGCTCAGTCTGAGTGTTAGCCTGGCTCTGCTTTGTTTAGGAACTTTGGAATCCTTGAGGTTTCCCAGCGTGTGTGTGCGCGTCTTGGATCTCAGTTCTTACATTCTTACATGCATTTTGCGGGTTTGCCTTCATTTCCTCCCAATCTGGAGATTCATGCTACCCTGGTGTTTATAGCACCGGACATCTCCTTGCCCTGTCGTGTGTATGCTGGCCTGGGCCTGCCGGACCAGCCTGACAACCACGATGCCTGCTTACCTCTCCGCAACTTCGCAAACCAGCCAACTTGCATCCCTGCAAGGCCGCAGTGTTTGTCATTGCCCCCAGGTTTGGGGCTTGCAGTGCAAAGGCTGCCTCGTGCCAGGGGCATGGTGTAGGCACTGCTTTAGAGCACACTCCCTGCCCAAGACCGAGCAGAAAATCAGTGAAAGCCCCATTTCTCAGACCACCACCAAGAAAGTCTCCCCTCCCTGGGCGCTTTGCCTTCTGCAAGTTTAGTCTGGTCGATTGAGCATGGGCGTGACAGGTGATGCCCCTGGAAAAGGTGAACAAAAACTCTGTAGTGTCAGTAGCAGGAATTTTATGAAAAGATATTGCTCCAATGCTGGGTCACTTACCAGTAAGTATAGTGGCACTACTGCCAAAAGTGTGAGAAGTGAGTCCACCTCAGCACAGGGCTGGCCCAGAGTGGCAGGAAAGTGACACCTCGAAATGTTCCTGAGAAATGAACGTGTCTCTTTCCTGGCCCCGACACCTAGCAACGTGCTATTCAGAGGCCAAAAGGAAGTCAAAACCAAAAAGAATCTCTTTGTACGTGCAGGATGTTCGAAAAGCATAAAGGGGAAGTAAACTAACCCTGGGTGCTTTACAGATGTTTATGCATGAAACAAGCTGCAGTGTATCACAAGGGAAGATCTTTGGGGCCAATCTCCAGCTTTTGAAAGGGTAACACTCTATAATGTTCTCAAGCTGATTTGGAATTCTGTATTTTCATGTGGAAATGCACTTATAAATGGTGGCTCAGCTCATGAAAAGCCATTTTCCCCATCATGTCTCTGTATATGGTACTGGGCTGGTGACACCCCAGGACCTAACCACTTTCCTGGGGAAATGCAACATTCCAGGCTGGGAATTCTGGGATATAGATTTCTACTTGGCAGGCTGTCCCCATGGCCTACCAGGCACTGGCTGTAGAGACCTCTCCAGCTGTCAGCCTGTGGTAAGGACGCCTTTGTCCAACGAGGGGGAGCTGGGAGCCGGTCTGGTGAGCAGAGATGGAGCCTGAGGCGAGGCAGAGCCCCAGGGCTAGAGCACAGCTCCAGACCAGCTCCCTGGCCGTCCCTTTCTTTTTGTGCAGGAATCTTTGAGAATGGCCCAACAATTTGCTTTCCTTTTGCAACTGCCCTTACCTTTGCTTCCAATGAGAAATTCTTTCCTGCTTTGGCTCTTAATGAAAACGGGCCTTCTGCATGGCTGACACAGGGCCTGTTGCATCAGAGGGCTCAGTAAACATTTCTCATATAGATTATTCATCTCTCACATTGTGCTTAAAATAAGCCCATGATCCTTACAAGGAACTTCTAATTGTTCTTGATATTAACACCAGTGTACAAGCCAGTGGCTTAAATATGACCCAGCGGAATTGAAGGATGGAATTGGAAATTCAGGGCCTCACCTGACTCCCATCCCAGCACACGCTGTCCCTGGTGGTCATCGGGCTGTGGACAGAGCTAGGCCTTTGATCTGGCCCCTTTGGGCTTTGTGATCGCATCCTCACTTCTCCTTGTGAGAAAGCCACAAACCCTTCTCTACCTCTCAGGCACAGGGCTAGGGCTCTTGGGATTGTGAATACCAAAAGGACTGAAGTAGGTTTTGTCTGCATTTCAGATGACTATCCAAGCTCAGTATCTTCAGGGCTTGTGTGTTTGTTTTCTCCAGATATCTGAACATTTCGTTTGGTTCGTTGACAGGGTGGGAGGGGAGGCTGCAGTGTGTTGAGGTCTTGTGCAAGGCCTTTATGAGAAAGCAGGGAGAAGGCAGAAATGTAGAAAGAACAAGTTCTGAGAAGGGGGACTTGCGACAAAATGGTCCACCCTGTCTCCCAGCCTGGCAGCTCTTCTGCCCCACCTGGTCAGGGCCAGGTGGTCGTGTGGGGGCACCCTCAACTGAGGAAGGTGAGACCTGGATTCAGGCCCTGCCTTCACGGCCTCTGTGGCCAGGTTTCTTATCCTTTCCGAGCCTCTTCGGAGATGGGGTAGGAAGGGATGGCATACCTCCCGTCCAGGGGGAGTTGTGTGGCTCTTTGAGCTGCTTTGAGTAGCCACCATTTGTTAGATTTGCTCAGGGCCTGTGTTGGCCCTTTTTTTTTTGAGACAGAGTCTCACTCTGTTGCCCAGGCTAGAGTGAGTCCCATGGCGTCAGCCTAGCTCACAGCAACCTCAAACTCCTGGGCTCAAGCAATCCTACTGCCTCAGCCTCCCGAGTAGCTGGGACTACAGGCATGTGCCACCATTCTCGGCTAACTTTTTCTATATATTTTAGTTGTTCACCTAATTTCTTTCTATTTTTAGTAGAGACGGGGTCTTGCTCTTGCTCAGGCTGGTCTCGAACTCCTGACCTCGAGCGATCCACCCGCCTTGGCCTCCCAGAGTGCTAGGATTACAGGCTTGAGCCACTGCCCCCGGCCTGTGTTGGCCCTTTAAAGAGGGCAGGCTTAGTTCAGAGTAGGAAAGGAAGATTTGGGTTCTAGTCCAGGCTCTGCCTCACTTAACTCCTTTGAGCCTCAGACCCTCATTAAAAATGAGATCTAGGGCCTGTCCAGGTAGCCAGTGGGAGGCCAGGCAGAACCGCATGTGGAGAGCGCTTGGAAGCCAGAGCGCGCTGTCCACACTGACTCATGCGCCACACTGGAAAAGGGTGAAGCAGGCCGTGCTATCTGATGGCATTCTGCTTTTCAAGATTCAGTGACACGCGTCGCCTGCCCCCAGGTGTCAACAAGTGGGCACTAAAGAGCTGCCTGTGGGGTCACATTTCAAAAGGCAGTGCTGCTTCAGCGGGGAGATCTAGCTCATTGCCAAGGCGCAAGGTGGGCCTGGAAAGCTTGCCGTGTTGGAGGCGGGCGGCAGAGAGGTCCGCGGGTGAGAGTGAAGACCCGCTGGTGAAAGCGCCACCCTGGCCCAAGCCCTGGGGAGCTGGGAAGTGATGGCCGGAGCCCAGAGGAGGCAGGAGTGGTTTGAGAGGTGACAGATGGAACTGTGAGCAAGAGAGGGAAACCTGTTACCCTGATAGTAAAAAAACCAAAAGACTTCTATTTGCCATAAGCTTGCCGATACCTTTGTCCTTAGAACCAGTGAACCAAATCATCTGTTTCTCACATCTCCATAAAAGGCAAAGCAATCACCATCCAAAGCAGCGCCCGGGCCCTGCCTGCTCTCGGCAGGTGGTAGTCTGGGGTGGAACTCCCCTTGTCTGAGTGGGTTTTCCCTCCCATTTCTTCTTTTGAAAATACTATTTATTGGGTGTTTTTTCTGATTATAAAAGTAATATACATTCATTATGGAGATCTTGGAGCACACAGGAAAGTCTAAAGAAGAAAGTAGGAACCGCTCACGCTGTCGGCTCACCCGACCCCTCCCGAGGGAGGTTCTTCTGGCCTCTCACGGTCTGCCTTCTGCCCGGTGTCTGGGACGCCTTTTTCTTTTCTTTTTAAACACTTGCTTTACCTGATGTATCCTTTTTCTAATTTCATTTCCTAATTTCTGTTCTCAATATTCTGTTATCTCATGTTGTCCTCTATTGGAAAGGGTGTATGAGGATGTGGTCTACATAAAAGGAGCTAAAAGCTGTATTTTGTGATGTCCAGAAAGCAGAAACACATTCTTTAATCTACACGTGCAGGTGCCTGGTTCTTCGTTTCAGATACTGCTTGGTTGTGTGCCCTGGCATTGTCCCTTGCTGCCGAATATGGACCCTCTTCCCTCCGCGCCGTGGCCTCTCCACGCGTCACGAGAGTCCCAGGAAGCAGCAGGCCGTTCAGTGACGTTGTGTTTGGTGGGGTCCACCCAGGGGCTGTCAGCCTCAACACTGACACTACACCTTGAAACCAGGAAGGTGGACTGTAGGTTAGCTGTGAGGCTGAGCATACTTTTTAGGAAAGAAGCCCTTCTCCCTCGTCCCCACGCTTCAGCTGGTCTACCTAGGACACTGGAGGATCAGCGTCTCTCTCTCTCTCTGTCTCTCTCTCACACACACACACACACGCACGCACGCACACACGGACTGTCTCTGGCTTCGGTCTGGAAGTGTATGAGATTCACTGTGCACAAAGCACATGCAGAAACCTGAGGGTCTTTAAAAAAGAGAGGACGCGGACCCGTGTTTATTTAGCTGCGCGGTAGGATGGGCTCTCAACCAACAGTTTGTTTGGTCCCTCTGTTGACTACAGCAAGGTTATTTCTTAAACGGTGTTCTTGTAGACCACACGCTGACCCCCTTGCAGGCCCAAGGCCCCGTCCCCCCGTGTGTGCTCCTGTGGTTCTGTGATGGTCCCTTGCTACCTCCTCTCCCTCGTCCTTGAGTAGCCGTCAGATCCCAGGTCCTAGAGATGTCTCTGCACACTGTCTCTCTCAGTTCCCCGTCCGCCACCCTCACCAGCATCATTCCTGTAAGTTTCTGGTGCGTCCTGTCGGCTCACCCCCTTTTGGTCTCACAGTCCAAAGTGTGACAGCCATCCCAGTGGCAGCATTGGACCCCTCCACAGAGATGGCAGGGCCGGAAGAAGACGGCTTGGCTCTCCCTGCACATGGGGGTCGGGGGATAGTGACAGGGACTAGTGGAAGTCACCTGTATGTGTGTACATTTTCCCCACATTGTCCTGGCTCGGAATTGGAAGCATTGCAGAAGTCAGAGCCTGCAGGCCCGTCACAGGGACAGGTGCTGCCTCCACGGGCTCAGGATTCCTCCCATGGGCGTGGCGGCCTGACAGCAGACGCCCCCTCTTGCCCCGTAGACTTATCAAGGCTGGTTCTACCTCCAGCACATAGGCCTATGGTGAGAGAATGTTCCTCCTAGGTCTGGGTAGTGACCCCAGGTTGTCACCTAAAAACCTGGAGCAGTCTGTCCCACGGAGACAGGCAGCCCTCTCCAGGGGCTTCGGGCATCTTTGAGGAGGGAGCCTAGGACCCAAGACCAAAAAGCCACTGTGTGGTAATTCCTGGATGCCACCCTCCCCGCCCCCAAGGAACAGAGGCAGCAGGCTCGGCGCTCTTCCCAGCCTGCGCCCACCAGTGGCTGCTGCCTGGCGCCTGGGCCTGCTCTTGCTCAGTTTCTGTGCTGAAAAAAGGACTTAATTCATTTGTAGACTTTGTTTCCCTTGTTTCTGCTTCTCCATTTCTTGTATTTTTTTTCTTTTCCTGCTGTTGTTCCTTTCTCACTTCTTATGCTTTTTGTCCTCTGCTTGTTTTTTATTTCACCTTCTCCCTGTCCCTCTCCACTTCCAAATTCCTTCTCCTCTTTTTCCTCTTCCTATTTTGTCTTTCTCCGTTTCCTCCTCCTCTCCCTTGTTTGGTCCTTTTTGAAGTTGAGCCCAGTGGCGGGACTCCACGGCGTAGACCTCTCTCCTTCTGCCCTTGCTGTGTCCAGGAAGGTAACGTAACTCACCACCCTCATCCCCACTGCCTCGGAGGGGCCGTAGCAGCGTTAGTCAAACAGGGAGCCAAAATCCAACTCTCTCTCTGACCCTTGATAGCCCTGTTACAGAATGTCATGAGTATGTGGCAGTTTCGTACAAGGCACAGTATCCCTTTGACTGTCTAAGGGGAGGGCCGGGGCAGAGTGAAGCCAGAGCACCTCCAGGTCCCAGCCTTTTGAGGCTGCAACGGGACTTCTGCAGTATTGCTCAGCCGTTCGTGGTTGGGGACTTTAAGTCTCAAATCCGTCAGGCAGAGGGGCCAGGAACACAGGTGAGGAGCCTCCCACCTGTGTGGCAGCTGTTTGTATCAGCAGAGTCAAGGAATACTGTCCTTACAAAGACTGGTCTACACAGGTGCCCTTCAATTCTTCTCCAAAACAACCACTAAAAGCAAAATTCTCTACCTTGTGTCTTGCTGAGTGTGGTTTTTTGTTTTGTTTTGTTTTTTAAGTTTGTCTGATTTGAAGTCTGTTGTGGTGATAAGATTGTCGTGGAAAAGGCATGTGGGGGGTGTGGCCATGACTAACCCTGCTAACCTCTTACCTGCCCTCCACACCTCACACCCGACTCTCACCCGCCACCGCAGCCCTGCTCATCAGCTGGGCGTGAGCTCCCCTGTGGCTCCAGGGCACTGTTCACGTCTCCTGGGGGGATTTTCGTCTCTACACGTGGGGAGGCGGGCAGGAGGGAGAGCCTTCCCGGTGTGGCTGCGGCGTGCCGCGCTGGGCAGCTTGCATGCCTGGGGCTCCATCTTCCATGGCCACGTGGGCACACTGTGCAGAGAAGCTCCAGAAGGAATGCATGGAACGAGCTGCAGGCTGGTTTGAAAGCCAAGAACCAAGTCTATTGGGCTGGGTGAGGAGAGCCCTGGCCCCTGGCGTGCGGGCAGCACTCCACAGCAGCAGGCTGGGCAGGTGGGGGTGTCCATTCCATCCTTCAGAGCAGGGCTCCCTGTGGGAGCAAAACTGCATGCACCGGGGCACAGGCACTAACCCTGCTTGTGCGAGCGCCATGCATTTCTCCTCCCAGAGTGTGGCCACCGGGTGAAGGCTAACTGGCTTAGGCCTCGTGTGTGTCAAGCAGACGGCACCACGGAAAGAGATTTGTCTGTAGCGGGGAGGGAGCTTGATCCTGAGAGTCCCTCCCGAGGACGCACGCCCTGCGCCCCTGGGCTTGTCTTAGCAGGGCTGCAGCGTCCCCCACAAGCGACTCAGACAGTGGAAGGATGTTGAGAGACTTCCCAGTCCAGTGCCGCTTAACCTGAGCCCATGGCTGGACTCAGGAAGCCTGTGAACAGCCTGGATTCTGTCTGAAGTTGTTTGGCGTGTGCTCATAAGCACTTTTCTAGGAAGAGAGTCCCTAGCTTTCATGAGATTCTCAAAACAGTTTGTAATTCAAAACTATTGGAGAACCACTGACATAGTCTGTCTTTTAGGCAGGACCACACTTTTGCCATGAGCTTCTTTGTACTCCAAGGAAAAGGAGTTTGTTTCCTCCTTGGGTGGTTTGATCCCTTGGAGAGTTCTTCATTCCACCCCCCTGCTACAGCTAAGCCCAGCGGGTGAGGCCACTCCTGGTGGAGACTTAGATGTCAGCTGTGTGTTGGTTCAGGGCACCTGAGCTAGTCGGCAGGAGCCCAGACACTGCTGTTGGACTGGATCAGAGCAAGGCACGGCCGCCTACTGCAGTCTCTAGGGTCTGCTGCTGTTTCTCTGCTGTTGGTGAGAAACCTGCTAGTCGTCCTGGGGTGTACTGCACAGCGCCTGAGCATTGGGTGGGACAGTGCCAGGAAGCTTGCTAGGCCACAAGTGAAGCAGAGGTGTCTCCGTGTCAGGATACAAAGAAACGATGTACTAGTGGCCCCAGAGAAGGGCAGCACCCCAGGAAAGAAGTGGGTTAAATGAGCGTAACTTAAAATGGGAGCAAGATACAGTTTATAAATCCACATTTGCTTCATTTATTAGACTGATTTCCACAAGGAGACCTAGTACACAGCAAGTGCCAGATAAATATTAACTGAAGGAAACAAAAAAGAGAGGGCAAAGCATTTAAGAGATACCGAAAGAGAACCATTGAGCAGGAGAGGTAAAAACAAGCTCCCAGGAGGGAGGAGTCACCACCGGCCGAGGCCACTGATGGGTACAGCAGGGCTGGGGACAGATGGAAGCATAGGCTGCTCCAGACCCGGGGAGCGTGTCCCAGGGCCTGTCATTCTCTGCCCCCGCCATGGCTGTAGGCAAACTTTGGACCTGGCTTGGGAGTGTTCCGGCAGCATCTTGCTCGGCTCTCTTTGCACATTTGCCCCAGTGTGACGATTCCTGAGGGCCGGGGTAGACCTAAGGAGACACTCCGTGCAGCCGACACACGCTCTCTCTTGGCAGGCATGGGCAAGAAGGATGACCCCAAGCTGATGCAGGAGTGGTTCAGGCTGGTGCAAGAAAAGAACGCCATGGTGCGCTACGAGTCCGAGCTGATGATCTTGTGAGTGGCCTTGGGCCAGGGGGCCCAGCACGGGGGGACGTCAGCCCCATGCCTATGCCAGCAGACATACTGACCCTTCCTAATTTAGTGGGGCAAGGGGGGTGGTCCCCAAGTCATTGTTGCTTGTTTCCTTCCCTGCCCCGCAACCTCAGTGCCCGGGAGCTGGAACTGGAAGACCGGCAGAGCCGACTGCAGCAGGAGCTCCGGGAGCGGATGGCCGTGGAAGGTGAGTGGGAGGGGAGGGGTGCCGTGGCAGGTGAGCGGGAGGGGAGGGGTGCCGTGGCAGGTGAGCGGGAGGGGAGGGGTGCCGTGGCAGGTGAGCGGGAGGGGAGGGGTGCCGTGGCAGGTGAGCGGGAGGGGAGGGGTGCCGTGGCAGGTGAGCGGGAGGGGAGGGGTGCCGTGGCAGGTGAGCGGGAGGGGAGGGGTGCCGTGGCAGGTGAGCGGGAGGGGAGGGGTGCCGTGGAAGGTGAGCGGGAGGGGAGGGGTGCCGTGGAAGGTGAGCGGGAGGGGAGGGGTGCCGTGGAAGGTGAGTGGGAGGGGAGGGGTGCACATGGAAGGCCGTGTGGCTCCCGCCCCCAGGGCCCTCACGCCTGATATCTTCCGCTACTCCCCAGATCACCTGAAGACCGAGGAGGAGTTGTCAGAGGAGAAGAAGATCCTCAACGAGATGCTGGAGGTGGTGGAGCAGAGAGACTCCCTGGTGGCCCTGCTGGAGGAGCAGCGGCTCCGGGAGAAAGAGGAGGACAAGGACCTGGAGGCTGCCATGCTGTCCAAAGGCTTCAGCCTGAACTGGTCCTGAGCTCCCACCCACGCCTGCTGTTGGTCTGTTGGCATCTACCTGACCGGGCTGTGGTCTCCAAACCACCCGGATCCGAGGCCCGAGAGGGCCTGGCACCACCGTGGAGTTTGCACCCAGATGCCCGTGTGCCTCTTGAAAGGGGGGTCCAGTCTCATGTGCTGCAGGGAACCCCAGGTGACGAGGATCGTCCAAGGTGACCCCACCTCCTCCGAAGAGACTTCCCGCTCGGGAGAGAGGAGCATGTCGCATATGACGTAGGAGTGGGGGACCCCACACACTCCCTGGGGATGCGCCGGCAGGTGCCCCCTCTTTCCACGTTTGGTAAGAGAAGGAAGCTGCTCCCTGTCTGTCGGAACAGCAGCCGCCACAGAGTGCCCCTCCGCGGAGCGGGAGGGCAGCTGTCCTCATGCTCCCTGAAGCACCACCAAAGAAACGAAAAATGCACCCCACAAAAGCAAGATGTGAGTCGAGACCTGGCAGGGGGCAGTGCCACCCAGCATCGCATGGGACAGAGGGGCGGGCAGGCTCTGGAGCTTGTTATGCCAGCGAGGAGTTGGCAGAGGGTCTGCTCCCCAGCCCCGACCCCACACACTGGACCGCGTGTGGCCAAACGCCCCAGGCCTCTCTCTGGCTGTGGCCTGAGGCCTGGGGTTGCTACGTTTTGCTTTCAGTTCACAACCGTTTTGACACTGGAAAATACTGACTTTGGGGGTCAGGGCGAGGCCTTGCATTCAAGCCCCCAGTTACAGACAGGCATTGTCACTGGTCAGTGCTGTACGTCAGGGAAGGGATGACCTTCCTCCTGGGCGTTTTTCCTGTGTTTGCACACTGAAATGAAGTTGACCTGGCAAGATGCTCAGCCGCTTTGGACCGTTTTTGTCAATTAACTTATTTTTTTAATACTTGAAAAGAAACAACTTCATTTTTATATCTGTACTAGAGACACTGATCACCTGGCACCTGGGCAGGAGTGACAGTGAGGCCTTTGCTGCCTCTGGCACAACCTGGTCCAGAACTGACCGAATGACCAGATGTTTGTCACGTGCACCTATTTATTAGCCTTCTTCCTCGTGTTACTGGCCTGGCTGGCACCACGGAGCAGCCCGGGACCCTCATGAGGTTCCTGCTCACAGCTTTCTGTCCCCTCCTGGAACTGTGTCTGGCCCTCCTCTGCCTGGTGCTGTGCTCTCGCCAGGGTACTGGACTTGCCACGAGAGCCACCCGCTTGTTGAGATGCGTTTCCAGCGCTGTCCGGGCCTAGCCAAAGGCGGAGCTGCCGCTCTTGCCCCTCCCTGTTGCAATCCTGGCTCTGCAGAACCCATTTTTTCTGTGTTGGTGCCAGGGTTTCGCCTTCCTCGGCACATGTGTTAAAGTTTCGGGGTAAGCCCTCTTCCGGGCTGGCCAAGACAGTACAGGGTGGGGCCTTGTCGTCAGCGTGGCTGATGGGAATTCCCTCTGCCCCACTGAAGACCCAGACAGACAGAAATGCATTTGCTGCAGCAGGTATTGGGATTTAGGCTGGTCTCTCACAAGCAGACTCCAGCCCTCCGTTCCCAAGGGTGACGGGAACCTCCCCTGTGCCAGGACCTTCACGGGCAGTAAGAGGTGATGCTAGCTCTAGGGCCAAACTGTTCGTTTCTCACAGTTCAGGCTGCGTACAGCTCATCAAGCCACTGACTGAGAAAATTGGAGGGACTGGGGTGCTTGTCTTCAAAGTAGCACACAGCCAAGGGGGGACTCCTCCAGCGGCAGGCAGCCTGGGAGGGGCGCTCCAGCCAGCCTCCCAGTGCGGAGGGCTGTGTAGAGAGCCGGGGCCGGGCAGCTGGCGGGCATCCTGAGGGTGGGGCAGGCCGAGGGTCCGTGCTGACCCTGGAGTTTCCGTGGGGAACTACACTGTGCCTCAACTTGAACATTCATGCTAATGACAAAGGGAAGAACCTGTCTTATTCTTCTCTTGGTCCAAAAGCTGCCATCTCTCTCCTGTGGAAATCCAGGAGATGTGCTGCTAGCAGCTGTCACAGCTCTGACTTCTTCACTTCTTGTTTTCTGCTGAGGCAAAGTCTCCATTTTTATTCTCTTTTCTTAAAAGGGGGGAGAGCAGGGTGTTCTAGATTTCATCTTCAAACTCCAATCTTCCAGTAAAATTGGACTTGGGACAGGACCTTCACTGCCCATGTGACCTTTTCCCTGAGCCCCTTCTCCTCTCAAATGCCACCATAACCAGCCAAGCCCTGGCAGAGCTGCCTCCATCCCTTGTCGCTCCTGCTGACCCTAGAACAAGGGAGCAGTTGGCAAAGTGACTCATCGGGGAGGGATAGCAGTGATACGCTCTGAGCGGCCTAATGTAGCAGGAACACCACATGCCACCCTTGCCTCCTGCTGCTGCCCAGCCCTGGCCAGCCTTAACATCACGGCATCCTCTCAAGCACACACTGCTGCCTGCAGTCACCAGACAGGGGACTGGGACTTTGCAGAGAGGCTCCCAGAGTCCGCCAGCCTGCACAGTGTTCCCCAGCTCCTGATGGTGTTAGGACTTTAGATTCTAGGACAGCACTTTTTTTTAAAGATCCCATTTTGTAACCACTAGTTTGCAGTTGATTTCAGTGCTCTGGTGACTTGCTGCGCGAAGTGTTTTCCAACTCTGGAAATGCACACAGTTCCAGGCAGGTTTTCTTCCCGAAAATGAAGTCCTCCCTTGAAGGCAGGGAAGCAGGATAGACATGCATAGACATATGCACATCGAACGCCAGCGCTCCTGCCGCGGAGGGTGCCAAGTCCAGGGCAGACCCAGAGCCAGCACCCCCGGAGGGCACAGAAGGCAGCGGCCCTGAGTTTGAGGGTGCCAACAGCCATGCTTCGGGCCTCTGCCCCCAGCAGCCCCCCTCAAACCTGTTTCGACCAGCAAGGAGAGACTGTCTTAACCCTTTCGGAAGAGGGGAACCTTTTCAGTGGGACAGGAAGGAGAGTTAAAAAAATTTTTTTTAAGTGGTAACATCTGACCCACGAAGGGGAATGGTCCGTTTTATGCGCAATAAAAGTTTTGCAAAGAAATACAGTGTGGCTTTTTAAGTCATTTTATTGTACTTGGGGGTGAGCTGGGCTGCACTTCCATGCAAGGCACAGTGTGTTTAGCATACGTGTGGGTGTGAACAAGGCTGCTTATAGAACGCAGCTATTTTTTTGTTTTAGTTTGTGCTTTCTTTAGTCCTCCATACATTCCTGGCTCAGCCGTCAACTGCTGTCACTGGAGAAAATGTCTGAGGTGACCCAGTTTGGGAAGAAGCTACTCTTCAGACCAAGCCCCAGTAGCCTCTTTTTTTTTTTTTTTTTTTTTCTGAGACAAGCTCTTGCTCTGTCACCCTGGTTAGAGCGCAGTGGCGTCAGCCTAGCTCACAGCAACCTCAAACTCCTGGGCTCAAGCGATCCTCCTGCCTCAGCCTCCCCAGTAGCTGAGACTACAGCGTGCGCCACCATGCCCAGCTAATTTTTCTATTTTTAGTAGAGATGGGATCTTGCTCTTGCTCAGGCTGGTCTCCTGGCCCCAAGCGATCTTCCTCCCTCAGCCTCCCAGAGTGCCGGCATTACAGGTGTGCGACACCGCGCCCAGCCCCCAGTAGCCTCTTTGAAGTAGAGATTCTCGAAATCAGAGTGACCCTGTGGTCCTGGTGACCGTCCTTCCAGGCTGGCCCAGGCTCTGTCCCACAGCATGACTGACCAGCGAGCCTAGTGGCATGGGGTCTGCAGCCCCCAGGCCTAAGTTGTTCCTATGTTCCAGTGTCCCCAAGTTCATGGGGTCCTGGAAGGAGCTAGTGTCACTCTCCTATAGTCTGGAATCATCCCCAAGAGATCAAAGGGAACAGTCCTCGCCGGCTATTCTGCCTGTGCTGCAAGACACCTCCGAGGCCCATTCCGGCTCTCCTCCCTTGCCTTGGTAGTCAGATCATCCGAGTATCGCTGTCTTCGTGGTCACCCACGGCGCTCGCCCTGAAGGCGCCGTGCCTCTGTGAAGAAGCAGCGGCAGCCGCAGGGAGGGAAAGAGCAGCACCGGACGTGTGGTGGGCATCCTTGCTGGCCTGGAGATCCGCCGGTTGCCTGAGCCGTCCAGCTACGTCGCCAGCTATTCCAGAAAGAAGAAAGGCCCGGCCAGGACGAATGTGGGCATCGCAGGAAGAACAAGAGGGCAAAATTGTATAACCATCCCCAGACTGAATATACTGTGGCCCTAGACTCCCGGGAGGGAAGCAGGGCTGGTGGTCGCCTGGGCCGGGCTCCCACTCCGCAGCGGGGCGCGCGTTTTCAGAGCCGCCCCAGGCAGGCTTTGGCCACAGTTCACGGCAACCCAGGTGGCAGGAAGTGATGGCTGTTGCTTAGAGAGGCAACCAGAAAGAATAGCTGCCAGCCGGGCGGGCACACCTCGGGGGCACACAGGGAACTCTCCCTTCCCCAGAACCACCACGTCTGCTGGCTCCAAAATCCCTCTGACCCTGAATCCTCTCATAGTCCCTCCCTAGGAGTCAGAGTCGAAAACGGTAAAGGGACAGAATGTGCCTTTTTCTTTGGCTTTATGAACTGGCAGACTGGCCCACTTATGAGGCTCCCCCCATTTGTGTCACCTGCCTGTGCTACTCAGCGAGGACAGTAAGAAACCATCCTCTTAGGGGGGCTACTACCCCTGCACACCAACCAGCCGGGGCCAGAGCCTCACCTCGGCACACAGCCGGGAGCCTGAGGCCAGGCACGGGGCTCGTAGGCCCCAGCGGCGCTCCCGACAGCCTGTTGCTGCTTAGCTTCACCAGGAGGCACTTTGGCAGCTCCACTCCTTGTGTCCCCTGTCCTAAGGGCTTCCTGCAACTGGGTCTTAGATGGGAAGTTACAGTCCCAGCTTCTGTGGCTCAGCCACATGTGCCGCTGCCTCTCCCTGAGAAGCTATCTGCTACGGAGAGGAACGTGTCCTGTGATATGCACACACACGCCTCTTCACGCCCACGTGGCCTCTCTGGAGCAGAGTGGACATCCAGCTCTGAAGCAGGCTGGATTTCAGCCTTGGGACCACAGGTGGGCCAGCCATGGAGGTGGCCCAGGCCCCAGGACTAGGCAGGACCTGAGTTGAGGATCTCCCTGCAGCAGTGGACACCTGGACCCTGGTGAGACTACACATGGTCTTGAGTGTCCCCAAAGTAGGTAGAGGTAGCACCCTCTGGACCCAGGGAAGGCTCCTTTGTAAGTGCTCAGGCGCTGCCGTGAGACAAGCACGAGGTTGCCGGGTCTGTGCCACCCACGAGATGGAACACAGGGAGTCAGGTGGGTGCAAGGCCAGAGTCCAGACGGAGCATGTGTTCCTGCTGCTTCCCCTGATGTCAGCCCTGGGCACATCACTGTAACTGGCCAGTGCCTCGAGGTCCCTCCGTCTGAGGTGGGGCTGGCAACCTCCAGCGTGGGAGGAGGGGCGGAGTGCTGCAGGGCTGGTGCACGGACCTCTCGGGATGGGGACGGTGTTCACCCTGAAGAAGCGGTAGGAAACCCTGAGAAGAAAGCATCCAACAGGCAGCAGCTCCCCTTTCCTAGGTGCATCTTATTTAACTTTAAAAAAATGTTTTTAGGGCCGGGTTCAGTGGCTCATGCCTGTAATCCCAAAGTGAGGCCAAGGTGGAGGATAGCTTGAAGCCAGGAGTTTGAGACCAGCCTGGCCAACAGATAGCAAGACCACCTGTCTCAACAAAAAATGTTTAAAATTAGCCTGGCACGGTGGTGCACACCTGTAGTCCCAGCTACTCAGGAGGCTGAGGCAGGAGGATCTCTTGAGCCCAGGAGTTTGAGGTTGCTGTGAGCTATCATTGCACCATTGCACTCTAACCTGGGTGGCACAGTGAGACCCTGTTTCAAAAAAATGTTTTTTTTAAAGCATCAAATGCCTTTTGAGAAATGTCACCAGGACCAGATTCTCTCACTACAGCTGCCTCACGTTGGGACTGAACAACACTTCTGGCCCCAGTAGCTGATGTTTTGAGCCTCCATCAGATTGTTCTTCACGTGAGCATTTTCACGTGAACGCCTGGCGTGGGGGAGGGCAGGGCCGGGCCTGCGGCCACCAACCTCCTGCACTGGACAGTCACAGCCACCAAGCACACAATGCCTCACTGGGAACAGACCAGCTCTCGGGTGCCCACCTTCCCCAGGGTCTGGCCTGGCCCTGGAACTGCAGAAGCACCCCTGGGTCTGCAGAGGTCTCTCACAGGAAAAGACATGGCAAAAAGCATTGGAAAAAGTGTTGAGAAAAGACAAGTTTCCCAAAATACTGTGCCTGAGAAGGGGGTAGCGGGACACGCCTGTCTGGTGGGGAGCAGCCCGGGCCCGCAGGAGGTCCAGCTCCAGTGCTGCTGGCAGTTGTGTGGGGAGGAGAGGGGGAACCCACAGAAGGGAGCTGTCCTCGTGTGTGTGTCGTGGGGTGCACGTTTGCCCTCCGACTACTCGCACGCCTCATATGACCAACAATCAGAATAAAACCAGACAGTATTTTTTTCCTCTGTGTTGAAGAGGATTTCTCCCCTCAACAAGCAAATTCACACCCTCGGGGGCTGAGGTGCACCCATAAAACGCAGGGCTGCTGACACCTACCTGCCTGGAGGACCTGGTGTGGGGACCATGTGCTCAGCCAGGCCAGCAAGGGAGGCCATTTCTGCCCCCGACCCGTGTGCGTGTGTGCGTGCGTGTGTGTGTGCGTGTGTGTGCGTGTGTGCGTGTGTGCGTGTGTGCGTGTGTGTGTGTGTGCGTGTGTGTGTGTGTGTGTGCGTGCGTGTGTGTGTGTGTGTGTGTGTGTGAGTGTGTGTGTGTGTGTGTGTGGTGTGTGGTGTGTGTGTGTGTGTGTGTGTGTGTGTGAGTGTGTGTGTGTGTGTGTGTGTGTGGTGTGTGGTGTGCGTGTGTGTGTGTGTGTGCGTGTGCGTGTGCGTGTGTGTGTGTGTGTGTGTGTGCGTGTGTGTGCGTGTGTGTGTGGTGTGTCTGTGTGGTGTGTGTGTGTGTGTGTGGTGTGTGTGTGTGTGTGTGCGTGTGTGAGTGTGTGTGTGTGTGTGTGGTGTGTGTGTGTGTGTGTGTGTGTGTGGTGTGTGGTGTGCGTGTGTGTGTGTGTGTGCGTGTGCGTGTGCGTGTGTGTGCGTGCGTGTGCGTGCGTGTGTGTGCGTGGTGTGTGTGTGTGTGTGTGTGTGGTGTGTGTGTGTGTGTGTGCGTGTGTGAGTGTGTGCGTGTGTGAGTGTGCGTGTGTGTGTGTGGTGTGTGTGTGTGTGTGTGAGTGTGTGAGTGTGTGTGCGTGTGTGTGAGTGTGTGTGTGTGTGTGTGAGTGTGTGAGTGTGTGTGCGTGTGTGTGAGTGTGTGTGTGTGTGGTGTGTGAGTGTGTGAGTGTGTGTGTGAGTGTGTGTGTGAGTGTGTGTGAGTGTGTGTGTGAGTGTGTGAGTGTGTGTGCGTGTGTGTGAGTGTGTGTGTGAGTGTGTGTGTGTGTGAGTGTGAGTGTGTGAGTGTGTGTGTGAGTGTGTGTGTGAGTGTGTGTGTGTGTGTGTGAGTGTGTGTGTGTGTGTGTGAGTGTGTGAGTGTGTGTGAGTGTGTGTGTGTGTGTGTGCGTGTGTGTGTGTGAGTGTGTGTGTGTGTGTGTGTGAGTGTGTGAGTGTGTGTGTGCGTGTGTGTGTGTGTGAGTGTGTGTGTGTGTGTGTGTGCACGTGTGTGTGTGCACGTGTGTGTGTGTGTGTGTGTGTGTCGGTTGCACAAGTGCCACTGCGAGCTAGTAAGAATTCTCCTTCCTGCCCTTCCCTTGGCGTGAGCATGTATCAAAGGGCAGGCAGGAAATTGTCTTCGTCCCCAAGCTTCTTGCCAAGGCCAGGCAGCCCCTCGCCACCAGTGTGTCCTGACGCTTTTCGTCTCAGAGTGGCGTGGCGGAGAGAAGCCGGCTCTGGGCAGCGGTGCCAACAGGGAGGGCGCTCCTGCTGGTGGAGAGGGTGGGATGGGAGGGGTCTTGAGGGCACCAAGAGACGAGTGCACTCAGAACCTAGCTCGGGGTGAAAAAGCAGGAACCCACCTGCTCCAAGCCCGGATTGTGACGAGAAGGATGAGGCCTGCAGCAGAAGCAACTGGATGGCCCCTAGGACAGCACAGGCCGCCAGACCCAGCAGAGGCGCCAGAAGTGGAAGAGGGATTCCTAGTGCCAGGCCCCCTGCCCACCCAGCCTCAGGGAGGGTGCACCTTTCTGCTCCCACCAGGGCAAGATGCGGAGGGGCATGAGGAACCCAGTGCCCAAATCACGTGGAAGCGAGAGAACGAGGCCCACGCCCTCCTCCTCCCAGCCCCCGTCCACCCCCTCCCTGGAGAGCTCCCCACGGAGCGAGAGCTAAGAGAGCTGCGCTGTGGACCCCCCACGGCAGCGGGAATGAGAAGAGCTGCGCCCCTGCCCAGGGGGCTGGTGGTGCGGGAGGAGGCCAACACACCCTCCTGCTGAGTGGGCACGGACTCCTCACCGAGGCAGGAACACGTGTGGTTGCATTTTCAGGTGTCAAAGAACTGCCCTGGGCTTTGAGAGCTAGACAGTGAGTTCAGCTGGGGAAGGGAGCTGGTGGCCCTGAAGCTGGTTTTCCCACACAGGACATAGGGTCTGCAGCGCCCCTTCCAGACAGTCCTGTAGGTGTCCTTGGTCCCGCAGGACCTGCCTGGGCCCATGGTTCACAGCGTTCCCGTCCTCCTTTTGCTCTAAGCCAAAGGAGCTACTGCCCCTGCCCTTCCCTTCTCCCTCGTCTTCTCTCAGGGGTCGCAAGTATCTCCCACCCAACCCCAGGAAGAAAATTCCTTACTGGAGGCCACTTGGCCATGCAAAATGAGCGTTAGACCAGACATCTGGTCTGGCTGGCTGACCTTGGACATGGCTCTCCAAACCTGTTTGACTTTGAAACAGGAAAGTACCATTCACTTCTATGCCCCATTAACAAGATCCTGGATGTGCTCTGAGTTTTGTGGGATGCTGTGCCCGTCCCGCTGTGGCTGCCAGAGTCACAGTCCCACACAGGCATCCCCTCCCTAAAGGAATGTCCCCTACCCTGGCCCTGCCCATGGCATGTCCCAGGAGCGGCTGCCTGCCCTGGGCTGTGATGGGAAACGGCCACAGCTGCTCGACAGGTTTCCAGGAAATCAGACTCCCAGAGTCCCACACCCGCACTGACTCTGCTGCGTGGCATTCTCAATCTGTGCATCTTTGAGCAAAATCCTAGACCTGTGGTTTGCCCTCTCTCAATGTCCCTGTGCTGCCTGTGATCCAGCCAATACGAGAAGAGCTGACTTCAGAAGGATGGGTGGGGAGCCCGTGCCTGGGCCGGCCCTGGTGCTGCCGCCCGAGGGCCCAGCCCCGGGGAAAGTCCTGCTGCCCCTTTCCCTGGAGCCCACGCTGGGCCACAGCCAGACTGGGAGGGGATGTGTTTGACGTTTTCCAGCCCCTTGCCTGAGAAGTTGGTCCTCTAAAAGTCACTCTGCTTTGATTCCTTGCATGGTGGCCTCACTAGCAGCTGTTGGCTGTTGGTAGGCTAGAAAGCTCCCAGGGACAGGGCTGCTTGAGGCAATACAGGAAACCCCAGACTGGTCTTTTTGCCGTGCTGAGTCATGGCTGGGCCAGAGCCAGCCTGCCTTCCGGCAGCACACAGCAGCGGCGCTGGGGCCTCCCGGCCTCCGGCTCCCACGCCCGACAGTGCCAGTCTAACCATGGGCGTGAGTTTTTCTGCCCAGCGGGCCCTGGTCCTCGATCTTGCCAGCAAGATCGGTTTTCCTTCCGCTCTCTAGACTCCTGCCCTCCAAGGCCCAGAGCCTGGACTCTGCACTGGCCTCTGCACATCAGCGGCAGGACAGTCATCCTTCCCTGTGAGCCACTCCCTGCCCTGCCTCCAAGCACGTAGCTGCAGCCTCCACGGGGCTCCCAACCCGCCTTCTCTGACCCGCGGCCCCGACTTGCAGTTTGCTTCCCATGTGTCCCCTGTGCCCACTGGCAGCGGTGGACGCTGAGGGGCTGCCTCGGCTGGTGTCGGAGGGTCCTGCGGTTTTGAGGGATGAGCTGCCACCCTTTCCTTGGCCAGTGTGAGGTTGGCTGAGAGCGCCGGGCCGTCCCTGCCGCCCCAGCTCCCGCACAGTGAGCCGTCACGGAGCGCTGACTGCATGGAGGGCTCCGTGCGGGGCCAGGCCCTCTCCTTCCCCACAAGATGGTACACTGGCACCTCCTTTCTGCTACACCAGGTCTTGGGCAGGAATTTGTTGTCAGTTTCTATTCTGGCGGTGTGGGCAGTGGGGGTGGCCAGGATGGAGGAAGCCTTGACTCCACAGCTCAGGGTCACTCCCAGGAGTGCTGTGGGTAAGTGGCACCAGGCTGTGGACACTACGATGGGTGCCCAGAGGCGCAGGCACTAGGGCAGAGGGGCTGGGAAGCCTTCACCCCCTGCAGTTTGGGGGGATGAGATGCCTGTAAGACAAATGACATCACAGCGCGCCAGCACTGGGGCCAGCTGTGAGCAGGCCAGCCACGTCCTGCCGTCTCCAAGCTCTGTCCTCAGGCCAGGGCGATGCCGGCCCTTCTAGCTTCCTTGTTCCTTCTGCTTCCTGGGAGCACCTGAGCCCCAGTGAGAGGCCGGTGGCAACGCTGGGCTGTCGAGATGAGGTGCACAGGATGGGAGGGGGGCCGGGGACAGAGGGCGGCCTTCAGGGCAGGGAAGGGCCCGGTGGGGGCTCGGGAGACTCACTGAGACAGGGTGAGTCTGGACTGTAGGGGAAGGGGCAGAGTGCGGCCAGCCCTGCCATGTCCCTCCAGAGTCCCCCTCGGGCTCCTACTCTCTGAACCACGTCCCGCACCCCCAGCCCTGACCCCAGCCGGCCCCTCACGCCACACGGAGCTACTAGGAGCCTCCCGAACAGACTGCCAAGTAATGACAGCAGCCACCACTTCCCGAGTGCCCACTATGTGCCAGACACCGCCTAGACCTTTCTGTGGTTCAGTTAGTCACAGTATCACCCCGAGCCATGCATTGCTATCTCCTTTTATGACCGGAAGTATGGGCTCAAGAAACTTGTGTCGGGGCCTCAGGATGGGGTGACCAGTGGCCAGCTTCCCTGGTGGGGCCCTGGCGTTCTCCGCGGCTGCAAGCCCAGGACACAGGCGTTCGTCAGCCCAGCTTCCACACACTCCCGGGACCTGCCCACTCCCTCTGACTTCTGCCTTAACGCTGCTGCCGCCTCCTCCGCCCGGAATAGGTGGTAACCAGAGCTCTGGCCCTGTGCCAGACACTGTGTGCATGGGCGCTATTATTAGCCTGCCATTATTACCCCCTTTTACTGATGAGAAAACTGAGCCTCAGACTGATTAGGTATTGTGCAAGGTCAAGGCTGAGAAAGTCTGAAGGCTGAGCTCTAACCACCAAGCAAGGGCCCGCCACCCTCCTGACCTCCCTGGGTGGCCTGCCCAGGGCCCCGGTCCCCGTGCCCTCCAGATGCCCCAGGGCTCTGGTCTGACCCACACACAGGCTCTCCAGCACAGCGTGTGTCACAGAGTCAGCTGCTGCAGCCTCTGCCCCAGGTCAGTGGGGAGTGAGCCTGGAGCGAGGAGCTTGTGCCTGCGCCTCAGCACCCCCCAGGGGAGAGCCCCCGAGGAAAGCTGCTTCACCCGGGCAGTCTGGGCTAGAAATACACCTTCAGGGGCCCGGAGACCTCAGAGTTGGTGACTGTGACACCCCTGTGGTGCAGTCCCGGAGATGCTTGGATCTCCCTTCCACAGGGAACTTGCTCTCTAGCTGTGAGAAGGGCCTCAGCTGACAGCCTCGGAACCTGCTGCAGAGGCCACGGCTCCCCTGGCAGCAAGCGGGCATGCGGGGGCCAGGGGCTGTCCACTTCTCTAACGGCCATCTTTGCCCGAGCTTCCCCCTGGCGTGGCCACCGCGGGTCCCTACCAGGTCCACTTCACATCTGCCCAGTTCTCGTCTTCCCTCTTTCCTCTCGCGGGGGTCAGAGCTGCATCGCGACAGAAGGCTTTCCCTGTCCAATCCTGCTCCTCCCTCTCACAGACATCCCGGGGCTGGCTGTGAGCCGGGCCTGTGAGGAGGGTCCTAGGGACCGAGGCCTGGGAAGGAGGGAAAGAGGTGAATTTTGCTAAAAAAAGATAACGTGTGCCTTTGACCATGCAGCAGGACAGGACGGGTGTGAGACCTACCCAGACCAGGAGAGGAAGGCAGTGAAAAGGAAGGAAACCAGCCCCTCCTCCGAGAACGGTGACTCAGAGCAGAAGGTGGGCACTTCCGTCTTCTGGGCCCACCATAGCTAAGCATCATGGTCTGGGGGCCTGAAACGACGGAAACTGATCTCGGAGTTGCGGAGCCGAAGTCGGAGATAACTGGGGCGGCAGGCTTGGTTTCCTGAGGCCTCTCTCCTCCCTGCATCCTCCCACCATTGTCCCTCTCTCCGTCTGTGTCTAAATTTCCTCTTCTCATAAGGACACCAGTGCTGTTGCATTAGGGCCCACCCTGAAGACCCCATTTCACTGTAACCACCTCGGTAAAGACCCTGTGTCCACACACAGTCACGTCCTGAGGTCCTGGGGTTAGGACTTCCGCATGTGAATCTGGGAGACACAAGTCAGCTCATGACAGTGGGCTTTGAAATAATCTTTTAGAAACTGGGCTCCTTAAAGATGGTTTTGAAAATGCCAGCCTCTTTCCGCTGCACTAAGGGGAACTAAGGAAGAGGGGCCGGGGTTTCACAGGAGGCGGCGGCACAGGAAGCAGCAGTGAGAAACCTAGCAGATTCCAGCCTGGCTGGGTGCCCATTTGTTTTCTCTGCTGAGCGTGACTCTCTTATGTATGTATGGAGGGGCGATTTCACTTTTAAATTAAGGTATAATTTACACACAGTAAAATTCACCCTTTTTAGTGCGGAGTTCTGAGAGTTTTGACAGAAGTGTACAGTCATGTAACAACCACCACAATCAAAATGAAGAATTCCATCGTCCCCCAAATTTCCCTGTGCCCTTTTATAGCCAACCAGCCCCTCCGACTCCTAGTCTCTGGCAACCACTGATCTGTTTTCTTTCTTTCTTTCTTTGTTGCCCGGGCTAGAGTGCCGTGGCGTCAGCCTAGCTCACAGCAGCCTCAATCTCCTGGGCTCAAGTGATCCTCCTGCCTCAGCCTCCCGAGTAGCTGGGACTACAGGCATGTGCCACCATGCCCGGCTAATTTTTTCTATATATATTTTTAGTTGTCCAGCTAATTTCTTTCTATTTTTAGTAGAGATGGGGTCTCGCTCTTGCTCAGGCTGGTCTTGAACTCCTGACCTTGAGCGATCCTCCCGCCTCAGCCTCCCAGAGTGCTAGGATTGCAGGCATGAGCCACAGCTGCCTGGCCTGATCTGTTTTCTCACCCCAGCTTTTTTTGGTTTTGTTTTGCCTTTGCAGGAAACATCATATTCTCTTGTTTTGTAAATACTGTAGACAGATTTTGAAGCTCAAAGCAAATTAGGATGGGGCCAGGGATTAGGTTGGGGAGAAGCTACCCTGACTGCAAGAAGCACTTGAGAGACCTGCAGAAAGCTGTTAATAACAGGAGACGCAAGGAATTGGTACAGGTCCTGTCCTGCATGACAGGGCCGGCAGCCCCCACAGTGCTTAGGGTAAAACCTCAACCGCCCACCAGGCTGCCAAGCCTCACGCCCCGCTCTCCCCTTTCCCACCCTGCCGGCTGCCCTGAGCTCCGGCACGCCCAGGACAGCCACTGCAGAAAGTGTTTCCTGTGTCCAGGTGCTCTTCCCCTCTTTTCATGTCTGGGTACCTTTTGACTCTGTGCCATTGATTTAAACAAAAGCCCCACAGATGACTCAGTGGCAGCCACCCCACAACTCACCTTTGCAACTTCCTGTTTCGTCCTCTGCACAGCCATCTGACGGTTTTCTGCTTCACACGTTCATTCATTTGCTGAGCATCCTGAGTGCCAAGCATGAGGCAAGAGCGCAGAGAAAACATGCCCCAGTCCTGGGGGAGGTTGCTTTCCGGTGAGGAAGGCAGTCAGAACACAGCCAGACAATTCCGTAGTAGTCCAGGTTGTGACACCTGCGGTGCAGGCACAGGGAAAGAGCAGAAGCCACAGGAGCTGGCAGAGAGTGGCAGGGACAGTGGTAGGATTTGTGCTTAGAGAGGAGAAGGTACGTTTGAATGAACTTGCTTTTGTTCATTTTCTAGATTGTCCCTTTTGACATCTCCTTTAGAGCCAACTGAAGCTGCACATGAAAACCAGAAGTTTCATCTAAAGTTAAGTGTGAGATGAAGTGGGACTCTAAGTGGAAATTGATATGCCCATCTTTTCTTTGTGGAATTGTGAAATTATTAATCTCTCTCTCTCTCTCTTCGCTGTGGCTGCCAGGAACCCCAGAGACAGCCCCATTTAAAAATACTAATTGTTATTTATTCCTTAATTACTTAGATATGCAGCTCTGATAAAGAAATCAATTTGACCTAAGAGATAATGCTTAAATTTAACAAACTATTCCATTATGATTTTTATTATAATAGTTTTTATTTGTTGTAAAATTAGTGTCACAGTTATTTAAGAAAAATAGGAAAGTACAAAAATGTAGAAGAAAGTCATTGAGATTTTATTATTTTAATGTAAGCATGTGATGATTTGAGGTTATGTTTCCTTTCAGTCGTTTTTTTTTTTTAATTCGGTTTCTATTCCTATGTTTAGGTGCAGCGACCTCCTTGGTGTGACTTGCTTCCTCATCCCTTCCAGAAACTTGCTTTCCTTTTTCTGTTTCTCTTTTGTTGGCGCCAGCCACGTGCGCGTGCCCTGCCCGGGCCTCGGCTGGGGCGGCTAGTCCCTGGCTCACGTGGCTTTGCCCGCATTTTCCACCCTCCTTGCTTCCGTGAGAACCGAGAATCGCCGCCCAGGGGCTATTCCAAAAACAGCCCCGCTGGAATAAGTGGCCGGCTAAGCCCGGTCTGCGGGGGTGAGGCACTGTCGTTTCACTGTACTTTCGTCCTACGCTCCAGGGGCGCAACGCCGCGGCCAGGGCACAGCTCCGGGACGGGCGCCCGCAGGCGGCGACTGGGGCGGTCGAGGGTCGGGGGTCGGGGCCGAGGCCGGGGGCAGGGCCGGGGGCGGTCGGGGGACCATGGGCTGTCGGGGGGCGGGGCCGGGGGCGGGGCCGGGGCGGTCGGGGGGCCGGGGCGGGGCCGGGCGCATAAGAGGAAGCGGCGGCGGCGGCCAGCGCTCGCCTTCCTGCGCCCGGGGCCCGCCGCACCCGCCTCCCCGCCCGCGGCTGGAGCGGGTGAGTAGCCGCTCGGCCCGCGCTTCCCCCCGCGCCGTCCTGGGTCAGTGCGGAGCCCGGGTTCGGCACCCCTGCCCGCCTGGGCGCGGACGCGGCAGGCCGCTCGGGACCGCCCCGCCTCAGAGGGAGCCGGAGGAGGGAGGCGCGGCCGCGAGGTGTCCCGGCCCGAGCCTCGCCCCGCCTGCCGCCCGCCGGGGCCCTCCTCGCGCCCCCGGGCGCCGCGGCTCCGCTTGCCGGAGGCGCCCCTGGGAGGCGGGAAGGCTCGTGCTCTGCTCTCCACGTGGGCCTCGGTCGGCGCGCGGCCGCGGGGCGGGGGTGCGGAGCGCAGGGGGCAGCGAGGCCGCAGACACCCGGGTGCCCGCCGCGGGCCGAGTGCCGAGATGGGAAACCGACGGAGGGGACGGGTTGGGGCCATGACCTTTGCGTGGCGGACCGGAACCCCGGCCCAGACGCAGGCCTTGCGCTCGGTCCGGGGCGCTTTCCTGCACCTGCGGACACCTGCCGCTCCTCCGTGTGCAGCTTCTGAGTGGCCGCTCCGAGCTCATGCTAAGCAAGCGTGGCACTCTCCGTGCCTTCCAACAGTTTGAAGTTACGTGCAGTACTGGCTTCTGGTAGAAAACAGTTTGTTGAATGGCTGCAGAGCCCTGAAACCAGGTGGCTGGACGGGCAAGAGTTTATGTATTCATTCATCCAACAGACGTGAATGTGCCGCTGGTGCTGGGGTCATGATGGGGCTGGTGGTGGCAGTGAGGGGACGGCTGGAGGAACCAGTGAAGGCCTCTGTAGAGTGGCCTGTGGGCCTGGGCATCCTGGGATGGCTCTGCTTTCCCCGGGCAGCTTGGGGGGCTGGTGAGGCGCAGATAGACCCGCCCAGAGCTCTTCCCCTTCCCGAGCAACTGCCGCTCCCACCGCCCCGCTTGCCTGCCCTGCCCTGCCTGGGGTCTCCTCTGCCCCTCAAGCCTCCCCGCTGGCCTTTCTCTGCGGAAGGGAGCTGCAGAAGGATCGGTTTTTCCACACCATCTCACCCACCAGGCGCTTGGCAGGCTCTGCATGGGCAGGCTGGGCTGGGCCACCTGGGGGCGAGCCCTGGGAGTCAGCCCTGACTGAGACCACATTCTCTGAGCTGGCAGGTGACTGGGAGGGGGAATGCTCTGGCTTCAGGAGTTTAGATGGCAGCACTCTGGTGAGGCACAGCTGGGCAGAGGACACTGGCCAAGCCTTTACCTGCAGCCCAGAGCATGTGTGCCCTCGTCTTCTCCGCTCCTGCCCAGGCAGTCAGCACTTCATGGCCGGAGCTTAAAGGCGGCGCCTCACGGGCTGGGCACCGGGCTCATGAGATGTAAGATGGGTGACTAACATGATGGATTGCAGCCTTTGGTTGTGTTTGGTGCAAATTGCTGTGGTAACACGGGGTGAGTTGTCGTTAGTTCTGTCGCAGAGATTAGATGGGACAGGCAGGGAAGGCTAGGCTATCAGGTGGGCTCTGAAGGATGAGTAGGAGTTTGCTGGATAGAGAAGACAGGGCGTGCACTCAGGGTGGTGAGGGAGTGCTGGGGGGTGCCTGGGTGGGAAGGGCATGACCTGCTTGGAGGCCTTGCCCCGGGATTCCTCACAGCCTTAGCTGACCCAGAAGGCTGATTGGAGGAGCTGAGTTTCCACTCATTGCGAATGAGAAAAGTCTGCCCAGGAGCCCCAGCAGTGCCCAGGCCCCTGGACTCAGAAGGAAGGATGAGGGCAGATGGAGGGGATGGCCGTTTGATGACAGACCTTCCAGGCAGGAGTCTTGGCCAGGAGGAAGGGCAGGGAGTGATGTTCTCTCTAGTGTGTGTGTGTGTTTGGGGGCCTGGGGACTGGACAAGGGGCTGTAACTGCCGGTTTTTGGACTGCCCCAGGACTGTGTGCGTCCTGCTGTTGCCCAGGGTACCAGCTCTGGACGGCGGGTGAGAAGCCTCATTCTAGAACTGTGGCAGCTGGAAGTGCTTTCTGTGGTTGCTGGTCTGGTCGCTGTTTGCCAGCTTGGGCTCTGGAGGGCAGCGCAGGCCTGGAGTGTCCCTGAGAGCGGCTGGCCCTGCCTGCCCTGATGGGCCTCACATGCACAGATTCCAATTAGCAGTTCCTTGGTTACCACACCTGGCTGGCCGTCCCCAAGCCAGTGACAGTTCTGAAGAAGACACCTAATCGCGACCAAAGAGAACAGTGATGACCAGCTGTCACCAGCTGAGCTTCCTGTGGGCCAGATACACACAGAGGGCTTTTTGGGTGTTGATTAGCTTGTTTGGACATCACAGTAATCAGAGACTAGGTTGGCATCCCCGTTCTTCAGATGGGGAAACCGAGGCAGGGAGAGGTTGAGTAACTTGCCCGGGGTCACATCTGAGGGAGTCAGTGTCCAAACTCTCAGCTCTGACTGTGGCACGCACTGCCTGGACTGCCAGCGGCTCCCCGCTCCATTCCCTGCACCCTGGCAGGCCGGGGCGTGAGGAGGTGAGGAGTGGAGAGGCCTTTCTGTGGCGCCTCCCTGCCAGCCCGGGGAGGGGAGGCAGCTGGTGAGCTGCAGGGAGGGGAGGAAGCTTTCGGGCAGTGCCCAGGACCCTCTTGGTGGGATTTCTCCCCAAGACCCAGCCCTGGCAGGCTCCACGGTCCCACTCCCCGCACAGTCTTTTTCCCTTCTGCTCTCGTCTTGCCCACCATGGTCCCAGTGGAGAAGTTTCCGGAAGAGGTGAGCATGATCATCTGAACGCAGAGCAGCCACTTTCTGGAGGTGCTGCTGCCTCGCAAATTGAAGTCTTGGTTGGCCTTTTGGGTGTCCTTTTCTGTAAAAGAAGCTACCAACTCAGAAAATGAGGAAGTGGTTTATCTTAAATTACCCTCTCCCCTCAGTGAAGCAAATGGATATTTTTTAATCTCATCAGCTTGGTGGGGGTGGAGGTGGAGGTGGGAGGCCGTAGGCCAGCCCTACAAGGGAGTGGTTGCTTTCAGGAACTGGAGAGAGGTGCTGCCCTGGTGGAAGGCGTGGGCGGCCCCAGTGGTGACTGTGGCCTGGGAGTGGCTGCACAGAAGTGGGGAGAGGTCCTCTTCTAGTCTGGGGCTCAGTCTGGGGTCAAGATCAGCAGGGAGCTTTCTGCAGAACGTCCTGCCCGGGCTTCCACCTGGTCTGGCGGGATCCCCGCCTGCGAGTGAGTCCCCTTCCATGCCAGCGGCTGTGGGCAGTGGGGTGGTTCCTTCTCACTTGCTTAACAACACCCTTTCTTTAGAGGGAGGAGAGGGAAGCTGGTCGTGGGCTTGGCTTGGGGGTGGGGGTGGGGGAGGGTGGGGTGGGGGGGGGGGGAGGGCACTGTGCTGCGTCTAACCCCAACCCTTACCCTGCCACGAGCTTTCACCTGAGGCTAGTGACGATGTTCCTGTGTTTGTGACGGGCATCTTTGCGTCTGGTTTAATTTGCATAACTATACATCTCGTTTTAATTCACACGTTCATTCTGTGAAGTTCTACAGATGTGAAACCTTGATGGTGGTGGGAGTTTCTCTCATATGTGCTCATGTCTTGGCAAGTGTTCAGGTGACCAAAGCCCTGGCTCCTGGGTGGGGCTGTGTCCCAGGATCTCTTACTGTGATCTCCACCTCCCTTACCCCTCCAAGCCAAAGAGAAGGGGAAGACCCTCTTTAAGTGGCCAAACCATGGCCAGGCCCAGCGTTGGGCAGCAGGCGGGCAGGACGGGAGCAGAGCCCAGCAAGGAAGGAGGCCGGGGAAGCAGATGGGGTGGAGAGGGCCCGCAGCACGAAGGCCCCTGGAGACAGTAGACATGCATCCCTCCAGGAGCATGACCTGTCCCCAGGAACTCTGGTCCTGTGTCAGTGAAGGCAGGAGTCCAGGTGCCGGGTGGGTGACACACACACGCACACACACGTGGCGTGGCTCTACAATCGTGGTGTCAACACAGAGCTGCCTCCTGTGAGGTCAGACCTGGCATCAGAGAGTAACGCAGGTGCCTCCTCGGAGACAGGAAGGGGAGGCCTCTGGGGTTCCACTGGGGAGCCCTGAGCTTTGGGTGCCGGAGGTCACGCATGTGGGACTGTCCCCTCTGGGTGTGGCTGCCTCTACATGTTGGGGGTGGGTGGAGGGACCACAGCCTGGCGCAGCACCACCCTGCGCCCTGGAATCGGGGAGGTAAACTCATCTCAACTGGAGATTCTCCAGGAACCTCCTAGCTGGTGTTTCCTCGCCCTGTCCTGGGAGGGGCGCGGGGAGGACGGGGAGAAGTTCAGCCTCACAGAGTGGCCTGGTGGCTGTCTCGTTCCCGTTACCGCTAAGCCTGACTTCGCCTGAGTTCCAGACAGGATGAGACCAGTCCTGGCTGTGAGACCACTCCTGGCCCCAGGTGTCTTTGCCTCTCCAAAAGCCTTGTTTCTCCCCTGGGGATCTCCCAGGAACCTTAGGGACATTTACCCCCCAAATCCCTGACCTGGCTGACCAGGGAGCTGAGCATGGGGTGCTTGGTGGCGCCAGCAGCTCCTTGGGGTACTAAAGCAAGGGCTGCTCTGTCCTCACACGCCACCAGCCTGCCCGTTCCCCGTTCCCGTGGATAAGGGAAGGGACTCCTGCCAGGACTCAGGAGGCAGGAGGACTGTGGCCTGTGCAGGCCCTTCTGTCCAGGTGTGCTGGCCGTCCTTGCCCTCCTGCTGGGTCTAGTGTCTCACCAGCCCTGGCCCAGGGGCAGTAGGGGCACAGCCAGGTCTGCCCTGGTTCCGGGGCTCTGCCTTGGCCTTGGTGACAGCCCTTTTCTTCTATGTGACGAAGCTCTATGAAGAGTTCAGGGTGAGGCAGTGGGACAAAGGCTCCCCTGGGCATTCTGCGACACCTCCCTCCCACTCAGAAGCCCAGGACTTGGGCAGGGGAGGGAGGTAGGAGACCCCAGGTCCAGGGAGGCCTGAGGGATCGGGGACCTCCAAGGACAGGGTGGAGCTGCAGGCCTCTGAGGGGTGGCCCCAGTCACCCCACCTCTTCATGCCACCCTCCCTCAGACTGCCTTTTTATAAAACCATTTGATTGAGATGTATTTCACATACTATAAAATTCACCCATTTAAAGTGTACAGTTCAGTGGTTTCTAGTATATTCACCGAGTTTTGCAACCGTCACCACAATCTAGCTTGAGAACATTTCAACACCCCAGAAAGAAGTTCCATCCACATCACCAGTCACCCCCACCCTCCCTCCGCAGCCCTAATCTGCCTTCTGTCTCTGGGCTCACCTGCTCTGACCTTTTAGGTCAGTGGAATCACACACTATGTGGCCTTTTGCAACAGGCTTCTTTCACTTAGCGTGATGTTTTCAAGGGTCATCTGTGTTGTAGCATGACCAGTGTTTCATCCCTTCTTATGGCCAAGTAACATTTTGTTTATTGATTCATTAGTTGATAAGCATTTGGGGTCTTTCTCCTTTTTCTGCTATTATGGATAATGCTGCTAGGAACATTCATGTACATGATTTTCTGTGGACATACATGCATTTTCCTTTCTCTCGGGTGTGTACCTAGGAGCAGGATTGCCCAGTGGATCCACGTGGTCTTTTCTTGGCTAACGGAGGTGAATTCCAAGCAGCAATGGAACTTCGTTGACTCTGTTTCTCTGTTTTTTCTGTCCCTGTCTGCCCCCCCCAATGCCTACTGATTTTTTTTTTTTTTTTTTTGAGACAGAGTCTCTCTCTATTGCCCGGGCTAGAGTGCCGTGGTGTCAGCCTAGCTCACAGCAACCTCAAACTCCTGGGCTTAAGCAATCCTTCTGCCTCAGCCTCCCGAGTAGCTGGGACTACAGGCATGTGTCACCATGCCCAGCTAATTTTTTTCTATATATATTTTTAGCTGTTCAGATAATTTCTTTGTATTTTTAGTAGAGACGGGGTCTCGCTCTTGCTCAGGCTGATCTCGAACTCCTGACCTCGAGCGATCCTCCCGCCTGAACCTCCCAGAGTGCTAGGATTACAGGCGTGAGCCACCGCGCCCGGCCCCCCTACTGATTTTGTGTTCGGTTTCTGGTGTGCACATAGTAGGTAAATTACTCCTGTTGGTGGCATCCATGATTGAGGATTGGTTTATGGTCTCAGCATTTGGTCATCTTTATAGATGGTTGACATCTATTCTCTATTGAAAGAGATGACCGAGAATCTGGATTGTTGAGCTTTTTTCTTTGTGTCCTTAGTCTCTTGCTCAATTCAACGTAGAATTTTGTGCCCCCCAGGAAGAATAGCTTTGAGATCTGGACCAATGAGTTTTTGTGTTGCCGTGTTTACTCTTGACTTGGAGCTGAAGTTGTAGAACAGGTGCTGGAAGCTCTCTGTGTCTATAATTCAGAAAGGCCTTTGCCTCTAATTATGTGAAATGAAAGAAATGTTTTCAGTCCTTGGGCTAGGTTATGAAGTGTGTTAAACTGGAAGAACTCTGTTCTGATTGGTCTGTGTTTGGCTTATATAAAAATACTTCTAAGATTTCCAGAAAATAAGAAAATTGCATTTCTAGTAATTTAAAGGCACTAGACTTTAAATTAAAAAAATTCTTCTTTCAGAAACAAATTCAGAAATGTTCTAAGAATCCAAGTTAACAATATTAAGGTAAATCTTTGGCAAATGAGACTGAATTAGTAAGTTGGGTCTTAAAAAAGTTATGTCTTTAATGTACCAGTATTAAATATAATACAGGTGTACATTTTATTCTACTTAGTTTTTTTCTCCCTAAACTTCCACAGGTTTGCTTATGGAATCAGCTAATATTACTCTTACATAATGTTTAAGATTATGAAACATATAAATTTGTGGGCAGCTAAATTAAATCATTATTTTGATTATTTTAACAGTATTCCAAGATAAAGCTTAGGTAACTTAAAACCTTGGACTGATATTAACTTGAGTTAATTAATGTGCAATCCTTGTACTCATACCTAATTTCCAAGTGAGATAGAATACTGAAAGAGGCCATATTTTGGCCAGTGCTAAAGAATGTTTTGCTCTTTGAGAAAGTATGAAGGGGACTCATGTGGCTATAAAAAGTTGTGTTACGGCCGGGCGTGGTGGCTCACGCCTGTAATCCTAGCACTCTGGGAGGCCGAGGCAGGTGGATCGCTCGAGGTCAGGAGTTCGAGACCAACCTGAGCAAGAGCGAGACCCCGTCTCTACTAAAAATAGAAAGAAATTAGCTGGACAGCTAAAAATATATATAGGAAAAAAATTAGCCAGGCATGGTGGCACATGCCTGTAGTCCCAGCTACTCGGGAGGCTGAGGCAGTAGGATCGCTTAAGCCCAGGAGTCTGAGGTTGCTGTGAGCTAGGCTGACGCCATGGCACTCACTCTAGCCCGGGCAACAGAGCGAGACTCTGTCTCAAAAAAAAAAAAAAAAAAAAGTTGTGTTACATATGTGTTCATGAGCATCTGCTAAAATGCTTGTTTCTGACATACCGCTCTCAAATATCAACCCCCAGGTCTCTGTGAAAGAGAAGTCAGGAATTTGGGTTGAAAGTTATAATTAATATGGGTGATGTAGAAAAACAGTTGTGTATGTACTTTTATTTTTCAAAGAAAAAGGATAGGTTTTTTTTTCTCAAAGCAACATTTCTCAAGCTTTTTGTAGATCCTTTTATACATAAAAATTATTAAGGAACCAAAAAACTCTTGATTAAATGGGTTTTATCTATTGATATTTTCTATGTTAGAATTAAAACAAAAATTTAAAAAATATTTGTCAATTCATTTGAAATGTGTGAAATTGTTTAGCATAAGTATATTTTTAAGCTATATTTTATAAAACAAAACATTTTTATTGAGAAGAACAGCATTATTTAATTTTTTTTATAAATCTCTTAAATGACTACATAAAAGATATCTGGATTCTCAATCTATTGCAGTATCTATATCATCTAGCCTCTGGGAAACTCCACTGTACCCTCATGAACGAATGAGAGAGAAAGAAAAGATTATTGTTATTATGAAAGAATTTTTACCTCACAAATCTTCTGACAGGGTCTCAGGTACGCTGGGATTTCTTGGACCATACTCTGTCCTAAAGTGATTTACAAGTGTGTTCTAGAATATGAAAAAAAGAAAAAAGTGATGGACAAAACTTAGAAAGTGAATTTTATTGCTGTAGTTTATAATACCCGAGTCTGAAAAGCTCTGAAATACCATGGTTTTAGTGAGGTTTGTTGCCTTGGTCTTGCTTTCTTGATTTACTCACTAATGCCTGGGCCTTCAAAATGAAAGATTATTCTTGACTTCCTGTGTAATCCACTGAGATAGCAGAGGTTCTGCATAGCAGAATAGTTTTTGATACTTTATGTTGACTTTATTATATTCTTGATTATTTAAGGGGGAAAAACAAAGAACAAAGGTTCATCACTTATGAAAGAGTAAAGGTCTGTTAGTTTCGTTAATAGATAACCAAGTCTGGCTGGGTGTGGTGGCTCACGTCTGTAATCCCAGCACTTTGGGAGGCAGAGGCGGGAGGATCTCTTGAGCTCAGGAGTTAGAGACCAGCCTGGGCAACATAGTGAGACCCTATGTCTACAACAAATTAAAAAAATAATATAGCCAGGTGTGGTTGTGTGGACCTGTAGTCCCAGCTACTCCGGAGGCTGAGGCAGGAGGATCACTTGCCAAGTCTCGTCCCTCGGGCACCCGTGATCCTACTTTAATTGTATGTCCAGATTACCTCTGACAACACTTCCGATGTTGCTTTCTGAAGATTGGACCCTAAGTCTAGGAAAAAAATTTTTCAGGATGTTTTACATCTAAAACTATTATTGAGACTTCCCAGCGTGCCCCTGGAAAGTCACAAAGATTTGGTCATTCACCTTATAAAGGGAAAAATATATTATAAAAATAATTAGATTTAAGTGTTACTATTTTAATTGCTGCACAGAAAGAGTAATTGTCAAATCTGAAGAGATGCTGGTTGGGGCTTCCCTTGGTTAAGTTTGTATAGGTAAAATGTTATCACTATAAATATTCCACAAGTCGTGGGCCTTGTGGGAAGTTTCTTGCGTGTCAGCGCCCTCCCTGGCTGGAAGCGATGCATTTTCATTCTCAGAGGAAACACTGACCAAATTTGTTATGAAATAGGTATGTGCCATACCCCAAAGAGAACTGAATTCTCTTCCATCTTATATTATTGGCTAGAGAAAACAATAATCTCAACTAGTAAGTCTCTGTCATCCATAGATGAGTTTGGGGGTTCTGTAAAGGACAGAGTGAGAGCTGCGTGAGGAAGGATTGTGCCAGCTGCTTTGAGTGAGGATCATTCAGAGTCCAGACCTTCAGCACGTCTCGGGCCACACCGGGGCCCGGGGGCCGGAGTTCCAGGGCTGTCTAGTTTGGAAGCGGCCGGCCGGCTCCTAACCCGCAGGGCGGGGTTCCCACAGCGCCCAGCCAGCTGCTCAGGGACGTTGTGTTGCGGTGATTGGCTTGGAACACTGCTGATGTTTTATTAATAATTTCTATTTTCCAGAGATATGAGGGAACCCCCTCTTTTTCTTAAGCTGTATGTAACCCCTGACTATTTAGTAGGCTCTTGCTCTGGCCAATGGAAATAAAGCATTTTTAAATGACACCTATTTCTCACTGACACCCCCCACCATTCTTACTAAGTCTCCTTATTTTTGTGGTGATAGTTATTTCCATAGGTTCAATAAGAAGAATCTGTCATTTTTTAAATTTGTATTTTTATTGTGGTAAAATAGATTTAACCATTTTTAAGTGTACAGGTCAGTGGCACTAAGCGCATTCACATTGTCGTGCAGCCGTCACCAGCCTCCATCGCCAGAACTTTTTCATCTTTATAAGCCGAAACTGTGTGCCCTTTAGACACGAACCCCCCAACCGCCTCCCCCAGCCCCTGCAGCCACCATTTTACTTTCTGGTTTCTGTGAACCTGACGACTCCGGGTGCCTCTTGGAAGTAGAATCACGCAACATTTGTCCTTCTGTGAGTGGCTTATTTCACTTGGCATAGTGTGTTCAAGCTTCATCCATGCGGTAGCATGTGCCAGAATTTCCTTCCATCCGACTGTACTCAAATGCCCTACTTTTATTTTTTCTTTCATCTGCTGATGGGCGTCCGGCTGCTCCTGACCTGTGGCTGTCGTGAGTGCTGCCACCATAAACGTCGGGGTACACGTGTCTGTTCCAAAGTCCTGCTCCCAGTTCTTTTGTGGATATGCCCAGAAGCAGAATTCTAAGTCACGTGGTAATTCTATGTTTGATTTTTTTGAGGAACAGCCGTATGTGCCCTTTAAAAAGAAAAAACAACTAAAATAGAATTGGACAAATGCATAGAGTAAGCAGAGCCTTACCTGAATGTTGCATTTGTGAACGATGCTCACGTGATCAGCTATGACAGGCACTTCTAAAGGAACTAAGGTTGACTCTGTGGAGCCGACAGGGCCCTCCCGGGAACACTGGCCTGGGCCCTGTCTCTCAGGTCCTTCCTGGCGGGCCTGGGAATTTAAGATATTTGAGGGACCCGAGTAAAAGAGATAAGAGAGCGAATAGATAAATGGACCATAGCTGGACCCTCCGTGAAAACAGAACTCTGCACCACAGCCTGCCGTGGCCTGGCCCAGAGATCCACCCTTGTCTACACCGAGCAGCCGCCGGGAGGGCAGCCCTTGAGGGCGGGCTCGTGGGAGTGGGAGGCCAGGCTGCTGTGCCGTGATTGCTCAACTGTCAGCCCCAAGTGGCCAGGATTTGATTAACTGACAGCTTTCCTAATTTCTCTGCTTGCAACTTGGGACCAACGAGAGAAAGCCAGATGTGCCCCCTCATCAGTCAGCAGGAGACCACCTGCAGCCTCCCCAGGCCAGGGCCCCCATCAGGGCACCTGGAGCCCCCAGTTTCCCGACACGGAGCACCCCCTGCTCTGCCCGCCTTGGGGTCTCTGCCCTGAGTGCGTAGCCTTTGCTTCTCTCCCCGGGGTGGTCTCTGTCTCTTTCCACAGGGCATTCCCTCAGGCTTGCAGGCACTGCACGGGAAACCTGGTGGAACTTCTCAGGCTTGGTTTCCTGCCCTCGGTGGAGCAAGTAACAGACGGTTTTCAAAGCCCAACCTAAGATTCCTTATGAAAACTTCCAGGCAGTAGATTTTGTGGCCTTCGAAATTGTTCAATGCTGCATGGCTCTAAATTTGCAAAGGAAACGTAAGAGGCTTAATTGGTCACTTAACACTCTTGCTGCACCTATGTAAATTATCAGTCTAATGAATCCAGCCCTTTTTTTGTATTAAAGAATATCTTTCAGATTATTCTCACAGGCAGAAAGGCTGTCGGGAAAAATTGGGGAAAACTCTGAAATGGGCAAAAAAACCACACTCTTTTAGGTTTTCTCTGCCTTTCATTATCTTTGAGCTATTTTATAACTCTGTAAGTGCTAGAAAACTGATATTAATAATACAAATGATTTTGTCCGAGGAAATGCAGATGAGCTTTGCCCAGGGGAATGCAGTTGATTATTGCCTTGTCCATGTTGGCCAGTTTTGCATCGTGTTGTAAATTCATTTCTATTTCTTTGAGGACTCTGAATGGTTTTAATATCTTATTGTTAGTGAGTTATATAAGATCTTTAACGTGTTCATTTAAGAAGAAGAAGAAAAAAACAAAAGGAAATTCACCTTCTCCAGACCCATCACTTTTCTGATGATAACAACATGGCCCAGAAAAGTGAAGTGCCTGCCCTCTGCTTTTCTGGTTAATTCTTGGGCATTCTTGAGCCCCAGGCCCAGAGGGCACTTTGGGTCCTAGCCTGGGTCACTGACTTCACGTTCCCGGGTTGGCGCTTTGCTTGGCGCCGGGCACCCGGCAGGCCTGTGAGTGGTGGGTGGATGGGTTGATGACTGACTGGTTCTTAGAGTAGCACATGCCTGCTTCCCTGGTGTTCATCATATGTATAATGATATATTTGTTGTAAATAAGCTTCCCTGGGGCAGGGCCTGGGGGTCCCATGAGCCCAGCATGTCTGTTGGTGGAGGAGTGGGCTGGGCTCTCCCAGCGTCTGTCTAGTGTGCCTCCCAGGCAGTGTGAGGGTGACCTCGAGGTCCCTGGGGTGCTTAGGAGGTGGGTGTGGTGGTGGAGGGAACACAGTGCCATTCATTTGTCACTTAAGAAATTCAGTGAGTCGGCTGTCACCCACACATGGGACCCGGAGCACAGGAATGACCACATGCTGACCAAGGAGGGAGCTGCCATGCGCAGGGTTCAGCCTCCAAAACACCTCATCCTCCCAGAAGCACCTGCGCTGCTCTGCCCTGGCGTGGCTGGCTGGGCGGGGCTCCTGTGACCTGTGAGGTTTTCAGGGACATTTGGCCTCCAGGGTGTGAGGGAGGCTCTGGGGCTTCAGAAAGGGGGGCTAGGCCAGGCTCAGTGGCACATTCCTGTAATCCCGTCTCTTTGGGAGGCTGAGGCAGGAGGATCACTTGAGCCTAGGAGTTTGAGGTTGCGGTGAGCTATGATGGCACCACTGCACTCTACCCCAGGCAACAGAGTGAGACCCTGTCTCTAAAAAATAAAAATAAAAAAGGGGGCAGGACTGGAGTCTGAGTAGACACATGAGCGATCTGTTATCTGCTGGTCTTACTCAGGAGAAGTGGGCCTGGGGTGGGCTGTGACTTGTCCCACAAACCCAGCTTGGGCGTTTGCAGCTGCTGAGGTGTCCCTTGCCCTCCCTGGGCACTCTTGAGCCACAGCCCTGTCTCTGAAACCTAGGACAGATGTGCCTTCTTGGCAAGGATGTTGTGAGGGTTAGAGAGGAGGCCGCAGAGCCAGCCTGGTGCGTCTGGGTGGTATTCATAGAGGTAGCTGCTGGGTCTTTGTCATTAGTGGTAACATTTGCCATCCCTGCCCCGTAGAGTCCTCGAGCAACTGGGAAGACAAAACATAAAGTGGCTGGTGAGATCCTGGCTGTGAACACCCTGGTGACCTTGTTCTGAGGCGAGGCGGGGGTTATGGCTTCCCGTGGCCCTGGGAAGAGAGCTGCCAAGAGTTCATGTGGGTGTGGGGTCCCCAGGGTGCGGCGTCCCCAGGTGCAGGCTGTGTGACCTCGAGGGCACAGCCCAGGGGAGCTGCTCTTACTCTTGTCCTCTCTGGCGGCTGCCATGAGGCCTGGGCACAGACTGGCACACCGTGTGTTCACATCTGTCATCCCATTGATTCCGGATTTAATGGGCAAATGCCCACAAGGTATCCATTACAGTCCTATTTTTAATGGTGAAAATTTTTAAACTACATAAATATCCAACAATAGGGGGTTAGTTGCATTTTGGTATTTACATACACACCAGAACAGGGTTCTGAGCTCCGGCAGACATTTGGGGCTTGGTTAGCTGAGGCGCTGCCCTGTGCACCTTAGGGTGCTCCGCAGCGTCCCTGCTCTCTGGCCACGGAGCACCAGCAGCACCCTTCCCACTGCCCCCACCATTTTTGGTGACAACCAAAAATGTCTCCAGACATTGCCAGATGTTTCCTGGGGCTCAGAATCACCCCTGGTTGAGAACCACTGTAATAAGATATAGATGCTAGAATGTTCTGGAAGACTTCATTGAAGGGAAGAGATGGCCACAGGTTTGCATGCAGATGTGGCTGTGTGTGCGCGTCTGGAAGGAAGGAAGTTCACATGTTCACGTGAGTTGCCACTTGAGTGCTGGGCTCACAGGTAAACCTGCCCCCACATAGATTTCGGAAGCTGCTTCTAGAAGAACGTGGTGGTGAGGGGAGGGGGCACTGGGCCTTGAGGCAAAGGCCAGGGCTCTGGGGCACTGTGCCGTGACCTTGGCAGTGGCTCTGGGCAGGTGTCTGGGCTTCTGTGACCTGTTTCCGAGGGGTGTGTTCTGTTTTGTCCTTTGTCTTGGTGCCCTGTGAGGGCCCCGATGGCCCTGCAGCCAGGGTCCCGCAGCTTCCCCGTATGGCCACACACAGGCCTTTGCAGCTGGCCCCTTCCTCCTCAGTGCACAGCCACACCCAGCCGTGGGGTGGGCTCTTCGGAACTGCCCGGGGAGGGCCAGGGTGCAGCCTCGAGCCGTGCACGATCCCCAAGGCCGAAGGGAGCCCCCCAGACGGGGAGGTGACAGTGCCAAGTGAGTGACTGCACCCAGTGTGGCAGGTTCGGCTGCCTGTGGGGGGGTGCACCTCCATCAGTGCCGGCCTCCTATTCAGACTGTTCCACGGGAATTTTTGTTCAGCGTTTTGGGTGTCTTTCTGTACTGATACACACACACAGACCTCTCATTCTTTTTAATGGTTGTATATTTTCCATTGTTTGGGCTTTTTTTTTTAAACTTAATTCCCAAATGGCTTTTGTCTGGCCAGTTGTTTATGATGCGTTATTTAATTTGGTATATGGAAGCTTTACTCTTTTATATAATTGTCAAATACAGTTGACCCTTGAACAGTGTGGGGGTCCAGGTGCTGATCCCCACAGTCAAAATCCACATGTAACTTTGGACTCCCCCGAAACTAAGCTACTTGTAACCTGCTGTTGGCCAGAAGCCTCGCCGACATCAACAGTCCATTACACATATGTTGTATGTACTATGTACTATGTTCTTACCATAAAGTAAGTTAGAGAAAAGAAAATGTTATTAAGAAAATCTTAAAGAAGAGAAACGTATTTACCATTCACTGAGTGGGAGGCATCGTCCTTCCTCCTTGTCACCTTCGCAGGGCGGAGGCTGCTCTTGCTGCCTCAGGGCAGTTCAGACCCGCGTTGCTCCAGGGTCCCCTGTGCATTCTCGTGTTTAATAACCGTTGAACAGGAAGGAGGTCTCCATGTACGAATGTCCTTCTAATCTCCCCACTGAAGCCATGTGGCCCAGCGGAGAGACCTCATCTGCTGGGTGGTCACTAGTCCTGGCTGCCACTTGCTAGTTCTGTGACCTCAGACAATTCCCCCCAAACCTTATTTTCTCACCACGAAGTCAGAATTAACGCTGCCCGCTTCTCGGCGGGCCTGTGCGCAACAGAAGAGATGGTCAAGTGCAGCACCCTGAGCGCTGCTGCTCCCTGAGGAAATGGGCTGTTTGTTTTTTTGTTGTTGGAAGGAATAGTGGTGATAGCAATAATCTACTAACTAATGTAAGTATTTATTTTTAAGTAATTCATGAGCCAGACTGTCCTGCTTGCCTGATCCGCAGGGTCTTCCTGGGCATGGAGCGGGGAGTTGAGCCCTGAGGCTGCAGGACTGAGCCTGGGGAGCGCTGGGGCCTGGGCAAGCGTCTGGAATGAGGAAATCTCCAGAGCTGGCTCCTGGGTTGCCACACACGGCTCTGTTTTGAGAAAGAAAGAAGTGCAGGGGAGCCTGGGGGGGCCAGCGGCGGTGGCTCTGAGCCAGAGCCCAGGACGGCTTCCCTGGCTCTTCCCTCTGGGGCCTGGGGTGTCCCTGCAGGGAGCGGCCACCCACCCTGTGTGTGTGTGTGTCCTCTTCCAGGCTGCTGACCGCGACACCTGTGCACCAGAAGCGATTTGGAGCTGCCCAGCACTGCCCGCGCCATGGACTGTGAGGTAGACTCTGAAATCCTTGGAGGATTGCCTTGGGGGGGCCACCAAGGTGGCCAAGGGTCAGCTTGTCCTCCACGTGTGTGCCTGTCGGTGCTAATCCCGCCCAGCCCCGAACTGACAGCTCTGCAAAGAGGAACTTCAGACTTGCCACTTACCAGAGCACAGTGAAGAACAAACCAAGCTCGCTCACCCTCCCCTGTTCCCTCGCTAGCTTTCCCTGACTGCCCTGACACAGCCCCTCCGACACCTGGTGCCCGGGCCAGCTGGAAGGGCGGCAGGCTTTTGATTTAGGATCATGGAAAAGCTATAGGTTCTGGGGCGGGGTCACACAGAGGTCCTGTGGGCTGTTCCCCACTTTCACAGGGATGCCACCTAAACTATTCCTTGTCTGTACTTTGAATGATCTTGGGAGAGAAAATTATAGCATATCCAATCAGAAGCTCTTTTTTTTGGTCTATGTACTATATATAGCCTTTTAATGTCCCTTATTTGCCAAGTTCTGCAACCTCTTTAGGGTGCCCAGCACCGGGGCTTTCCTGTGTCCACACCGCATGCACCAGACGCCTGCTGTTCTCACCAGCCACGGGGGAGGTGTCTATAAGAGTCCAGTGATTTGGCATTTTGTAAACCGGTGTCCTGCATTGCCCCAGTGCCCGAGCGTAGAGCAGTACCTGGCACCTGGCAGGTTCTCAGGATGCATTTGTGGACTATCCTTGCAAAAGGGTGGGACTTGAGTGGCTTTCAGCATGGTGGCTGGAGGGCCTGAGACACAGTGCGCTCAGGGCAGACGTTAGCTTCGTGAATGGAAGCCGCCCTTGTCCTGATAAAGGGCTGTCGTCAGCGTCCAAGAGAGTGTTCTGTGCAAGAGTGTGGTGTGCAGTGCCCTGGCGCCTGCCCCTCCCTGCCCTGCTGCTGTCGTTCCTCCCACATGCTGGCGACGTCTGCAGGTTAAGACGCCACCATCCGTCACACATGTGCAGCCCTCGCTCTCATGCCCTCCCAGTGCTCCTCCGAGGCGTCAGTGGAGGAGGGTGGGTGTCATCATCCCGGTGCCTCTCCTTTTACCTTCAGGGTGAAGGAAGCTGAGACAAAGAAGTGAGGTGGCTTGCCAGGGTCCCGCACACTTGGGCTTCACAGTGAAACACTAGCAATTTTCTCTAACATTTCAGGGTTCTGCCTTTTTTCCCCATCAGAAAGAACTTTCATCCTGTTGTAGACATTTCTGACTTTTCCTTGATTTTTTTTTCCAGCTTTTAAAAAAATTGTGGTAAAATACACAAAACATAAAATTTAACATTTTAACTATTTCCAAGCGTGTGGCTCAGTGGCACTAAGTACACGCACATTGCTATGCAGCCAGCGCCAGCCTCCGTCCTCAGAGCCTTCCTTCTTCCCAGACCGAAACTCCGTCCCCATCAACACCAGCAGCCCCACCAGCCGCCACCTTCCACTTTCTGTCTCTAGGAATCCGGCTGCTTTCGGCCCCTCATTGAGGTGGAATCAGACAGGATTTGTCCCTGTGTGCCCGGCTTTTCTCGCTTAGCACAGCGTCCTCGGTATTCGCCCACGTTGTAGCATTCTTAGATTTTTTTTTTAATTCAAAATGTCTATGATTGCAACATTTTTGTGTTGAGTTTTTGTGGATTGACTCAAAGGGCATATATTTTTTAAGTTTTTCAAGAAATTCAATCTATCTCTTAGTGACTTTAATAAGTTACATCTATTGGATTGACTGATGTATTTCAACTGATTTTTCCAACTTTTGCTGTTTCTCATCCATCATTCCTTAGCCTTACATCAGCATTTGAGTCCTTCCCCAGTATCTGTTCAACTAGCCACATTTTCTCTACCAGCCTATTTCTAAAAATGCTAATCAGCACTCTTATATTAACATGAAATATTAATGTTTTTTAAAATCAGTGTTCCTATTTTTTTCATAAGAAAGTATGGAGGATTTGGCCCCATCTTACTTCTTAGCATCTTACAACTGCTGCCTCTTTGACGTTTTTTGATATTTGGAAAAACAAAAACAATTGCTTTTGCCAAGTTTGGGCACCAGCGTTATTCCCGTTTATCAAACACATTGGGCAGTGACTGTCTTTTTCTTTGCACTGAACTGATTTTGCATCATCAGAATGAAATCGGTCTGCAATACGTCCAGCAGGGTTTCCTGCATCTTGATCATTTCTCTTAACATATTTTTTCCCTGTGATCTAAAAAGATAAACAACTATCACGTTTTCCATCTTCTGAGACATTCATTTCAACTTTGATCACAAATGGGTCTCTAGAAGATCAGGAAAGGTCGTGGTTCCATGGTTGGCAAGGCCCAAGCTCTGTTTGTTCCTGGAATTAAATCCTGTCGTCTTCGGCGCCCCCAAGCTCTGTTTGTTCCTGGAATTAAATCCTGTCGTCTTCGGCGCCCGCTGCAGGTGCTTGTCCGTACTGCTCTCCCTTTGCCTGCTGCTCGGCCTCCAACGTCACGGTTTCCCCCTCGAGGCTTCTGGACCTGTCCTCTGACATGTGAAATTCTTTCCTTTCCTTCCCTGTCAACTCTATTCTTTTTATTTTATGTGAGAAAGACACAGGTCACTGAACTTGAACCTGAAAGCCTGCTCTGCATCCAGACTTTGGGTACCTGTGTACCAACCCCTGGGTCAGAAGGAAGTCCTCGCTGTGACAAAATACCACAAACAGAGTGGCTTTAAACACAGAGGGTTGGTCCCTCAGTTCTAGAAGCCAGAAGTCTGAAATTGAGGTGTTGTCCGGGCCGGTTCCTTCCGGGGGCTCTGAAGGAGGGTCTGTTCCAGGCCCCTCTCCCGGCTTCTGCGGCCACAGCAGTGCTCCACGGCTCTTGGCTTGTAAGGGTGTCACTCCAGTTTCCGCCTGTCTTCACGGGGTGCTTTCACCCCATGTCTCTACGTCTCAGTGTGTAAATCTCCCTCTCATTTCTCTCATAAAGATACTAATCATTGGATTTAGTACCTACCCTAATCCAGTATGCAAAAACCCTGTTTCCAAACAAGATCACATTTATAAGTACGTGGAGTAGGACTGGAGCATTTCTCTCTGGGAGACAGTTTACCCTACGATACTGCCCCAGTCCCTTCTTCTCTCCTAACCAGGACACCTCCTTGAGGCAGGAACGAAACATGTTCTTGGGCTTCTAAGCTGTCTTGGACTACATGGCCTCGCTGTACAGGAATTGTAAGGATTTGACACAGTAGAATTTTACATAAAACTTTTCCATTTTTCAGAAAGAACTTTAGGGAAGTGAATGTTGAATAGCAATAATAGCAATACCCTGGCACCTTATTTTAAGCATTTTATTTATTGAAAACAATTTGCCCTCTAAAAGTTTTTTGGCTTTTCTAATGAAAGTTATTAAGGACTTAGAGGATAGAAATAAATTTTTGCCTGCACTTTTATCTTCCTGTCCTGGCCTTCACTGACAACCCAGGATGTCTGTTTTGCATTTATCTGAGCAGATCTCAGTATCCCTGGTCCTCTGGGTTCTTCCACCCTAGGCCTTTGATTGCTCTGGGCACACCTAAGCTGTGGATGCTACAAGTTTACCCCTTTGTCTGCCAAGAATCCGGCCCCAGATGCACTCAGCACACCACAACCGTCCCACCTGGCTCCCACGGCGCGGACGCTGGGCTGAGCTGCTGCTCACGGACATGGAGAGTGCAGGGGCCTAAGAGCTCCAGCCCCGCCGGGTTAGGGCAGGACCATCCTCACAGCTCTCTGGGGGGTTTGGATTAAGGGCACACACCCCTGAAGTAAACCAAGCTTGGCCAAAGGCCAGTGTTTGGCTGTGGTTACCACTCCCCAGTATTTATTGAAACTCTTCTGTTTGCCCAGTACCATTCTGGGCCCACAAAGGAGATTATGGAAAAGGAAAGAGCTTCTAACTGCTAGAAGCATAGCCAGGAAAGGTGGGTGCAAGTTGGCAAAGGGCACATGGGACTTGGAAAGAAGTGAACACATGGATGGCATCTCAGTGACATTTGCTTGTCTCCCTGAAGACAGTCTGTGGCCCTTCCTGCTCCAACAGGAAGCTCATCCCAGCTGCATGTGTTCAGGAGGCCCAGCAAATGGTAGAGGAATCCTCTTCTGCAGAATTGGAGCTTGCTCTTTGGCACCCACAGGTGGCATTGCTTAGAGCAGGTCTTCCTGCTGAGACCTCTTGCAGGGCTCTCGAACCGGCGGGGCTCTTCAGTTCTCTTGGGCCTGTGAGACTCAGCCTCAGCCGTGCCTGGAGCCCTTCTGCCAGCTTAGCTGCGGGAAGGGCCTCTGGCCCTGGACTGAGTCCCCCAAGTCTCCCTGCCTCCCCTTCCATCCTAGGTCAGCAATGGCTCGGGCCTCAAGGATGCGCACATCACAGACTTGCTGGTGTTTGGCTTCCTCCAAAGCTGCTGCAGCAACAGTTTCCAGACAGAGCTGCAGGCACTGGGCTGTGAACTGTCTGTGCAAGATCACCTGTGGGAGGACTATGAGGACGAGCTGCAGACAGACGGCAGCAGGGCCAGCCGCTTCCACGTGCAAAGAATAGAGGCAGGTAGGGTCTGGCTCTGCCTCCTCTGCCCCAGATCTGGGATTTGCTTTGTCCAGTAACATCTGGGGAACCTGAGGGCCGGAAGGGAGCTTTGGGCCCAGTCTGTACCTCTGTGGTTTCGGGCCACCATAAGTGTTTGTGTCCTGTGGTAGGTTGGTCTGTCCTTGATTCCCTCCAGGGGTGCTGAGCTCAGTATCTGCCAGTCTTGGATGACTCCACTATAAAGTTCTCCCTTGAGATTCTCCTGTCTGCACTAATATAAAGTAGTGTTTGTGCCAAATTTCCCAATTCTGATAAAACCAGATTGTTGTATCGGAACCACTGATCTGGATTATATAACACAAAGGATTCTCAAACTTGTGTTTATATAATTTCAGGAAGCTGAGGTGCTGTAAAAAATACTGGTGCCTGGTCCAGCCCCCAGGGACTCTGATTTGACGGGTCCGGGGCATGGCTGGGCCTGGGCGACGCCGCAGGGGATGCTGCTGACCCCCGTGCCCCTGCGCAGCCCCGGCCCAACTTCCGGGCGGCTAAGTCCGCCTCGATGTTTTGCTTCTGTGTAGTACTTACACTGTTACCCTGGGGCACATTATGACTTGTGGTTACCTGTAGGATAAGAACATTTTCGCATTCTGAACCTCGTTTCCAGATGAGGAAACTGAGGCCCTGAGAGGGCAAATGACCAGCCCCAAATCAAACAGCGCGTGGGTGCTGCCCGGCGGTCCTGCCCTGGGCGGTCCCGGGTCCGGTCCGGTCCCCACCGCTCCTGTCCCTTTCCTGCGCCCCGCCCCTGCCGCAGGGGCCGTCCTGAGCTCCAGCCCCAGGTCGGTGGCTTTCCCCGCGCACGTGAGAATGGCGTGAGGGCCCGTGTGGACACGCACGGGCCGGGCCCTACTCCCGCTGCCGGAGTCGGGGTATTTTAGGCTGGGAGACTGCGCGGGGTTGCGGCCCTGCTGAGGCCCGACCCTGAGCCCGGCGGGGGTTCCGGGGACCCAGAGCCAGGCCCGGCGGGCGGCACTGCCCCCTGGCGGTCGCGGGCAGCCTGTGCCCGACCCCGGCCTAGACCGGGCCGGACTCTGCCTGCGAATGGGCCGGCGTGTCCGGCCGGCTCTGAACTGAAGGGCGGCCTCGGGTCCCCTGTCGGGAGGGTTAGAGCAGGGGTGGCGGCAGGGCCTGGGACGTGGCGGTGGGAGTGAGGGGCCCGGGGGACACGCGGCGTCAGGCAGGGGCCGGGCAGCCGGAGCCCCGGCAGGGAGACGCGGGAGAGGGGCCTGGCGCAGGCGGGCGCAGGTGGCTCCGGGCGGCTTTCCCACAGCCCCCGAGGCTGACGCCCGTTAGGAGCTGGGTGCTGCCCGGCTCGTCCCTCCGGTGCCCACAGCCGTGAGTGCCCCGGCGTGGCCGACCGGTCTGCATTCCGGGCCGATTCTCCCCCAGTCGCCGCTGCCCGGGGCCAGCGTGAGGCCCGGGTGCAGTGGGCCGTGGAGGGAGGGCTGGCTTTGTCCTTGCCCTGGGCGGTGGCCAGCGTGGGTTAGGGTGTCGGGCCCTTGTCTGAATCTGCCTTGTCTCTGCCGCCGCTGCCCGAACATGCAGATTCTGAAAGTGAGGAGGACCTCATTCAGACTCTGGCCAGGCAGCTGGCCCAAATAGGGGACAGCATGGAGCGCAGCATCCCCCCGAGACTGGTGGATCACCTGGTGATGCAGTTTATGAACCGGAACCTGTTGGAGGAAGTAAGTGAGGGGTGACACACGGGTGCCTTTTCGGGGTGAGTAGGAAGGGTGAGGACTATTTCAGCGATCGATGGAACCAGCAGGGCCTGCCCTCTGTCTCCTGGCAGACAGACCAGTGTCTGGCTAGGTGACTCAGTTCATGGCTGCTGGATCTGGGGCTTTGACAAGACAATTAGAAATAGTCAAAGCATGGTTAATTGTCTCTCAGAAGCATTAAGTTAGTTGACATTTAGGAAAACTGAACCTAAGTCAGAGCCAAGAGTTTAGAGATAAAAGCCTCCAAAAAGATTAACAAAGTGTATGTATGTGATTCTTCCAGAGATAACTTATTCTTTCTTCAGTTTTAGGGATTTGAATAAAAATGCCAATAGAGAACTTTAAATCACTTTTTTAAAAAGTGACATTTTAGCCTGGTGCTCTTCTTGCCTTCCTGGTTGTAATCAATGCACAGATGCTCACTGAGCTGCCACTGGCCGGGCACTGCGGGTAGAAGATTGGCCCAAGGCCCTGTGTGCCTCCTGAAGACACTTAGCGGGAAAGAGAGCCACGTACTCCAAGGCCGTGAAATACATGTCTGGGGTGACAGGAGTTTAGAGGGGAGAGAGGTCCCATTCTTGTACTTCTACCAACTGAAAACGCAGGTGCCCTCACTACCTAGAACCTTCGCCGGGCTTCAGATCCCAGCAGATAGAGCCTGCGGTCTCCTGAGGGTGTTGTCATTCTAGTGCTCCCTCCTGTGGGGTGTCCCCAGCCGGCGTAGAGCACAGATGCATCGAGCAGGGCTCCGCCTTGAGATCTCTCCCACAGCGTTAGCTTAATTCTGTGCGTGGTCATAAGCTCGGTCCTTCCCAGCCCAGCGGTCTCTGGTCTGCTCCTCCACGCACGGGGATGTCACATGGTGCCCCGCCCTCCCCCTCCCTTCAGGTCTGTGCCAGTAAGATGGGCCACAGAGGAGACCGTTAACTGATTCTTGAGTTGAAGTGCCTTCGGGGCAGGGAATGACTTAGGCTCCTTGCACTCCCTCGGTGTCTAACAGCGGCACACTAAGCTTGTGTCTGGCTAGTGAGCGCCCGCTCCAGGGAGGATCTCCGCCTTCCCTTTCCTTCGCCTCGGGAAACAAAATAGTTTCTCCTTCTCTATACTTAGCATCCTGAGCTACTAGGTGAGTACCTCCCTCTGAATGCTGCCCTGTGCTTATCACTGCGGAGTGTTTTTCCTTTGAGAGGGAAGACTTGGTAAGCCAGGTTCTGGGTGCCCCCCGTCTTGACCCGTCTTTACCCTGTGCAGGACAGAAGGGGGCACCTGGCCACCGCCGTGGAGCAGCTGATGCAGACTTGCCCTGCAGACTTGGAGCAGGAGAAGGCCACGCTGGTGCTGACCATGCTGCTGGCCAAAAAGGTGGCCGATCACACGCCGTCCTTGCTCCGTGATGTCTTTCGCACAACAGTGAATTTTATTAACCAGAACCTGCTCACCTATGTGAGGAACTTGGCCAGAAACGTAAGAACCGGTGAAGTCAGCCCCTCGGCATTCCCCGGAGCCCGCTTGGTCTCTGCCCGCTGCCGGTGCCCACTTCCCCGCGCCTGAGCCCTGGACACCCATCCCTGCCCTCCCTGCCGCTGGCAGCCGCCAAGGGGGCTGTCACAAACCTTCCTGCTCAGGCAGGGAGGCCTGGCTTTGGCTTCACGAGCAAGAAAGCTTATGTGGTAGAGGTGGCAACGGATACCTCCTTTTTGCGCTTTATCAGCTTTATGCTGAAGACATGCTCCCCCCAGAGGGAGGCGAAGGCCCACTCGAGCCCTTGATGGAGTCCTGCTGTGTGCAGAGCACGCAAGCCTGGGAGGAAGCCGCTGGGCGGCCCAAGCCAAGCTTCCTCAGGCCGCTGTCACCCTCACCTTGGCACCAAAGTCAGTGACTGTAAATTCGTAAACAACATGCTTACCAAGGATTAAGGGGAGAGAGACCAAAAGGAATAGTCAAAAAAGTGGGGGGAAGCTAAAATCTTCCCCAGAACACATCTGTCCCATAACCAGGGTATTAAAAGTCACTTTTAATAACCAGAGTATTGGAAGTCATGCTGTCGCTAAGACAGGCCAGGTAGTCCTTAAACTCTGGTGCTTCAGTCTCAGACCTTAAGTGGATGTTAAGTGGATGTATTTTATCTGTAAACTTAGAAATATTAGGGAATGTTTGAGATTTTGGGACACGTTAGAAGCATTACTCAGGTTTCCTTAGTTTTTTTTCTTTTTTTGAGACAGTCTCGCTCTGTTGCCTGGGCTAGAGTGTAGTGGCGTCAGCCTAGCTCACAGCAACCTCAAACTCCTGGGCTCAAGTGATCCTCCTGCCTCAGCCTCCCAAGTAGCTGGGACTACAGGCGTGCATCACCACGCTTGGCTAATTTTTCCCCCGTATTTTTAGTTGCCTGGCTAATTTCTTTCTATCTTTAGTAGAGACAGGGTCTTGCTCTTGCTGAGGCTGGTCTCGAACTCCTGAGCTCAAACGATCCTCCCATCTCAACCTCCCAGAGTGCTCGGATTACAGGCGTGAGCCACCATGCCCGGCCAGGCTTCTTTAGTTTTTAAATAAAGTAGCAACTAACCCTTTTAATATTTACTGACAAGCCTAAAAAAAGTATTCCTTATGTGCTGTGGTCTTCAGTTATACAGGCATTTTAAAAACAGGAGAATGAATGTAAATCTTAAATCAGGTGTTAAGCCAAACGGAACTGTTGGAAGGAGGTAAGCCTGAGAGTTCCTGGACAGCTTTTCCCAGCCACCATCCAAGGGGCATGAGTGGGCCAGATGCCCACAGCAGTCTGTGCTGACAGCTCACCAGACACCGAAGGGCTGAGACAGAGTCTTGGTTCTTCTGACCCACTAAGATGGCTCCGGACGCCTTCAGTAATTTGAGAGATGAGCATAGCCAGGTCTCAGCACCTGGAAATCCTGTTTTTGCAGCTGCTCCCTCGTAGCAAAAAATTGGATGCAGGGATAGAAGGAGTTTAGGGCTCCAGAGAATGCGTTTTTGTGTGAATTAGCCTGGCTGATCGCCCGTTTCTCCTTCCTGTGCTAGATGGACTGAATGGATGACTGCAAAAGCGCGACCGGCTACACCTGGCGTGGTGACAGCAGTGCTCCTGCCTCCAATGGAGATGGAGCTCTGGCCGTATAAACAGAGTCCCTGGAGAAGACAGGCACTGGGCGATAGTATTTATTTCTCACCATTTTTAAATGATGTTTTAAGCTGGTGACCCATTTAGAAATTTCAACATTAATACACTTGAATGAAAATGTCAACTTGCACATATTTGAATGGGTTTCATAGCATTTCCTAAATCTACACGTTGTGCCTTTATCTTATTTCAGCTGTACAGGTTCCCACATGAAAATTAATTTTTTTTAGATGAAACTATTTATTGGCCAAGAAAATTAAGTTTAAAAGCAGATTTTTAAGACAGAAGAACAAAACACAATTTTTTTTGGTAAAAAAAAAAAATCTGTTTATTAAATTACAACCTTGTGGGGGACGGTCTTACAGCAAGCAGTGTCCCGTTTGAGGAGAGCAGGGCTTGGAGAAGAAGTGCACATACCCACCACAAACGATAGGGAACATCTTAATACTGAGGAAGCAACAGTTTTCCTGTTTGAAAACCAGATGGCACAGAGGTTCTGGACTAACGTGCTGTGCTCAAACGATGGGAAGTTCCAGCCTCATCCATAGCCGTTTGACTTTTCCAACTTGATTTCCTTTTGTTTGAGTCAAGAACAACTATGGGCAGTAAAAGGTGTGAAGGTGATTTACGGGCCCAACAGTCAACCACTGTTTCCAAAATCTGGTAACTAAATGTACTTTTTCTCTTTCTAAAAAAACCAAGACTTCACTTAAAAAAAATCTTTTTTTCCTAAAATTTCAAGCTGGTGGGGTACCGGAAACTGCTGCACACGCCCTGGTAAGAGCCTTGCAGTTTCGGTGCCCAGTCACACCGCTCAGCCCATCGCTGCCTGCGGAGATGCATCAGAAGAAAACAGGTTTCCAGGCATAAAAGATGAGAGCGCAACTAGGCTTTTTAAAATTCAGCAACTGAAGGGACTCCCTTTCCTGGGGACATTGTCAAAACCAAGTCACTTAGGTAGTGCCAAAAACAACAAGAAAAGCTTAGGTGTAGAAACAGTGCAACACTGGTCTTTTGTTCCCAAATATAAGCTATTTCCTAGGAATCAGTTTAAAACTGACAGTGGATCATGGGGCCGTTTCACAGACATTACCTTCAACAGTGAAGCTCTTGCTACTGTGAACGCGATGCTTCTGGGGAAGCATGAACAGGAATAATGAAATACTAATAAATACTTTGTTATCCAAAACATGTCTGTTCAAGAGTTTAGATTCATCAGAAAAGAAAAAACTCTAAGTCCTAGGGCTGGGTCTCAATCTGATGTGAGCAAAAGGTTACAAATACTAAAAGTAGATGCTGCCTGCAACGTGAAGGCCACCATTGGGAAATAAATCTTCCAGTAACGCTATAACTTTTAATGTTTTGGAATGGGCTGCTTTTTTTGAGGATTACTAATATTACAGTGGAAACAAGTTGAATCACATAGACATACACACTCATCCATATGTGTATCTGTCATTACAGAGTCTCATGAGGGGGAGGTATTTTCTTCCAAAAGGAGCAATTTAATCAGCAACTCTAATAGAAAAGAGCTCTAAAACAGCAAATAATTTCAGACTCTTATAATACTTTTTTTTTTTAAAGAGACAGGGTCTTGCTGTGTTGCCCAGGCTGGAGTGCAGTGGCATCACTGCCAGATGGCACTCCTGGGCTCAAGCAACCCTTCTGCTTCATCCTCCCAGGTAGCTGGGACTGCAGGCATGTGCCACCACGCCCAGCTAATGTTCTTTTTTGTAGAGACCACTGTGCTGCTAACTGGTCTAGAACTCCTGGCCTCAAGAAATCCTCCCGTCTCAGCCTCCCAAAGTGCTGGGATTACAGGTGTGAGCCACCATCCCTGGCCTCTTAGGATACTTTTAATCTTTCACAGCATCTTTACCTTCTTCTGTTTCACTTAAATACAGTAGGTTGCCATTTTAATAGGTTTGTAATAGGTATTGGTGTAAATTCTTCCAGACCAAGTACAAAAAAGTACTTCCTTGGTTATAAAGCAAGATTGCCACCCCTTCTTCTCAAACCAACATTATAAAAAGATTCCACTGTGTCAAGAACAAATGTGATCCTGAGCATGCCCCAGCCGTGACCACTCAGGCCTATCCTAGAAGTTGGTAGATTCTGCCCTGGTAACATAATCCTTGTGGATATACTTGAGAGATGACTTTAATTCAGAGAATGTGTTTTCCATCCTGTTTTTAAAACATTTGGCTTGTTCAAGTGATGGAATTCCTTTGTTAAAAAGCTTTCTCCAAAAGATGCTTGGCGTATCTGAAAGTCAGGTGGGCTATCTGGTGCTTTCAGAAGGTCAAATCATTCCTGACCGCACCTCTTAGGAGCCTCAAGGCTGCCTTAAAGGATGACACGGCACCAGAGCCTGGTTTTATTTTCCAACAACTTTATTAAGCAGTGCTGAGAACTAGCATAGGGAGTGTCCTTTGAGTGTTATGATCTGGTTGTCAGAACCTGGAGTCAAATAGGTATGTATTTACAAAGACTACATGATTTATTTCCGAAAAAAATCCCACCTAAGCCCAGGGCAGAAGGTTACCATAGGAATGAGTCCGTCGATTATCTTCTAATCTCATTTGCAACCTCCAGTGTGTTCTTCCCAACACTTTGCTTCTGACAGAAAGCATAGTCCATGGATTTGAATTTTTTGTTCCTTTCTCCTGATGAAGGGCAAATGGGCCAGAAGGCAGGCAGGATAATCCACAGTAAAGAACTGAGCAGCCCTGAGCTGTGGCAGGGAGCAAGCACTAGTGGAACTGAATGCAGGAGGAAACACATGCTGCTTAAGCAAAATGCTAATTACCAAGTTACCATTTAATTCCAGCATTTTTCAGATGATAGCATTAGAACCGACAGTAAACTGAGCTTAAGGAATGAGGCACGAAGAGGCACTTTTAATCTGAAAGAAAGAAATGGAAGGCTACCATAGCAGGAAAAATACAAGACTAGGAAAAAGTAAGTTCTGTCCTTTCCTTTGGTGCTGGCCAAGGACCCACCCACATAAGGGAAACCTCATGGTTTCTCTTGCTGGAAACCATCAGGAACAAACCGAGTCATTCCAGACTCTAACCAGGAACTGTACTTGAACGTCCTTTTCCTGGTGAAAGGCAACAAACTAGTAATCTTAACACGTCAAACCTTTTGTTCGAACCAGAGCATTCATTAACCAGTTTCTTTGAGTGGTGCAAAGAACACTAACTAAAGTGAGCAATATCACTATGACAGTTCCGCTTAGGAGAGGTGAGAACAAGGTAAGAATCATCCTGAGCCAGCTGCTACCTCTGACTTATGACAAGGCCTTGCAGGTATCCCTGAGAACAGTTCCAACCTGAGCTCACAGCGAAGCAGCTGTCTGGCGGGGGGTCTGTAAACACGAGCGCGGAGGGCCCGGATGGTTTGAATGCATGGGAACGTGGCAAGCAGGCTGGAGTTAAACAGTCTTGAAAGGGAAGACTGGATATATTCGTATTTTAGGAACATGATAGTTTCCAGCTCTCCATGGAGCTCTGTTTATATTATGAAGTAACTATAAAATAGTGACTGAATTCCGCTGTTTTGTGCCACAGAACTGGTATTCTATGGCCAAGGTTATAGTCAGCTTGGCATTGTGCTGTGGAGGTTTTCACCGGGAAGTCCTCTGTCGGCCTGAGCAAGCTGTCCTGGGGCTGTGCCTGGTCCGCCCTCCGAGTCCGTGGCCTCTGTGCGTGTCTGTCGCAAGGCCAAGCAACGCCTGCGTATTGCCCACTTCACCCTCCAGCCCACCTGACAGACAAAAGGAAACAAACTAAGAAGAAAGAAAAATGCATCATGGCGCTGTCTTCGCCTGTCCCTTTTAGCACGTGGTGATAATTCCTGTGTCAGGCTGCCTAAGCTTGTTTACGAGACAGCAGTGACGCTTGCCAATTCTGTAACAACGAGGCATCTCATTCACTATCTAAAGGGAAAACATCTGGTACCATTAGAAGTTGAAAACAGTCCTGCACATAACCTTCGCTCTGCCTAGCCTGTACGGTACCTTTCTAGAAATTAGACAGCAAACAGGCTCCCCTTGTCCCAGGGCTCACGGTGTGCTAGGCAAAGCACAGGCTGGACATCAGAAGTCATCCCGTCCGCCCTCGTGCAGGAAGCAACTGACAACCGCACAGCCCCTGCCAATACTGCTTTGCAGGGTCACAAAAATGGTAAAACCCAGAAAAAGTACTAGACTTGGAGTCAGAAAAATTCAAACCATTGCCTTCTCTTATACTAGAAGACTTTAGAAAAGTTACTAAACTCTGATTAGGTGCCCTCAATTTGTGAATGGGAATAAAAGGAATAGCTCTTAGAAGTGTGACAGTGAGAGGGCATATTGTAAGTGCTCAACTAATATTTGCTAACATAATCACCCACACAAAGTTCTTAAGGATATTCTAATATGGAAAAAAACATACACCCTAAACTAAACTGATCGCACAGTTGGGAGGTTACCACTAACAGCAGGTCTTGGTCCTCCAGAGAAGAGGAAGCATTTTTCTGGTATCAGGTGTGTTGCTCAGACTTTAAATGAGGCAGTGCTTGGGAGGGAGTCAGTTCAGAGGCTCTAAGTTGTCTCTATCAGTGATCAGACAGCCTACAAGCCCCTCTCGATGAACAGGATTTCCACCTCAAATTCTTGGGAAGGTAAGTTTGTATGAAAAGACATAAGAAATTAAGAGAAAGGAAAGAAGAAAAAAATTTCTTAGCTATAAAACCTTTTATTTCTATAAAACATCTCAAAATAATTCAGAAATTCAAATGTGAAACTTGGACGTCTGTCCACGTCTCATGCTTTTAGGGAAGAAGGCAAGGAGCAGGCATCACTTTCCTGTCATCAGAGGAATCCGCACAAAGGCTGAAGGTATCAGCGGTGGCTGCGGTTCCAACAACCGTGTCTCTGGGCTCCCTGTTCACTCCCCCAGGACAGAGCTAGGTCAGTAGTGGCTGCGTTTGACAAGAGACGGTACAGAAACACAGGCAAGAGGTTTCAAGGATGCCTCTGGGTGGGGAACAGGTGAACCAGTTCCAACAGCTGCATTTCTTTATCTAGAATGTTCTCTAGAGGGCAACGATGATGAGAGTCCCCTAAGGCACACTATAGGTACTGAATTCTGTAGACCCAGAATTATCACTTTAATACAGACGGATAAACTGGCATTCCTTAATTCTGGCTTTTTTTCCTCCTCAACAAACCTTCACTGGCCTTTTGCCAAGTAGTCAGAAAGCATGACCTCCAATCCATCAGCTGAGAAGAGTTCCAAGGACTAACAAAAGCTTTCCCTCTTCCTTAAACAAGCTGGATTTATTCTGAATCTTCCCTTTACCTTAGACGGTATGTCAGTCACGGGGCAGGAAGGAACAGCCTCCTGTCGTCAGCTCCCCAAAAAAGAGGGCAGGGAATTTGAGAAATAATTTTTAAAGTGTAATAGCTAAGAGTAGGGGCCCCTGTAAGCAGCAGTCCTTGTTAGGGCTGTCCCCCCACAGCCAGAGGCAGAGGACAAGGACGTGAAGAACAGGGACTCATCCTGTCACTCAGGAACTAACAAAGATTCACTCTAGAGAAAGCCAATAGTAAAGAACAGCTAGTTGCCATTACCTAGCAAAACACAATTGGCCAAATCACCTTGGGTTAATGTTCAACAGGTGGGGAAATAAAGCAGCAATAGCCACTCCATATCACACTTCTTCCTGCTCCTTCCTCTTGTGGGGAATAAACCCACATATCCTGAGCCCCAGATCTTTGAACAGCTCAGAAATGAACCTGGCTGCATTAGTGCTTAAATGTACCCAGCCAATGGGTGTGAGGATCCAAAGTTTAAGTGTTAACACAGGAAGAAAAATATTTTATTATAAGACAACAACAAAAATTCAAGATAAACTCACTAGTTTTCTCTGCTCTTAGCCTATGCAAACACATCAATTTGAATCCAGAATGATCCAGTGCAGCTGCCAGAGCCCAAGCAGAAACCCTCCATCGCACCCTCACCTCCGGCTGCGCTGATCGAGCTGCACCCAGAGCCTCGCACACCACCCCTCGCTGGGCACCACAACTCAGAACACAAAGACACGCGGCCCGACGAAGCTATAAAAGACACACAAACATACTCTCAGACCTTTTCTTGACCAACTTTTAAATAGTATTGCTTTAGGGAGAAGACTTTATTTTAAAAAATAAATTTCAAAAAGAAAGCACATTTAAAACATCAGGTTTTAGTGATCAGGGTAGGTAAAGTATTTTTATTATAAACTTCAGGATCTAAAAAGTAATTTGTTACATTTACTAAGGTAAATCTGAGATGACTTTTTTTTATCAAGCATGTGTGCCCTGCACAGTGACGCCATACCCTCAGGCATGGAATGACTCGGTTCCATCCCTTCCTTAGAAGTGCGATCAGCCAGATTAAAGAAAATTATGCTGCTCCTCAGCTAGCATATACTGATTAGGATCATTTTGGTTTATTACTCAGGCATCTGGGCTGTGAAGGGTTTAGGCAGAGATGCCTCCATTCTTGAACTCTGAAAGCCAAACTAGAAACTCAAGGGTAGCCTGTTCTCTTTTCAGTGATATTTAGAAGACTTTCTCCATTTAATAAGAGTTATGATCCAACTGGTTCTGTAAGCCCAAGCATGAAAATCTTTACCTTGTGGCAAGAGACCCACAGAACTGGTGAGTAGTAAGACTGAGGTCAGATACTGGAAAAAATCACACTAGCCCAGAGTTATAGACAGTGACCGTTCAGGAACAGAGATGCTGCTGGCAGTAACCGCAGCTTAGTGGGGCGACTGCTGACAAAAAGGGCTGGAAGAGACCCCAGTAGGTCATCTAGGCCATCCTCCTGCCTCTACACGAGACGAATGCCTCTCTACCAGAGTTACTTACAGTTGCACTCGCAGGAAGGGGACCCTAGGTCTCTTTTATGTTATATTTATTTATTTTTGTAAAGATTCCTAAAGGCAGCATCTTTACAAAGTGGAGCTCCAGGGACTTGATAGGTCTGAGCAGAAGTACAGAGCGAGCCCTCTCCTGGGGGATCTCGGCAGGAACCCGGGAGAAGAGGACAGTGCGGTCCCTGAGAGGCAGCTGAGGCGTGCGGGGCAAGCACCCTCACACTCCGTGACAGGGTGGCTGCGGCACAGCCTGTTCAGCAGGAAGATGAAGTGTTGGGGTGAAGAGCCAACAAGTCAGCAGCGAGCCCCTTTGCCTGGGAATTTCTATCCCCAATTTTCCTAAATTAACCCTCCCCCTCAAAAGCAGTGGCCCTCAACGGGATGATTTTGTCGCAGGGGACATTTGGCAATGTCTGGAGACATTTCTGGTTGTCATCACTGGGAGTGGGGTGGGTAGAGGCCAGGGATGTCACTGAACACCCTACAATACGCAGGACAGCCTCCTACAACAAAGAGTGATGGAAGTGTCAACCACGCGAGGCTGAGAAACCCTGTTCTGGAGGGAGTATTTATTGTAAGATTGCCAATCTAGCGTGAGCCAAGGCCCTTGGGACTGAGACGACCATGAACGCCCTGTCCTCAAGCCCTACTGCGTGATCAAGCCGCTGCCGTGTTGAGAAGTCCCCAGTTATCCCAGAGTGTTCCACAAATGTCCCATCAGCTGCTACCGGTTCAATTTCCAGCCAATACAATTAAAATCTCAGATTCTTTTGTCTTCTTCCTCTTCTGAAAAAAATCTGCTATTTCTTTCTCAGAGCCAGCGCTACCCCAACTGCCACTGCCAGGATGGCGACGGCGGCGGCCCCTCCAAACAGCAGTATAGACTTGCCCTCTGACAAGGGCATGGCCTTTGCTTTCCCAGCAGGGGAGGGCTCTTCTGCAAGCCCCTCTCTCCTCCCAGCTGGCTCCTCCTCGCGCAGCAGCGCTGTCGCGGGTTCCAGCGTAGGGATCGCCGCGGCCTCCACGTCAACAGGTTCCGCTGTTGCTGCTCTCACCTCTCCCTCATCCAGTTCCACAAACAGAGACGTGGCAGGGCTGGCTTTCCCACCTGCAATCACTTCTGCGCCGGGCTCCCCTGTCTCCAGCAAGGACGTGGCAGTGGCGTGTGGAAGCAAGGGTGCTGGCGCTTCGGGGGGCGCCTCCTGCAGCCCCCGGGCAGGCAGGCCCACGGAGGCCACAGCAGCCTCTTCCATGCCCTCGGGAACTTCTTCTTTCTCCACGTGCACGATGTCAGAATTAGAAGAGTTGTTCTCACTCTTCTCTCCAGCGCTATCTAAGCTTTTCACTTCTTCAGGATCCATTGCAATCTGCTGCCAGGATTCGGGACCTAGAGACACCGGCAGGCTTTCTGTGTGCCAGCTCTGGCTTGCCGACAGCGAGACGGGCAGGCTCTCCGACTGCCAGGAGGTGGTCACAGTCGGAGACTCTGGAGGACTGACCTGTCCAGAGTTGTCACTGGGCAGGATATAAATGTCATTGCTATCTTCTGCGATGACTCCAGGGTACTCCTCCTCCTCTGACTCCAGATTAAAGACAGTGCCCTAGAAAAGGAGGAGGAGAGTCAATATAAAGAATGGCAAATATTTAAAAAATAAATGTCAATCTGGAAAAAAATTCTTTCCTAAACTGAAGTTCTAGGAATTAATACATTGTTTAAACCTACATAGTTTCTGAATTGAATGCATTTACTTATAGGCCAATGAAGAATTTTTGACAGTCCTCTGACCGGTTTTCCTGAAACTAAAAAATCAAAAGTTAATTTATATTCAATGTAATTCAGACACAGGTTGAGCGTCCTCCCATCCAGTACTAACCAGGCCCGACGCTGCTCAGCTTCCGAGATCAGACGAGATCGGGCGCGTTCAGGGTGGTGGTGTAGCTGTAGATAGGTTGAGCATCTTTATTTTTTTTATTTTATTTTATTTTATTTTTTTATTTTTTATTTTTTTTTGACACAGAGTCTCGCTCTGTTGCCCGGGCTAGAGTGAGTGCCGTGGCATCAGCCTGGCTCACAGCAACCTCAGACTCCTGGGCTTAAGCGATCCTACTGCCTCAGCCTCCCGAGTAGCTGGGACTACAGGCATGCGCCACCATGCCCGGCTAATTTTTATGTATATATATTTTAGTTGGCCAGATAATTTCTTTCTATTTTTAGTAGAGACGGGGTCTCGCTCTTGCTCAGGCTGGTCTCGAACTCCTGAGCTCAAGCAATCCAACCACCTCGGCCTCCCAGAGTGCTAGGATTACAGGCGTGAGCCACTGCGCCCGGCCTGGTACTTCTTTTTATGGCTAACTAGTATTTCATGGCATGGATATACCACATTTTGCTTGTTAGTTCATCAGTTGGATTGTTTCTACCTTTTAGGATAGTGAATAGTGCTGCTATGAATGTCCATGTACAAGTTTTTGTTTGAACTTCTGTTTTCAATTCTTTTGACTATATTAATATATACCTACGAGTGAAACTGCTGGATCATATGATAATTCTGTGCCAAACTATTTTCCTAAAAATATAGAAAATATTTCCAAAGCTATTTTTCAAAAAGCAACCTGCCAAACTATTTACCAAAGTGACTGCACCTCTTTATATTCCTACCAGCAAAGTACATGGGTTCTAAATTTACCACATCTGTTCGAACGCTTGTTTTTGTCTGGGTTTTATTATTATTATTATTACCATCCTAGTGGTCTAAGTAGAATCTTACTGTGGCTTTGATTTGCGTTTCCCTAATGACCAATGATGCTGAACACCTTTACATGTGCTCACTGGACATTTGCGTGTCTTCTCTGGAACACTGTCTATTCAAATCCTTTGCCCATTTTTAAATTGGGTTGTCTTTTTATTGTTGAATTGTAAGAGTTTTCTCTTTTATTTTTAAACAAGACTGTTACACAGTTGGCTATTAAAATAACCAATTGTGGTAGGGGTGGGGTGCTTGTAATTAGGTGGAACCTGAAGTAAACGGGGATAAACAAGGTGTCCTGAAAAGTAGTTCTATGAGAGTGACTAATAGTCTATGCTAATTAATGTTTTTAATCTTTAAAAATATCTTTGCCATTAGTGCCATTCCTCATATGGATTCCTTTCCTAGACTTCGAACTCCACAAGACTAAAAGAGACCTTCACAGCTATAATCTTATGGGATTTCATCTCTTTCAAATTCTCATTATGTTTTCATCAGTGTAACAGTAACATAAAACCATTCAGCACTTCTGGGCCCATCATCAATAATGAATGCCAGCAAAGAGTGCCTTCACAACAAAATGCAGCACACAAGACTGTACACCCATCAAGAGCAAAGTTCACCGCATACAGAGAGCCAGAGATAATGCTTGTTCTACTGAAGAATATAAACTAAAAGTACCAATTCTACATCATTTCTGTCGTACCCCATACCTCACTGGTCCCTGGTCTTTTGGGCACCAGGGACTGGTTTCACGGAAGACAATTTTCCACAGACCGGGGGGTGGGGGTTGGGGGGCATGGTTTCAGGATGGTTCCAGCACATTACGTTTATTGTGCAGTCAAACCTGTCTGCTAATGATAATCTGTATTTGTAGCCGCTCCCCAGTGCTAGCATCACGGCCCCAGCTCCGCCTCCGACCCTCAGGCATTAGACTCTCATAAGAAGCACAACCTAGATCCCTCACATGCGCAGTTTACAGTAGGGTTTGCCATCCTGTGAGAATCTAATGCCTCTGCTGATCTGTCAGGAGGCGGGGCTTATGCGATGATGCGAGCAATGGGGAGTGGCTGTAAATACAGATGCAGCTTCACTCGCTGGCCAGCAAGCAGGTCACCTCCTGCTGCTCAGACCATTTCCTAACAGGCCACGGACCAGCAGCAGTCTGCAGCCTGGGGGTTGCGGACTGCAGCCATACCTAATAATTTTCAATTTTAGCTAGCATCTATCTTACCATCTTTCCTTCCCTCTATTTGATTAAGTACCAAATATATTTCAATATATTTATGCCTAAATGTATCTTAATATATCCAAATACATCTCTTCCTCTTCTCTCAACATTTTCTGCTATTATTCTAATATAAGCGATCACTATCTTTCATCAGAAGTAACACAAAGACTCCTAAATGTCTGCAATCCAACTTGGAGATGGAGAGCGCCTTTTCACCAGTCAGCTAAGCCAAGAATCTGGCGGCCATACTGGATTTCTCCTATTCCTGAGGTAGTTGCTTCTGTAGGTGCTAGTAATAAAATAATCTCTGGGCTGGGTGTGGTGACTTATGCCTACTATCACAGCACTTTGGGAGGCTGAGTCAGGAGGATCAATTGAGGCCAAGAGTTCGAGACCTCGTCTCTACAAAAAAAATCTTTTTTTAAAAATTAGCACGGTGGTGTAGTCCAGTAGTCCCAGCTACTCTGGAGGTTGAGGCAGGAAGATCACTTGAGCCCAGGAGTTCAAGGCTGCAGTGAGCTATGATCATGCCACTGCACTGCAGCCTGGGTGACAGAGTGAGACCCTGTCTCTATTAAAAAAAAAATAAAAGAAAAAAAAAATAAAAGAAAAAAAAACTCTGCCTTCAAAGAGTTTAAAATATAGTTTAAAATCTGGTAAAAGAGACAAACACAGGGTACTCTGACAACACAAAGGAGAATACTTATCTGGAGATTCATGGAAGGCTTCCTGGAAGAGAGTACAACAAAGCTGGATCTTAAAGAATGAGTAAGAACTAACAGATCAAAGAAAGATGACAAAGATGCTCCAGGCAGCAGGAAGAGCATTTTGTGGTGCTGGAAGATATCGCAGTATATGCAGGCTGCCAGCTCTTCAGTGTTCCAAAGCACAAGGCAGGGAGTGAGGACAGATGAAGCCGCGGAAGCAGAGATCAGGATGATGTCAACGCACGGAAAGGAAAATATCAATGTCTATCTGGATATAAAACATTGCCTCTATCTTTGTCAGACTCAACAACACTGAGGGGAAAAGACAAGATTTTAGTTTATTGAGAAATGAATTAACTTCCTGCCTCCCTGTATGGAAACTCTTATATACCATCAATAATTCAGAGCAGAAAAAATGAACCTAAGGCACCATCTGGCCATTAGGTACAGGCTCAGTTTGAATTTTATAAAAGAGTAGTCCTACATCTGAAATCTATTTCTAATTATCTGACTCCTTCATTTAAAAAGCAATAGGGCAAAGTCATACAATATTTAGAATAATACATTATCCCTTCTTGAGCACATTAATGTTTTCCTAGGAAACCAAATATAAATTTTTAAAAGGTTACAGCACTGTGAAGAATATTAGAGGAGGTAAAGCCAATCTTTCCTCTCTATTCCTGGAGCCATCATTTAGCCCACATTTGGCTTAATCATGTACTAGGTGTTCCACATAAGAGGGAAGGGTTATCTAGGCAAGTACACAAGTGCTGTACTAAATTCCCAAGCCCTGTTTCCTTATTCATGTAGATGCTGATGTTCTTAACATTTTGGGGAGCAGAAAATGTTTGCAAACATGATGAAAGGTGTGAGATCACTCCCTTAAAATTGTACATTTTTTTGCCAAGTGTGATGGCTCACACCTGTAATCCCAGCACTTTAGGAGGCTGAGGCAGGAGGATCACTTGAGGCCAGGAGTTCAAGACCATCCTGGACAACATAGCTTCTCTACAAAAATAAAAAATTAGCTGGGCATGGTGGCATGTGCACACAGTCCTAGCTGCTTGGGAGGCTGAGGCAGGAGGACCACTTGAGCCCAGGAGTTCAAGGCTGCAGTGAACTATGGTCACTGCACTCTAACCTGGGTGACACGGTGAGACACTGTCTCTTTAAAAAAAAAAAAGTGTACATTCGTACAAAGCAGCATATCATTTTAAGGGATATTCAGGCTCTCTGAAGCATATCCATGGACCCCAATTTAACACCCCTGATCTGGCTCTATCAGGGTCTGGCTTAAATTCCATCCTTTCTGTACCCCTATATCCAAACCCCCTCTTATTTCTCCTGAACTCCTAGATAGTTCTGAGTCTGGGCCACACAAAGTATTGTAATGATATATTTTGTACTACACTTCAGAATATTTTTACATGTACCAGTCATCTCCCCAACTAGATTATAAATCCTTCAAGGGGAGAAAACATGCCTTAAACGTCTTTGTTATTCCCCAAGTAATGCCTAACATATACCAAACAAACGGTGATGCTCACCGTTTGGCTGACAGGAAAATTGGTCCCATCTCTGATACAAAAGAAGCCCTGAATGTTAGCTATTTGGATTTCCTCGGGGACTGTTAAGTACTGCTCTTTATTCTTCTCTGTATTTCCACATATGGACTGCACCTGCGTTTCTGCTGTCTAAGTTCACATAGCACTGGTGCTGAAGCCACACTGTCCCATCCACCCAGAATGCTCTCCCCTCAATCCCGCCCGCCTGAATGCTTCTCATTACTTCTAAACTCAGAGGACTTATCTGTTACTCTCTGCTGTAAAACATACAGTACATAGCGTGTATCTGCCTTATTTCCCTAACTATAAACTTCTGGAGACTAAGAGTATATTTTTGTAACATTTTTGTTGATGGTTTCTTTTCTCAGCCCCACTCCCCCATGTGCCTCACAGGATTTCATGCATATTTATTCCATTAATATGATTATATAATTAGCATAATTATATTAATAAAATAATTAATCTTAAAGTCTTTGGGAAGTTAGACAAGTTGGTCTAGGCCTTGAATCTGGAGTCTGTTCCGCTGGAAGAGCCCTCACTTCTCTTTCTGCACGACTGCTGCCTTGGAACCACCAACCCACATGGACGGAACATTCCTTCTGTGCAACATAATATGTCCCCCTATCTGCTGCTCTAGACCTGCCAATCTCTCTGAAGAGGAAATACATCTGTCTTCCAGCTTCGACTATACACAAGGAAGAAAGACACTCAGTGGAGGTCTGAACAGGGCTAAGTCATTTCAGAACTGCCTTTTCATAAGTAAAACTCAGTTTAGGATGTATCATAAATAGCTCAAACACAAAAGATTCAGAACATAATAAATACCTTCTATGTGCTAGCAGAAGTCTCCTGTTATTCCGAGTCATGGTCCCTCCAAGCTACCTAAGTTGGATTCCAAAACTCATTTAATTAGTCCTTTCTGCTTTTCAACACAAGTCAAGATGTGACTATATGCCTTTAAAGAAGCCTTTCCTGATTAAGCCCTACACTACTGCACAACTATTTCTTTTCTTTGTACAGATGGCCTCTGACTTATGATTTTTTGATTTTATCACAAGTTTATCAAGGTATTAAATGCATTTTCAATTTACCATATTTTTGACTTGTGATTGAGTTTATTGGATGTCCCCCATCATAAATTGAAGAGCATCTGTATTCCACAATACCTATTAAAAAATCTGTACTTCCATGGTGGCTTTCTTGATATTAGTTTAGTTTTAACAACTAAATAATTGACTCCTTTATGTTCAGGGTGTGTTTAACTATTAAATATATAATCAGCAATATAATAAATTCATAGTCGTATTGCTATGTTGAAGAGAGAATTTAAGATTATAATCTCTGTTTTAAGGAGTCTGAAATCTAGCTGGGGAGGTTATCTAACACAGAAGTTCTCAAACTCTGTGCCTAAAGTCACCTGTGGAACTTTTAAGAATTCCTAGGCTAAAGTTGCAACCCATAACAATTAAATTAGAATCTTTAATAAAGGTAGGACCCAGACATTATATCTTGCTAAATGTAAAAGGGTAAATTGCTATCATCAATTTACCTTTTCTCTATCATATCCAAAGCCCAGACATACTCTAACACAATGAACAGAGGCAAAATGACTTAGACTTTTCAGTGATTGTAAGGTAAATCATTTCATTCACTGAATACTTAAAATCACTTCAGTAATAACCCAAGCTGTGCTCATTCTTGGTAAGTCATCAATAATGAAGAATCACCATGAATGAAAACAGTTACTATTTACTCGGAACCATTTCTATAACTTTGTTGAAAGACTGGAGGTCCACGAGTGAGGAAAACCCAGTCACCAAAGCCAGATCAATAGTTAAGCTAGGCCAGACACTGTAGCTCATGCCTGTAATCCTAGCACTCTGGGAGGCTGAGGGAGGATCGTTTGAGGTCAGGAGTTCGAAACCAGCCTGAGCAAGGGCAAGACTCCATCTCTACTATAAATAGAAAAAATTAACCAGACATGATGGCATGTGCCTATAGTCTCAGCTACTCAGGAGGCTGAGGCAGGAGAATTGCTCAAGCCCAGGAGTTTGAGGTTGCAGTGAGCTAGGGTGACACCATGGCATTCTAGCCCAGGGCGACAGAGACTTTATCTCAAAAAACAAAACAAAACAAAACAAACAAATAACAACAAAAAAAAAACCAGTTAAGCTAGATTTTCCTGTAAAGTTATATTTACCCACCTTTTGCCAGAACACAATTCTAATGAGTCACGCAGATCCTCCACCCCCTGTTAAAAAGGGATTTCTCTGTGTCACATGATTTATACACTCCAAGGATTATCTGTTCACTAAATCATCTCTTCAAGGAACTCCATTTTGTAAGCATCAGAAAGAAAGGTTCAAATACAGAATAATAATTTTACAAGGAAGAAGAAAAAGGTAGTAAAGAACAGTAGTAGCACAAAATTCCTATTTGTCCTTCATGAACTTTAGTACACTTCTCTTACTTATTTGCTCTCTCAAAATCTCCAAATGAGCAACTAATAATACGGCTTAGCAGCTATAGGATCCTCCACCCTCAAACCTCTGCAATGTGGCTAAAACGAAAGGTAATGAGGCATTGCTGAAGATTAAAATTTTTTCATTACTGAAACTGTGGATATTTCCAAACTGGGCTAAGTCTTGTTAAGTGAAAAAGTTGGGAAAGTTAACAGAAATATGATACTGAATAAGTCAATCATAGTCTAACATCCCAAGAAACACATAAGATCACACTCTTTTGTCAAATAATTTGCATTTCAGAGTTACATAAAATAGTCAAAGAATATCAGTTACCTCACTACAAGTGACTTAAAACAGTGTATTCTTGTTAGTCTTTCATTTAATTTTTTTGACACAGAGTCTCCTTCTGTCTCCTGGGCTAGAGTGAAGTGGCTGCATCATACTCCTGGGCTCAAGCAATTCTCCTGCCTCAGCCTCCTAAGTGGCTGAGACTACAGGCATGTGCCACCATGCCTGGCTAATTTTTTCTATGTTTAGTAAAGACCGGGTCTCGCTCTTGCTCAGCCTGGTCTCGAACTCCTGGCCTCAAGTAATCCTCCTACCTTGGCCTCCCAGAGTGCCAGGAGTACAGGTATGAACCACTGTACCCTGCCAGTCTTTCATTTAAATTTAAAAATTTTCATCAAAAAAATTAAAAGCACTTAAAAAATGTTATTAAACCCCTACCTCCTAAGTTATTTGGTATGTTCTTTATTCTTTTTTTAAATATGTTCTTTATTCTTATTTTTCTTTTTTTTTTTTTTGAGACAGAGTCTCACTTTGTTGCCCGGGCTAGAGTGCCGTGGCATCAGTCTAGCTCACAGCAACCTCCAACTCCTGGGCTCAAGCAGTCCTTTCTGCTTCAGCCTCCCGAGTAGCTGGGACTACAGGCATGCATCACCATGCCCGGCTGATTTTTTTTTTTTTTTCTATACATTTTTAGTTGTCTAGCTAATTTCTTTCTATTTTTTTTAGTAGAGACGGTGTCTTGCTCTTGTCAGGCTGGTTTCGAACTCCTGAGTTCAAACGATCCACCTGCCTCCGCCTCCCAGAGTGCTAGGATTACAGGCGTGAGCCACCGGGCCGGCCCTTTATTCTTAATCTTGGAATCACATCTGCTCTCACTTTCCGTTCACACTCTACAAGTTTTATAATCTGTTTTTATGCCATGTCAAAAGATGTAGCCTTGCCTTATAATTGCACAGCTCTTCAAATAGAAGGCTTATCAAGGGTCAGAGAGGTCCCAAGTGCTCACAGACAGGAATTCTCAACAAGTTACTTACCTAAACTTCTAAAAACAGAACCTCTAATAGCAAGAACTGATTAAAAAAGCAAAAGCAGAAACAAAATAAAAAAAGAGCCATAACAAAATAGGTAAGAATTTTAATTCTCAGAAAAGAGACTTTTGGGGCTCTAAGCCAAGATAAGTGAAACAGAAATTTCAAAAGTTCCATCATGAAGAAATAAGGGGCCGGGCGCGGTGGCTCACACCTGCAATCCTAGCCCTCTGGGAGGCCGAGGCGGGTGGATCGCTCAAGGTCAGGAGTTTGAGACCAGCATGAGCAAGACCCCGTCTCTACTAAAAATAGAAATAAAAATTATCTGGACAACTAAAAATATATAAAGAAAAAATTAGCCGGGCATGGTGGCGCATGTCTGTAGTCCCAGCTACTCGGGAGGCTGAGGCAGAAGGATTGCTTAAACCCAGGAGTTTGAGGTTGCTGTGAGCTAGGCTGACGCCACGGCACTCACTCTAGCCCGGGCAACAAAGTGAGACTCTGTCTCAAAAAAAAAAAAAAAAAAAGAAATAAGGGAAAAGTTAACAAACTGACACCAAATTTAGCACAAAATAACTTTTCCCCTTATTTTTAACAGCTCAAAGCTAACAAAAGATTGAAGAACATTCTTTGTTCCACAACTAGAGGACCTTTTCATCTCATCTAAAACACGAGATCAACAAATTTGTCAAGGCCAGGTGCAGTGGCTCATGCCTGTACTCCTAGCACTCTGGGAGGCCGAGGCGGGAGGATCCCTTGAGCTCAGGAGTTCGAGACCAGCCTGAGCAAGAGTGAGACCCCTGCCTCTACTAAAAATAGAAAAATTAGCCAGGCGAGGTGGCGAGCACCTGTAGTCCCAGCTACTTGGGAGGCTGAGGCAGGAGGATCACTTGAGCCCAGGAGTTTGAGGTTGCTGTGAGCTATGCTGACGCCACAGCACTCCAGCTGGCAATGGAACAAGACTGTCTCAAAAAATAAAAACAAAACAACAACGAAAAATACAAGTTTGTCAAATTACAACTTTGGAATAATATATTGTTTAATAGCCATTTCAAATTAAATACCTTTTTTTTCTTGTCATGGCCTCCCTACCTTATAATTTATTTCTTTATTTAGGACATGTGAAATTTTAATGAAGATTCACCAAACATTTTGTGCTCTTATGTAAGAAGTCTGAAGGAAAGAACAGATGACTATTGGAAGAAGGTTTCACTCCTGGGGACTGATTCATATAATGCAAAAATATAAAAATAGCAGCCTTTCTCTTAACAATTACTGGTATTAATAAGGAATAGGCTTTCACTAAAAGAAAAAGAGCTGATCTGGGTAATAGAATACCTAAAACTTAGCATATTAGAAAAATAACATCTACAGGTAGTCTTAGCACCATCCTGACAATCTAAATCGTTAACACAAAATATTTGTACTGCTGGGAATATCCATCTCTTTGGCCCCAGTAATATTAAAAAACACAAAGGAGTAACTTCAAGGGCTCAAAAACATAAAAGTATTTGGGACCAAACATCAGAGTTTAAATGTACACAAAGAATTAAAGAACTATACCTTTCTTTTTTTTTTTTTTTTAAATAAATGAAGTCCACAGAGCTTTAATAACTTACCCAAGCTCCCTTAGCTTGCTATGAAGAACTGGACAGCAGTAACAACAGGTAACCCTAATATAACTCTTACCATGTGCCCTTCTGAAGACTTTAACTCATCTATTTAAACCTCACCACAATGCTATAAGACGTTTATTATTATTTCCATTTTATAGACAAGGAAACTGAAGCAACTAAAGAGGATACATAATTTTCCCAATGTCATGAAGCTGGGATTCAAGCCTAGCCATTTCACCTCCAGGGCTCATGCCCAACTCTTAGGCTGAAGTCTCCTGCTTCCCATTCTGGTGCTTTTCCAACCGTATCATAGTGCCTTCTAAGTTACAGACAGAAGGACATAGAACAAGTCATTCTTGATGTTTTCTTCAAGCAAACACACAAAGATACATGCACAACACTCTTCAATTAAAAAGGGAAGTAGATGACCTTGAGTATATGAGGGGGTACTATACTTCACTCCTGATACATTTTGGTTTCCATTTTTGCTTTGAGCTCTAGGTTTTCTAATTTTGGAAGGTGAAGCTTTGGACCCTCCCATCTGTGATCCCTTTCTAAGTGAAGAGAGACAGGCTGGGTTTTGCTGTTCTTGTTATTCCAAAAGCCCTGGCTTGGGGCCTGTGTTCACACTGGCTCTCAGTCTGGTCAAATGCAATGTTTTTGAGAGATGGGGACCTAATTATTGCCAGAGTAGCAGCCAGGGCAGGAAAGAGTGTGAATTAAGTACTCAACCTAAAGGAAACATGATTTCTTTAAAAAAAGAAAAAACAAAAAGGAAGTGGAGAAGAAATAGATATGGAGATAAAGGAAATATATTAAAATAAATATAAAATATAACTTTGCTTTGGTGGTAGGAACTAAATAAAAAACAGCTTGGCAATCATTCAAGAACCATTTCAAAAATACATTACTAGCTACTGCTCAATGCATTGACTGCATTTTGTTGTTCTGTTCTTTTTTGGTTCACATCAGTTATAAATTATTCTGCCACCTCAAGCAGTATTTCACCTTCTGAGTCAGAGCCGCTAAGCTGAGCACCTACGGACTTAACTTTTCCATCTGAAGATGCTTTGGCAAAATTCTAGAGCCCAGCTACAATGCTAGACTCATCTACGGAAGGACTCATTCCCTGAAGCTATGCCAACAACCCCTTACCATTGCTTCTCAGACTTTATATAATACCTATCTCTCAAGTAGTCATCTTACAAAATGGAAACAGATAACTGCTTTTCTCCAAACAGGACACTAACAACCAAATGCCTCTTAGAAAACTATTAACCTAAAATAGGAAAATGGAGAGTATGAAAGAAATTACAAAAGTAATTTTCCACCCAACATGAAGACCAAGACCCACAAAAAATACAGAAGACAACACAGTAAACATTCATACCCACAGGTATAACAGAATTCACAAAACAGGACTTACTCTTACTGCACTAAATTGATTTTAGCTGCAACCCACTTCATTGATTTCAGATCACCTGCGTGTCACCTTCCACAGTATGAAAACTCTCCTAAAAAATTCTTAACCTGAAAATTTCCAAGAGATAAATGCACAAAAAGCTTTTCTAGGTTTGCTATTCTTAAAATAGAAATGAAAAGCTTCATGTCAAAGAGGAGAACGACAGACTAATTTTATTCAAAATACTTAAATATTATGACAGCCAGATGACATTTCCCCCAATAATCTGTTATGTAACTTAAAATTAAACATCTTTCATAGTAAGTTTAGTACATGACAATGGAGAAAAACCTTACCACAGTGGACTTGCATTGCCCTTTGCCGGAGACAGACTTACTTCTAACGCAGCAATGCAATCCCGGGAAATGAAAGAGTGAGAAAGAGGAGGGAGGAAGCAAGGATGAGTCAGGAGAATCACAGCACACCAGCCAGTCTGTGCCCTCACTGGGCTGCAGGGCAAATAAAAGTCAGAGTCAACACTCAAGGGAAGCTTCAGTCAGACTTAAGGAAAAAAAGGCACTCTTCAGCAACACATCTGAAAACCTGATCTTTGTAAAAATGTACTTTCACATCATTATCTTGTGACATAGAAAAGCTATTCTTCCCTTTTTGTAGTTGATAAAACTGAGGCTCAGAGAAGTTAAATAAATTCCTCCCAAAACGTAGGGCTAGTATTTGGCAGAACTGAGGCCAGAAATAGATCTTGTGATTTCCAATCCTGTTCTCAACTCACAGTTCTCTGGCTAAAAAGGCAGAGAATAAAAAAATAAGGTAGAAAGAGAAAACTAATAATAGAAAAAACAAACAAAAATCCCTATAATTCTAATGGCAATATAAATAGTAATAGAGAAGTTACACTCCAGTTCTAGTTCTAAAAATCTAATTGCTAATTATAGTTAAGATGTATCTTCCTAATTGAATCTATATTTCTAATTATACATCAATTATTGCCTTCTTTTGCCTTTTCATTGCACTTTGAACATCTCACAGCATGTAACATACTATACATAGTTATTTATGTCTCCTCAACCATATCTAAGTTCAAAAGTAGGGCCTATTTTTATTCAACGTTCATATACTTAGAACTTTGCATGGTGTCTAGCATGGTACATGCAATCAATTAAGGTTTGTTGTATACTGAAAATTAATCTATGAAGGGCTTAAATAGCATTCTAGATATTAACTCATCTTCAGAAAATTCTTGTAAAATGTGCAGGGTACTATTAAAGTGATTTCAATAGTAAACTAGAGTTTATAAATAATCTGAAGAATATGCAGGAAAATTATTCATCCTAAAGCCATGTAGTTAGATAATAATGAACACTACTACGCCATTCTGCTTCTTAAGGAAAATCAACAGAAAGAGCATGAGTTGGTGCTACCTGTGATTGCTGTTCTACAGAACAGGAGATGTGTCTATTCCATTTCAAATGGCATAGAGAAATATGTTTTACCCTTGTGTGACAGTGAAGATGAGTAATTATGCATGCTCAGAAGTATGCCAAGAATCTTTCCATCTAAGGTATAAAAGTTATAACTATATGACCTAAGTCCAAGTTTGAATAATGCTGGTGACTGAAGTAACTAGGAACAAAATAATATAGATCTGTGTTTTTAAAAAAAAACCCTAGGTTTGACGTCATTTTGAATTTAAAGTGGTTATGTTACATCTAAACTTCAATAAGTTGCACTGTAGGATGCTTAAGGGAAAAATAATAAACATCAATAACTGCTTTTCTCAATATCATTACAAAGGAAAAACACCCCAATGTACTAAGAAGAAAACAATCACAAAACAGGTCATAGAAGAAGCAAAACTATCTGTAGAACTCCAAAAAGCGTCTGTCTTAGCCATTTCTGTTAATAATACAGATAGAATACTATTTTTCTTTTGCAAATCAATATGCCCAAAGCCTGCCTGTCCTATCCAACTATGTGCTCTTGTTCCATTCATCCCACAGACCAAGGCTGCCTGCTCCTCCTCCTCTTCTGCAGGTGTTCAAAACTAGCTGCACTTTGAGAGCTAGGGAATTTGTTGTACCCTGATGCTGTGTTCAAGTGCCTAAAGACAGACCCATTCCCTGTGGAAATCATACTATGGACTTTACATAACAGACATGCAATAACACGCAATCAAACCAAATGATTCTCTCCTGGAACGCTTTTAAGAGCTGTCAGTGCAATGTCTAAAACAAAGTACCTTAAAGATGATTCATGTTGACAGCTTGTATCAACGGATACATTTTCACCAATGAGCCAAAAAAAGCAGTATTTTTTGGTTTTAAACATAAACAAATGTTGAGCTTAGATCTAAAAATGTGAAATACAGATTGGGCATTCAAATTTAGAGATAAAATACTCGTGAACTAGTTATCCATGTAGTAACTCTTCTTTTAGCACAGGTATTTGAGTTGAATACAATATTTACTTTCCCTGTAACAAACTGCAATCACCAAACTGTGATGCAGCACATCATAATAAAACTGAAATCAAGAAGGGAATACATAATATTCCTTGCATTTTTCTTCTTCTTTTGTTGTAAAGTTCCACATAGGCTAAGTGGAAATTAATCTGGGGTGTCTCCTGGCTCTCTCACAAACCATACACTACACTGGCCAAAATTTTTTAAAAGCTACTAAAGTAGAAAGAAAACAACAATAACAATAAATTGTCACAGTATTCATTTTTAAGAACAGCTTTAAAATATTTTTATTTTCCTAAGACAGATGCTCAGCATTTCTTTCAAAAACACCAAGCATCTAACCCTAATACAGGCCATATTAGCATTAATATTAATTAAATTTCTGCTTTTTAAAATTAACTCAAAGCCTCAGATACATAGTTGTTAAAAAGCAATAATGTGCCCTATGTTTTATGGGAAGTACTCTCACTACAAAATCACTAACTGTTGGATAAATTACAACAAACATAGCTTAACAAACATTTCTAGAATCAAAGAAAGAGGCTGGGTGCAGTGGCTCACACCTGTAATCCTAGCACTTGGGGAGGCTGAAGCAGGAGGATCACTTGAGGCCAGGAGTTTGAAACTAGCCTGGTCAACATAGCAACACCCTGTCTCTATGAAGATTTCTTTAAAAATTAGCTGGGTGTGTTGGCATGAACCTGTAGTCCCAGCTACTAGGGCAACTGAAGTAGGATCACTTGAGCCCAGGAGTTAGAGGTTGCAATGAGCATGATGATACCACTGTACTCTAGCCCAGGTAACAGAGCAAGACACTATCTCAATCAATCAATCAATCAAATATGAAAGAACTACTAAAGAATTACTACAAAGAAAAAAATTCAATAGAGAAGTGGGCAAATGACATGAACCCATGGTATTTCACAGACAAAGAAATATAAATGGCTCATAAACATAAAAAGAAGCTAAAGCTCCTTAGTGCTCACAGAAATGCAAATTAAATCCACAATGAATTATCAATTTATACCCAGAAGTAATGAAAAATGAATAAGTCTCTAAATACTCACAAAGTGGTATCCTGGATTAGATCCTGAAAGAGAAAAATTACTGGAAAATGGGTGAAATCCATATAAAGCCTGCAGTTTAGTTAATTTAATGTACAAATATTAATCTCTTGGTTTTGACAAAGGTATGGTTATGTAAGACGTCAACACTAGGAGCAATTGGGTGAAAAGTATATGAGAGCTCTTGGTTTTATCTTTGTAACTATTTTGTAAATCCAAAATTATTTCAAAATAAACTTATTTTAATAAATGATTTAAAAATTAATACTTACAATACTAACCATTGAGGAAGATGTAGAACAACAAAAACTCATATTGTTTACAGACTATAAACTGGAAAACCACTCTGGAAAACACTTTGGCATTATTCAATAAATTAGAACATACCCTTTTTTTTTTTTTTTTTTTTTTTTGAGACAGAGTCTCGTCTCGCTCTGTCGCCCCAGGTGGAGTGCAGTGGAGTCATCATAGGTCACTGCAACCCCACACTTCTAGGCTCAAGTGATCCTCCTGCCTCAGCCTCCTGAGTAGCTGGGACTACAGGCATGCGCCACCACGAAGCCCAGCTAATTTTTCTATTTTTAGTACAGACAGGGTCTTACTCTTGCTCAGGCTGGTCTCAAACTCCTGACCTCAAGCGATCCTCCTGCCTCAGCCTCCTAAAGTGCTAGGATTACAGGTGTGGGCCACTGCGCCCAGCCTAGAACATATCTGTATTCTATGACCCCAAAATTCTATTCCCAAGTGTAAATCCACAGAAACTCTTGAATATATGTGTAAGAATGTTTATAACAGTGATGTTTGTAATAGCAAAAAGGTGGAATTGTCCACTGACAAGATTATAGATAGGTAAACTGCGGTATATTTACACAATGAAATATCAAATGCCACCCAATGAATCAACTTAGGGCACGCATGCATTCTCAATGGGGACGCTATCAAGGGTGAAAAGTGAGCCAAAGAGACGGGGGAAATCTTAGATATTATAATGGTGTGTGGCCCTCTGAATGGCCACAGTACATAAACAAACATATTAAAAATTTCATAGGGGGAGGAAGGAGATGACTAGGGGATAAAAAAATGTCTAGTAAGTATCAGCAGAGTGATACTGAAAAGAAGGTTGAAAAAAAATGACAAAGGTGAATCTCAAACACATAACATTGAGTGAAAAAAGCAAGTTACAGAAGACAAATAGTGTGACACTATTTACCTAAAGTTCAAAATATACAAATAATATACTGTCTAAGAATATATACATATGTAGTCAAACTATGATTTTAAAAAATTCAGAATTGAAATTACCCCTGTGAAGTGGATAGAAGCATGCATAAATCTAGGAGGAAAAAAAAGGAGATTCAAAAGTACTAGGTATGGTCTTTCCTTAGACTGGGAAAGCAGATATATAGGTGTTCATTTTATTATTCCTCATCCCTTAGTTATTTATATATTTTTATTTTTTTTACTTTTTAATTATTATGGGTACATAAGAATTGTGTATCTCATATTTTTGATAGTATAGAATGTTTCATAATTAAGAACTATTTAAAAGTACTACATATCAATTTACTATAAGTAAACTCTTAACTTTACTTAAACTGTATTAGCAGTCTTTCCATTAATCATCATCCAATACTTTTATTAGTATAAAAACCTAGGCTGTTAAAAACAACAAAAGACTTAGCCAGGTGCAATACCACACACCTGTACTCTCAGCTACTAAGGAGGCTGAGGCAGGAGGATGGCCTGAGCCCAGAAGTTTGAGGCTGTAAGTGTGCCATGATTGTGCCTATGAATAGCCACTGCACTCCAGTCTGGGCAACAAAAACAACAACAACAAACAACAGCCTACTTATTTTTTAGAGAAAAGATTTTTAATACATAATGGCTCATACCCAGCCGCCTTGCTGAATGATGTACTCTGCCGCGTGGTCCTCCAGGAATGTCACACCAAACTGCAGCAGGGCACTCAAAGGCTCTTGACCACTTCTTGTCAACTCCAGAAGCATTTGTCGTAGCAAAACCAGAGGCACCAAAATCTTCAATGCATGGATGAGAGAATAAAAAAACCAAACTGAAATTCTTATAATGCATTTTATATGTTCAACTGCTACAAAATTATACTCAGATATACACTATGGCATTTCATTTTCATTATAAAAAAGGAAATAAAATGCCAACTCCTATTAGGATTTTTCTGAATATTGCATGTAGGTTTTATAAATAGGGTGGTAGAAATAGTTATTGAAAATTGGGCATGTATGTGTGAAATAATGTATATATAAGGAAATTCACTGAAGGATTATTTATAATAGCAAAAAGCTAGAAACAACCCAATGAGGATCAGTTAAATAAATTTTAGTTAGCTAGTGAAATACGTAGCTGTTAAAAAGAATTAGATTATTCACTACCCAATCACCAAGATTTACTTTAAGTGAAAAAAAGCAAGATACAGGAGAGCATGTACAGTATGGTACCATTTATGTAAAAAAAATACACGTGTATATATTAGTATAATCCTATAATATCTCTGGAAAAATACACAAGAAATTAGTAATAATGGTTGCCTAAGAGGAGGGGAACTAGGTGACTAGCAACAAGAGAGAAAACTGTTATTTTTCAAAGCATATCTTTCTGTACTTGTTGCATTTTGTACCATGTGCTTTTATTATCTACATGAAAATAAGACCTTTTTAAAATTATGAGCTATCTTGTAAAGGTCATCAAAAGTCAAATATAAAAGACACATTATAACCTATACCTAATAACCCTGTGGCTGAATATTTAAGTCATCAAAATTTACAACAGAAACTAAGTAGAGTCCTTTGCCTTCCTTAAAAAAAATTACATATTACATATTGAAAAAAACTAAGTGTTCCAGCTATCCATCTGCAAGCAATCTCTTTTGTCTAAAACATCAAGAGGTCTCCACATGACTGGAAAAGGAATGCAGAAGGAAATGAAACCAATTCCAATTCCTTGTTATTGGATTGCCAAGGAAATAACTGAGGATGACAAAATATTTCTGCACAAGAGAACAAACAAAAAAACAATGAGTTTGTATTTCATACTAATATTCTTTGGCTTTTAAGTAAAAGCAGCCTCGAGGGAGTCTATATCAAAGTCTGAAAGAAAGAATGCAACAAACACTTATCTTTACTTTTCGACATTCTAAAAGAACTCCAGCCTAAAATATATTGAAACCCTCCCCTTCACAATAATGGAGGGGTATAGGCCATAAAGAATACATTAGCACATTCAGGAATAACATTAATCGGGTGTCAGGCAGAGGTGGGGTGGAGGGGATGAGTGTATATATACATAATGAGTGCATTGCACACCCACCGTCTAAGGGATGGACACGCTTGAAGCTCTGATTCAGGGGTGGGGGGGGGAGAGGGAGCAAGGGCAATATACGTAACCTAAACTTTTGTACCCCCATAATATGCTGAAATAAAAAAAATAAAAATTAAAAGAGAGAGAGAGAGAAAAAAAAAGAATACATTACGCTTTTTCCACAATAAGAAAGCCTACTATACTATTAAAAAAAATTGTTCTTATTTTGCCTTGGGCAGAAACAAGTAAGGAATGGCTCCTGAATCAACCTTGCTAATTCATACGAAATCAACTTCAAAGGCCTGGATGTTCTGTACCAAAACATTCTAAATTCCCATAATAATCCACAATAATATAACATTTTAAAGTTATTCATGTTTAAGCTTTATTAACTCGGGGAAATGAGTTGGAAACATTTTATACTTGCTACATAAAATAACACTTCCTGTTATTTGTTCCAAATTTACTCCCTTCATATATCAAAAAGTAGATACCCTAGTTTTACTGTATAAAAATCTAGAGATAAATCTGCAATCTGCAATCCTCTTTTACTCATGTCTTAACCTTAGTCCTTGATCATAGTCACTGTGCCTTCAGGCTGAAATCTACTGATTTTGTAGTCTGTTCTTCACATGGCAACTGCTACGTTGCTTTGATCATTTAAGTTATCCTTTTCTGGATCATCCCCATTCCAATTAGATGTTTCTTGAAATGCAGTAACCACAGCACAGAAACTTCATTTTACAAAACGAACAGTAATACTCTTCTTGGTACAAATTATGTCAGATGATTCATTTTTCCCCCTCATTCCTCATACAATTATTAAATGACTACTCCATACTAGGCTTACCTATTTCACACCCTATCTTCAGGAACCTGTATGATGACTTCCAGGCCCACTATCTTTTAAGTGCAGTTTAGATTGCCTTTAAGTGGTTAAACCCACTTGCTCACACACAAAGCTTCATGAGTTAATTCCACAACTGACCTTCATCAACTTGACATTTTACTACCCACAAGTATTTTATATCATCTGTACACCTGATGTTTTTATACTTCCCTTTCCCATATTATTTTTTTAAAAATATTAAAACAAAACTGGATCCCCAAGCGTCCACTCCTAGAAAGTCCCACTATTTAAATTTCTAGTAAGCACATAGTCTTACCCTTTGATTCTTTCTCTAAGTCATTTCCTTACTGGAAAACGGTAATTCCCACATCATATATGAATTATTATTTTCTTCAACTGATTTTGTAATGGAATGCTAAGGACTTTCTACCATCAAAAAGGAATACTTCCACTGGCTTACCTTTATCCACATACTTATTTAAATCTCGTGACATCTCCTTATATGCACTTGGTGGCCTCTTCCTCCAATAGGTTAGACATACTTACATTTAATAATGTTATCCTTTTATTAAAGAATATATGAGCTTGCCTGGTGTACAAATGAAGCACACTAATTTATACTCTTAGGGATATTTGTGATGATAATTTCATATTTTGGTCCATCAGTCTACTAGTTAACCCTTCTGTGCCTTAACAATTCTAGTAATATCACATTTTGCAAATTTTGCACCTAACTCATTGATTAGGTTTGATTTTCTTTGACCTGTCTGCTTCAAAATATAATTTAAGAGACAACTACACATTATGTGTCACCCAGTGTGCTGCAATAGGATGTAGACAAAACCACCAATGAAGTATTCTTGCCAAAAAGATTGAACCTAAATCTGATCAGGAAGGAAATACAGACACAGAAAAATATGTTAAGTGACATCTCCAGAGATGTAGTCAATAAAATCCATAAAGTAAGAATTTTAAAGAAAAAAAACCTGTAAGTAAATTAGAAAGAGAGAGGAAATAGGGAGTGTAAGTCTATATATTAAAAGAGAGTTAAGTTACAATTATTCCATTTATATGAAATGTCCAGAAGAGACACGTTCATAGAGACAGAAAGTAGAGGAATTGTTGCCAGGGGCTGGGAGGAGTATGAAATACGGAGTGACTGCTAATAGGTATGGGGTTTCTTTTGGCATGATGAAAATGTTCTGCAATTAGATAGTACTGACAGTTGCACAACTTTGTGGATATACTAAAAACCTCTGAATTGTGTATGTTAGAAGGGTAAATGTTACGGTATGTGAACTGTATTTCAACTTTAAAAAAGGAAGGACTTAAGAAATATATCAGCTGGGTGCGGTGGCTCACGTCTGTAATCCTAGCACTCTGAGAGGTTGAGGTGGGTGGATCGTTCAAGCTCAGGAATTAGAGACCAGCCTGAGCAAGAGCGAGACCCCGTCTCTACTAAAAATAGAAAGAAATTAGCTGAACAACTAAAAATATATAGAAAAAATTAGCCGGGCATGGTGGCGCACGCCTGTAATCCCAGCTACTCGGGAGGCTGAGGCAGAAGGATCGCTTGAGGCCAGGAGTTGGAGGTTGCTGTGAGCTAGGCTGACACCATGGCACTCTAGCCTAGACAACAGAATGAGACTCTGTCTCAAAAAAAAAAAAAAAGAAAGAAAGAAAGAAATATATCAACCGAATGCAATATGTGATCCTTGTTTGGATCTTGATTCAAACAAACCAACTTTTTTTTTTTTTTGAGACAGAGTCTCACTCTGTTGCCCAGGCTAGAATGAGTGCTGTGGCATCAGCCTAGCTCACAGCAACCTCAAACTCCTGGGCTCAAGCGATCCTTCTGCTTCAGCCTCCCGAGTAGCTGGGACTACAGGCATGTGCCACCATGCCCGGCTAATTTTTTCTATATATATTTTTAGCTGTCCATATAATTTCTTTCTATTTTTAGTAGAGACAGGGTCTCGCTTTTGCTCAGGCTGGTCTCGAACTCCTGAGCTCCAACGATCCACCCGCCTCGGCCTCCCAGAGTGCTAGGATTACAGGTGTGAGCCACCACGCCCGCCCCAAACAAACCAACTTTAAAAAATACATTTATGGCTGAGCTGCTGGTGTGTGTCTATAGTCCCAGCTACTCGAAAGGCTGAGGCAGGGGGATCACTTGAGTCCAGGAGTTCAGCCTGGACAACATAGCAAAACCTCATCTCTAAGAAAAAAATAATAATAAAATTTTAAAAATTAAAAAAATACATTTAATGAGATGATTGGGGAAATCTGAATAGATTATGATCTGAGTAGATTATGTGATTATGTGATAATATTAAAGAATTAGCATTAATATTTTTAGGTGTGATAATGGTATAATCAGTAGGTTAAGAAGGATACATTATTCTTATAAATACATGCTAATGTATCTTTAAATAAAATATGTCTAGTATCTGCTTCAAAATAATCTGGAAGGAGAATAGGAATGTGTGAAGAAACAGATGACACAAGATCAGCCAAATATTGATAATTATTGAAGTTGAGTAATGGATACATGGGTTTGTTACACTATTCTCTGTGCTTTTGTATATGCTTGAAATTTTAATAAGAGACTTGAAAAGATTAGAGATTAGTATTTCAAGAAAAATTAACACAAGAGGTCTGCACAGGACTGTCTCCTGGCCCTAACCCAGGCGGTGGGGGGGTCTGCAGCCTGCTCATGGCCCCCACAGCAGGTCTCTGTGTACCGACATATCTGCATACTTATCAATAAAGCCTTTTGCTCCTTAAAAAAAATTAACAAACAAAAAGAATTCACTTATCTTTGCTATTTATTTTTCTAAAATCTATTACACTGTGAACATCATGTAGCAACACTAACATTCTAGCTGTTTTTTCCTCTTTGATAGTCATTTTCTTCTTTTTTTCTATAAGCAGATACGGACATAGGAAAAAATAATACCCATGAGGGGGAAAAAAAAAAAGAAAATCACCTACAATTCTGAGATAACTTCTATATATTTTGTACCTTTTCTTGAGACAAGGTTTTGCTCTGGTGCCCAGGCTGGAATGCAGTGGAGTCATCATAGCTCACTACACCCTCAAATTCCTGGGCTCACATGATCTTCCTGTCTCAGCCTTCTGAGCAGCTGGGACTACAGGCATGTGCCACCATGCCCAGCTAGGGTTTTGTTTTGTTTTGTTTTGTTTTGTTTTTTGTAGAGATGGGGTCCCGATATTGCCCAGGCTAGTCTCAGACACTCCTGACTTCATGTAATCCTCCTGCCTCAGCCTCTCAAAGTGCTAGGATTACAGGCATGAGCCACTGAGCCTGGCCACTACTATGTATTTTGGCACATATCATTTCAGTTCTTTTTCTGGGCATATATATTCTATATATGCTACATTTATCCACGTGCATTTTTTTAACAAAAAGATCATACTGTTAATACAGGTTTGTGACCAGTTTTTTTCCTACTCTTTTTGGGATATATTTCAAGAGCATTTTACCCAGATGCCTTTAAAATCCCTTTACTAAAGAACTGATAATCAGTTTGCCCCAAACCTGGCATGCTTTGTGGACTTTTTTTTCTTTTTTCTCTGACAGGTGTTTCATCTGAGCCTCATTTACTTAAGATACATATGAATAACATCATCTCAGAATTTTGCAAACATTCATGCAAAATGTAAAATATGACCTAATTACTTCAAATAAGCCAATCTGATTTTGATTGTGGTGGTAGGAGTCTGGAGATTTTCATGACTTGCTATCATAAACCAGGTTCTTTTCAGCCCTGGAGGACTCGGAAGGAGTAATACTGGATTCAGCAGAGCAAGTAATACTCTAACTGGCATGCTTCATTTATGGGAGGTGTTCAAGCCATGAAGGTCTTGCCTTGAAGGTCAACAGATGAGGAGCTAAAATGAAATGGTAAAGAGGGTGGTGGCGGAAAGAGTGAAAAGGGATAGTAAAGACTGTGGTTTACTCAGTTTTTTTAGGATAACCCTAGGATAGAGAGGTGCATAAAAGAGTTGCCTACAGCAGTCACTGGACAGGAGTGACAGGAAGAGAACATAAAATAGGGGAAGAAGGCTAGTAATATTAGGTACCTAAATATTTGATGTTTGATATAGTAATAAATATATCATAACCAAACTCATTTTTTATTTACAAAATCTATTTCAAATGTCTACATGAGAGAATATTTTCTTTTTTTTCCAAAAAAGCAAATGAGGCAAATAGATATTTTAACAAATTATGTACCGATAAATAACATACTAAAACTCAGAATAATGACTATTTGGGAACAAGATCCCATATGTTAAAGCTAATATAATACCTGCTGTTTACTGAGTGCTTACTATAGTGGCAGACAATGTGCTAAATAAGTATTTAACAAATATTATCTAATTTAATTCTAATAAAACTTATGAGGTTAATATTTTTTCCATTTCACAGATGAGGAAACTAAGATTTAGAGAGCTTAATTAACCTGTCCAAAGGCATGTATCTCGTCCATGGCAAAGCTAAGATTTGAAAACACACACACACAGAGTTAGGTACACAAGGTAACATGGTCTGACCCATATTGTAACGGTTTTGAGTAGAGAAGGCTATTTGTAAAAGTAATTTTACTGACTTTCTCATCCCTAACACTAGATCACTCAGGGCCACACTTCTTGCTCAAACTGAGCTGACCTACCCTATACTGCATCCCCTTAGACTCGACCTTTTTAAGGTGGTAAGTAGATAATACAGTTTAAGATAATGGATAAGCAGTATGGTACAGTGGGAAAAAAACTGAAGCTACTAGAATCAGAAGATCTTAGCTCTAGTGCTGGTTCCAATATTCACTACTCAAGGCGTTCTAGGCAAGTCATTTAACTTTTCTTTCTGATTAGTCACCCAGCCTACCTAACAGAACAAGACATAATAAAATCCATTCTGCCTTCTGCAAAGGGTAGATGGTTGGGATGATCAAATGAGATGTGACATGAGATACTGTGTAATCTATAAAACACAAATGGTATTCATCTAAGAGAATCAGAAGAGGCTATCTTCCAAATGAAGTCCTTATTATTTCCGCCCAAGACATACTCATATACAAATAACCAGATAAGAAATGATGGGAAATTCAGGACAGATAGGAAGAAAGGTTGGTATACTAGTGGACACATATTTTTGAGCCTAGCAGAACCCTGCAGCATTAAACAAAAGATAAGCTTAACCAAAAAATATTCACTTAACACAGATTTATGGATTAAATACTGAGCCCTACAAGTTTTCTGCTGCATGATGCTAGCAATTCTTCCTAAACTTTATAATTAACACACAAAAATCTTATAAGAGAAAAGATAATTTGATTAATACCTTATTCCAGCCGCTGGCATGAACTGTGGTCTCCAATGTACATTCCCGAAATGCCTGATATGTCACTGGCCTGTAGAGATTTTTTAAAAAGTCTGTGTCATAAAGAAGGAAAATTCTAAATTTCCAGATTAAAAAATATACAATCACTACTTTGTTAAATTTTTGCTAAAGTGACAATGATTATTCAACATATTACCTTAAGATGTGGCATTTAAACATTTGGCACGTATTTTTTAAAGCATTTTATAGACTAAGATGCATGCTTGGGAAAGTAGTTAAAATATATTACAAGATAAATATATATTCTAATAAATTTTTTGGAATTGCTTGGAACTTATTTGATAAGATTTCTATGTGGCAGATAAATACCTGGATTATTAATACAGGATCAAAAAAAACAAATAAAAATGATCTTATTAGTAAAATTAAAAACACAATTTTAACTTTTTTAAAGGCAAAAAATCTAAAATATTTTAAAACTAAAGAGACATGTCACTGGAGGACTTTTCAAATTGAGGATACAGGGAGTTGGAATAAACAAGGATAATAAATAGAGTCCTATTTTTAACTTGGAGTCTTATGACATAAGATCCTGGAAGGGAAAGAGAGAGGCCTTTCTGATTATTTGCATGTGAGTCCTAGTCGTACCAAAAACAAATCACTAAGTGATGTCAACACCACTCACTCACATTATTTGTTGAGGGACTTTAAGTACTATATTTTAAGCACTGGTTTTATATGTAAATTTAAAAAAAATTTAAAAACTTGGTACCAAGTAACATGAAGCTTGAATAATAGATTGAATAATAATAGATTAATAATAGATTTAATAAAACTATTCCCCCCCCCTTTTGGGCAAAGTATTAACAGACATGTAAAAAAGAGTAGGAGGAGTCTTGCTTTTGTAGGATTTTAAAATCGCATTCCATAGGCATTTTCTGCTCTGACCACTCTGGTCTGTGATCTTTTTAGCTTATGAATATTTAAGATTGATAATCGCTACCACTTATTGGTAGCCTATTATGTTAGGTTTTACATTTTTATATATTTATATTTTATATTATATATTATCATTTTACATATTAGGAAACCCAAGCTCAGAAAAGCTAAAAGATTATCCCAAAAGCACATAGCTGGCAAGCCGTGAAGTAAGGGATTCACACCCAATTGTATCTGGCTCCAAAGGCCACTACTTCATTTCAAGCTAGGATCTTCACACATGCCATGACAATGTCTAAATGCCACCGTGGCTAATGAGCATTAGAAAGGTGGCTACTGCTGTGCTGAAAGTATAATGTACATGCGAGATTTCAGAGTTAGTAAGAAATAAAATATGAAATGTCTCATTAATAATTTTTATGTTGATTACATGTTAAAATATTTTGAATATACTGAGGTAAATAAAATATATTACTATAAAATTAATTTCATTTTACTTTTTTATGTGGCTGCTAGAAAATTTTAAATTACATATATGTGACTTGCATTATATGAATTGAATAGCACTGACCTAGATATTTCAGAAAACAGTTTTGGTGACGTGTCATTCCTTTATATAAGTCAGTATGAAATCAATACTCCCGTGATGAGAGATACCAGGGATGACCTTTACGATGATGAGATGTATACAGTATATATTACCTTCCTGACATCAGATTCTTATTAAAGTAAGCTTAGTATTTTTTAGAAGCCTTGGGCTAAATAGTAGATGCCTGTAAAACTTGAACTTCAGCAGATACTATACAGTCTACCTACCTATATTCTCCCTGAAGCTTTACTTGCGTATATCAGTCCCTTCACTTCCTTTCCTGAACTGTCTGGTGCTGCTGTGGGTCACAGTAGTCCTTACTGGAAGTTTGTCTATCAGGCTAAAGTACTTTAGCATCCTTCAGAATGAAACATGATTTGAAACATTATATGTACACACATATATGCACATAAAAGATGCAGCAGATTAAAACAGTCAAAGGAAATCTAATACATAGAAAAGTAAGTAGCTGAAAAACCACCCCTACCCAGTTAAGCTATCAGAATAGAGCAAAGAAGAAAGGGGAGTGGGATATCTTTTGAAATTGCTGGTATTATTCTACATAAAGAATTTAGGATTAATTTCCTACTTTAACAAAACCGTTTGGAGAAGCAGGTGGTATTTTCCACCTTAAGATACTGCCTTCAACCTGCATAATGCTTCTAGTTTATCAATTAGTTATTTTCAAGGTATTAGTAACAAAGCTTAAAACTTTCAAACGATTTCTGAAAAAAACTTATTCATAAGGAGACTTGACTTTGATATGCAACCAATTTCAAAAGTAATTATATTAGTATTCAGGGTTTAGGAAAAAAATAAATATTCATCCAAGCCAATTTTTAAAAAAATATAATTTGCAGTAAGAAGGTATCAATTTTTCCTGTGGATCATGAAAAGGACTTCAGAAACAATACTTCTTTTTTAAACTATGTAATACTGTTCTTTAGAGAGCTTATAATATCCCAGTAAAGTTAATTGAAATATTAAGGGTGAAATGGTTTGCCTAGAGCCACAGTTTGTGCCAAAGTTGGAAATAGAACCTTTTGCCTATACCTCTCACTTAGTTATTTCACTTCCAGCCCCAATTGATTTTACAAGTTCTTTTGTTTTTGTTTTGGTAAAGCAGAAAATTTCTTTCTTCAAATCTTATATGTAATCTCAATATACAAAATATATTAGGAAGCCTGGAGAGGCCCTAGTGAGCCCGCACACTCAGTCTATCCCTCACCTCCTTGGGGGCCTCTGCAGCAGCTCGTGCCTAAGGCTCCACAGAACACTTTCTAAAAACCACTGCTATAAATGCAAATTGCCTATACAAGTTTTTTTTCCCCACACTCATACCCTTCTCTCCACAGTTATTTTTAAATTTTTCTATATAAAAGGTTAAGAAAGTCCAAATGTGATTTCATTTCACCAAGTGTAATTAGGATTTTTACATTTGCACATTTTACCACGCTATGCAGAACAAATGCAATTCTCCTAAATCCAAATTGCTTCCTTCTAACAAATGGTAAACTATAAACTTTGCCTACATGAAAGTAAGGAATTACTACAACAATAATTTGGCATCTGAATTTTGGCCCTTTTAGTGAAGAACAGTCTTCATCCTGTTTTACAAAGTTGTCAGTTTTCATTAAGACAAATATATTTTCTAATCCATACCAATTTCTTAAATGATTCTCAACAAATAATTAGGAGAAACTGACTTTTAAGATTTATAATAAATTATTCGGTTATATTTTAACATACTTTTGTTATTACTGGTTTCTTGCCTTTAGCTTTAATATGGTCAGAACCATAGCTAGGAGAGAAGTTCCCACTATAAAAAATGTGGAAGTTGTTGCATGGGCAGATGTACAACCCCAAAGTTTAGCAGCATCTGGGTTATGGATACAATGTTAAATACAGACATCAAAAATACAGATACAATGTTAATCCCACATTACAATGCACAAAACCTTAGCCATTATATTTATATTGACCACTAGAGGAAATGATAGTAAAAAGTGGTCAGGACAAGAGAAATGGTTTGTATTTACAATTTAGTAAAAGCATTTGTTGAAATCTGATAGCTCAACAAGTAAATACAAATTAACAAATCTATGCTGGAACAGCTAAATCACTGCTTTGAAGCAAAGTTGTCATTGAAAACACAGACTACTCAAGAGGCAGAGGTAGGAGGATCGCTTGAGCCCAGGAGTTTGAAGTTGCAGTGAGCTATGATCCTACCACTGTGCTCCAGCCTGGGTGACACAGCAAGACCCTGCTCTAATAAAAAAATTTTTTTAATTAAATAAGTAAAAATCACAGGTAGAGAGCCGGGCGCAATGGAGCACGTCTGTAATCCCAGCGATTTGGGAGGCTGAGGCTGGAGGATTGCTTGAGCCCAGGAGTTTGAGGCTGCAGTGAGCTACAATCTACTGCAGCCTGGGCGACAAAGCAAGACCCTGTCTCTAAAAACAAACAAACAAAAACAAAGCCTTAACCAATCCAGTGCTGCATGAAAGATCCAGAGACTACTTAGAGAAGTACATTCCCACTCAGCAATGTAACTCACTGGCTGAGGAGCATTTGCAATGCTTTATGCAGAGGCTCTTTAAGTTCCTGAGAGACTTTTTCTCCAAGATGGGCCAAGCAGTCTTCTATTGAGCTTTCTGGGTTAGCAGGGCTGAACACTGGAGAAGTGTGACGGTCAAAGCCTGTGCTGGTGAAGGCTGAAGACAGGGCAAAAGAAATGCCTAATTTAATAAACAATATCAAAGGTTGTGCTATCAAAGCTGAGAGGATTAAGACACCTACTATTAGGAACAAGTTAATAGTTAGTTATAAGCCACTTTAAAAGGTCAAATAATAATTATGGATATTATTCTTTCCTAGAACACAAAAATTGGTTAAGTTTAGATTTTTTTTTAAAGGAAAGGTTTCAATGGAAAAATCTTAGTTTCAAGGGAAGAAAACAATGAAACTGCATGTTAAAATATGCTAACCAATTTAGTTTATTACTACTCATCAATTCAGTACAAGAATTTTGAATGAGAAGTAACTCTTGGCTCTATCTTCCCTCTCTTAATAGTTTGCTTTCAAAATTTTGTCTTTACCTTTATAAAAGTGGCACTTCTTAAACCAGATTCTAGTTGGTTTATTCCACCTCAGAGGATGAATCCACTGCTTTCATTCCCTTATTAAAATGAACTTTCAAACTCAATATTACTTCACATGAACAAACTTTAAAACTCTGAAGGTTATTCAAGTATAAAAAAAAGTTGAGGCTGGGAGCGGTGGCTCACACCTGTAATCCTAGCACTCTGGGAGGCCGAGGCGGGAGGATCGCTCGAGGTCAGGAGTTTGAGACCAGCCTGAGCAAGACCAAGACCCCGTCTCTACTAAAAATAGAAACAAATTATCTGGCCAAATAAAAATACATATAGAAAAACTTAGCCAGTCATGGTGGCGCATGCCTGTAGTCCCAGCTACTCGGGAGGCTGAGGCAGGAGGATCGCTTAAGCCCAGGAGTTTGAGGTTGCTGTGAGCAAGGCTGAGGCCATGGCACTCTAGCCCAGGCAACAGAGCGAGACTCTGTCTTAAAAAAAAAAAAAAAAAGTTGAACCTGTAAAAAGCAGTCATAACCTATTCCTTCCTCAGTTCAAACTACCATCTACTTCCTAATTTCGTGTTATAAAGATGTAGCCCACCCAGCTGCAGAAAGGGTAGGCAGCCTAACTGTTGTCCCAGGACACAAACGGGATGCTGGGTATAAAATCCCAGTACAGCGGGCAGCTGGCACCCATTCCCAAGAGCTATCAATCACCTTCATAAAATATTTATTGCATTAATTCAGGCTTGTTCCTAGAAGGCTGCAAATTTTACTACAGAATTAAGTATGTATTTCTTCCTAAAGCGCTTGCCTCCAAGAAAGATGCAAATGGCTGCAAAGTTTACAAACATTTTGTTGTCCGAGCAAGCGTGAGGGCATCCATTTTAATGATCAGGCTTGGATAATATGGGGTTCAATAAGTCAGTGTACTTAATTAAGGCTTTTGTTACTCTCTTGTCTGCCTTTTGCCTATTATTTTACTGCCCAGCAGTACTGCTACCAGAATATAGATGAAGGCTTAGAAAAGAACTGGAAATTTAATCAGTTAAAAATGTTGATAAAAGACTATAAAAGAGAAGACTAACATTAGGTTTCTGGATTATTTGTACAATTCTATTCAATTTCTTTCTCTACTAATACAGAACTGTTCATAAAAATGATTTATAATTTTGTTCATTAATAATTATTGGGCAATATATGTCCACACAAAAACTTGAACAAGAATTTTCAAAGCAGCATTATATATGACAGCTGAAAAGTAGAAACAACCAAACTGTCCATCAACTGATGAATGGATAAACAAAATGTGGCATACGCACACAATGGAATATTACCTGACTGTAAAAAATAATAAAGTACTTACACCTGCTACAATATGGATGATCCTTGAAAATATCATGTTAAGTGAAAGAAGCCAGTCACAAAAGACCACATAGTGTATGACTCTATGTATGTGTCCAGAACAGACGATCCATAGAAGTAGAAAGTAGCTCAGTGGTTGCATTGGGTGGGGGTGAGGCAGAGGCTAGCAGGAGTGGGAAGTGACAGGTGATGCCTATTGTGTTTCTTTTTGGAGTGTTGAAAGTGTTCTAAATTTAGATTGTGGTGATAGTTGTACAATTCTGTGAATTTATTAAAAATCACTGAACTAGACCTTTCAAATGAGTGAATTTTATGGTATATGAAATATACCTCAATAAAGCTGAAAAAAAATCACTGGGAAAAATGTTCAGTGCAATGTTACTTATGGAAGGTAAAACAGGAAATAACCCGAATGCTCCCCTCAATAGTAAGGGAGAAACTGCGTAAATATTCATTCAATGAGTGAAATTTCATGCGGTTAACAGAATGATATCTATTTTAAAGTTACTATATAACATTAAGTGCAAAATATGTGGCTATAAAGCCATATATATACATTATAATTACAATTATCTATAGCATATGTGCATGCAAAAATGAAAGAATCTTTCTTACTTTTTTCCCTTTATGTTGTTATTAGTTATATAGATACCAAATATGGATCAAACCATATTGAATGGAAAGAACTTTAATATGACCATTTAGTCCACTACTTAACACCAGGAATGGCAACATCAAAACTGTTAGGTATAGTTGGGAAACTTTTATAACCATGCCCCCCGAAAAGAAAAAAGGCTCCCTTCCAGTTTCACCCTTATAATCCTACAGCAATGAAGTTGTATAATGTTCAGAACACCCTTCTGTGAAAATCAAATTAAACCAACAGTAAACCACACCAAACAATCTGCTAATTAACTAGGAAAATAAGAACAGACCTTCAGAAATTTCTTTGTCCAGGGATTTTAGCTCTTCTTCAATTTCAGTTTTAACTTTTACTAAAACTTCTTGATCCAGAGATTGTGAAGCTACATCTAGTTGAACCCCTGAAACCAACAAAAAAGGTTACTATTGAAAGAGGGAGACAGAAACCATTAGAATATAATAGTTCTGACTTGACTTTTTAGTCAGAAAATGCTAAATCAAACCCCATTATATATCAAGTCTAGGGAGGGGAGGAGATACTTTTTGCAATAATTAAAGGGGGAAAATGCTTAGTAGAAGTATTATCTATTTAAAGTCTGGTAAAAATAGAATAAATAGAATAAGCCTCTGTCTTTCCAGATGTTTCTGCCAGGAAGGGAAAAAGAGCACAACTTTCAGAAACACATTAACTAAACATGAGATTAGGAAAAGACTGGTATTAATATGTACAAGTCCTCTTTTTTTGTATACAATGCATTCCTTGAAAAAAAATATATGAAAGCTGAATATGATAAAACCAAGTAAAAGAATTCATGTTATTTTAGTGGTGGTGGGCAATGTCCATTACTCTCACTTCAAATTACATGAGTCCCTAATGTTATCTCACTTTTAGATGCTTTTTAGGTTTATTTATTTATTTTTTTAGAGACAGAGTTTTGCTCTGTTGCCCAGGCTAGAGTGCAGTGGCATAATCATAGCTCACTGTAACATCAAACTCCTGGGCTCAAGAGATCATCCTGCTTCAGCCTCCCAAGTAGCTGGGACTATAGATACACCACCATGCATGGCTGATTTTTTAATTTTTTATTTTTTTGTAGAGACAGGATCTCACTATGTTGCCCCAGCTGGTCTTGAACTCCTAGCCTCAAGCAATACTCCTGCCTTGGCCTCCCAAAGTGTTGGGATTATAGCCATGAACTACCATGCCTGGCCTGGACACATTTTTAAATGATATACTTCTTTTTTTTGTTTTTTTTTTGAGACAGAGTCTCACTCTGTTGCCCAGGTTAGAGTGCCATGGCATCAGCCTAGCTCACAGCAACCTCAAACTCCTGGGCTCAAACAATCCTCCTGCCTCAGCCTTCCGAGTAGCTGGGACTACAGGCATGCGCTACCATGCCTGGCTAATTTTTTCTATATATATTTTTAGTTGCTCATATAATTTCTTTCTATTTTTTTTTTTTAGTAGGGACGGGGTCTCGCTCTTGCTCAGCCTGGTCTTGAACTCCTGAGCTCAAACGATCCACCCGCCTCGGCCTCCCAGAGTGCTAGGATTACAGGTGTGAGCCACCACACCTGGCCTTTAAATGATATACTTCTATCATTTTATATGTGCTCTGTAATTCTCTCCCCTGCCCCATCTGAACAGCTGATAGCTGCTTAAGTCCACAAAGCATACAACTGAGACTCAAGTTTCACCTCTTTGGGCATAATGATTTCTTTGTCTCAATCATATTAGATTTATGAGAGTTATGTTCATTACTAGTCTCTTATGCTTATTACTGATACTTCCATTTTTCTACTAATTTTTTAAAATGCAACAAAATAGTTACATATCTGTGTATGCAATATGTACAAAAAAAGAAGACACTGCTGAAGACTGAAAGCAGTACCCTTGTCATTTGACAGTCCAGATTCAGATAAGTCAGTTTTAGCGATATCAATGCATAATAATAATTGCCAATACCAAGCGCCAGGCACTACAGTAGGCACTTTGTATATACATATATGTATGTATATGTATACACACATACATTAATTAAATCCTCATAACAACTCTTTGAGACAGGTATCATTAGTACCCTCATTTTGTAGGTGTGAAAATTGAGGTACAGGGATGAGCCCTGACCAAGGATGTACAAACAGCAGAGCTTGGATGCAAACCAAGCAGTCTGGTTTCAAGGTCTGGGCTCTTAGCTATCACACAACATTGCCCCTCATCATGCTTGAAAGTGTGGGCTCTATAAAATCAAACACCCAAAAGTCCAGGACTGCCTCTAAGATAATGATCTAATCACAGCAGTTCTTAGGCTTTTTTGGATTAACCCCTTAGACAATTTGAATAAAGAATGGCCCCCCTTCCCAGAATGTTCACCAAGCAATTTCAGGGCATTCATGGACCCTCTCAGGATCTTCATAAGCCTTGATTTAAAAACTTCACTAATTATCACCCAATTCTCCTTCTTCCCCCTCCCTGCCTCCACATGCCCATACTCATTGCATAATATAGTCCTGTCTCACTGGGTTAATGTACCACAGTTTTGTATTCCTGGGTAACCTGACTTAATGCACAGTGGTCAAGGATCATCACTGAAGGGCTCCAGGGAGACCAATCAAGAAGAGCAACCTAGGCATGGAGGGGGGAAAACTAACAAAAGATTTGTATCCAGAGAGAACATAAAAGAAACCAAAAAGTTTCTCCTTAACATTAAAAGTGAGCAAGTTTGGGCATATAGCATCATAGTTCCTTTTATAGCTATGAAAAGCTTACATAAGCTTGAGCAAGAGTAAGACCCTGTCTCTACTAAAAAAAGAAAAATTAGCTGGGCTTCGTGGTGCACGGGCCTGTAGTCCCAGCTACTCAGGAGGCTGAGGCAGGAGGATCACTAAGAGCCCAGGAGTTCAAGGTTACAGTGGGCTATGATTGCACCACTGCACTTCAACCTGGGTGACAGAATGAGACTCCATCTCTAAAAAACGTAATAATAATAAAATTAAAAAATAAAAAGCTTACATAAAAAGTTTAAGTTCTCACTATATTGTAATAATACTTTCCTGAAAAAATTAATTTTTATTCTTCTTTCAGATGATTTCAGTATTATAGAGCAAAGATTTCCATTTGAACAAGGAATTTTCAATAAAAAAAGTCAAACCAATTGACACATTCAGCAGAATCCACGTTCCTGGGACATAAGCCAGATTCACAATCACACCAATAATCCTAGCTTGTTTTTTAGCCAAAGGCATTCAAGGAAGTCAGGGTAATTCTGAGCCATTCTAGGAATCTGGCTTATTTCTGGGACTTAAACTGAAGCTTATCTGCACACCCAGAGTATGCGGAACTGGATACTTAGTGATCAAATTTTAGTTGAAGAGTAATTCTTTGTTTCACTAAAGACTTGCGATAAATAGTTACGAGTGACAATGAAGTCCCTAAATGGGTGTAGGGGAGGGGCCCTGCGATCAACTATACTCCTTCTCTTTGCAAGAATCTCAGTAAAAGGAAAAGCACCATAATTTTTGCCACCAAGTTGTGGATCTACCTGCTATTAATTCATTCACTGGGAAAAACATTTCCTGAGTACTTGCTATTTATCAGGTATTGTCATGAGCATCTAACTAGCACAAAAATGAATAAGATTTGTCTAGTCACTGAAACTATTGATCTCTGAGGGAGCTCAAGAGGGACAGGAAAACAGCAAGCATTTAAAAGGTACCTGTTAATTGACAGGCACTATGGTAAATATTTCATATGTGGCATTTTACTTAATTTCCATGTCAACCTTACAAGTGATAAAATAATAGTTCCATTAGAAGATGAGAAAACTATGGAAGAGCTTTAACTGGAACTCAGGTCAATCCGACGACAAAACCATTAATCTAGGCTGTGCCCTCTCCATCTTCTAGTTGATAGCTAGGAAGGAAATATTGTAAAAACTTTTTTGACCTGATTAAATAGTAATGGATCTAGCACCTCTTGCATTATGCTGGATAGAGTTGGAGCCCATTATACTAAGTATCACAAGAATGGAAAAACAAGCACCACATGTACTCACCATCAAATTGGTATTAATTTATCAACACTTATGTGCACATACAGTAATAACAATCATCGGGTGTCGGGCAGGTGGGGGGAGGGATGGGTATATACACATCTAATGGGTGTAATGCACACTGTCTGGGGGATGGACATGTTTGAAGCTCTGACTCGGACATGGCAAAGGAAATAAATGTAACCTAAATGTTTGTACCCCTGTAACAAGTTGAAATTAAAAAAAAGTAATGGAGACCGGAAAGGTTGTCTAGTGATAACATCTGCTGACACTGAGATTCATAGTGCCTTATTTAATCTTCACTTCATATAATCTGCAAGTCAAGAGAAGGCCTATTATTATCAACAGATTTATATTCTCCAACTTAAGAAAACTACAAATATACCCAGAAGTACTGGGCACAAGCTAGTCTCATGCAATAAAAGGAAAAGGAAGGTCTTGGTCTCTTGCACAGAATGGAGAACAAAGGGGAACAGTCTGAAGAAGAAAATCAGACCAGATAACTTGACAATTTACTACTTTCTCCTGCCTCAGATATTTGGAGCAGAACTTCATCATCTAAAATACTGAATCCAGATAGAAATGACATCCTTCTCATTCAGAATCCATTTGCAGACATATTTCCAGGACTTTTTCAGTTGTTCGCATCATTGTTTTCTACCACTCACAAATTTCATACAGAGAGGGATTAGACATTTAAATGCTTTCATTTTTTGTAAGCAAATTAAAGAATTCAAAATTCATGGATGGGCTCTGAATTAATTAATCCTATTAATGAAAACAAAGAAACTTGAGTATTCTATCATCTGTGGGTATTAAAAATACCTTTGAAAAACAAAACATCAATAAACATTTCTATATATCACAGATTCTGATTAGTTTTCCACTTTTAAAGTTAACAAAAATAATTTTCCTTTAAGCCACATAAAACACTTTTCATATGAGCTGAGACTAACCAAAATAAAACTCAGACCTTTAATATAATTTTTTGGAAAATTTTTTATACATAAAATTCCTCAGGTATTTCTAGTTGACATGCAACACAGAGTATCCCCTCAATATCATGACAAACATGGATTCTGCTTAATGACATTTCACTTATTCCTGCCTATATAAATACCTTTGAAACTACATAAATAAAAACTTTAAAATGTTACATAAAACAGACACAATCTATTATGCAAAATTTGAGGCCAGTATATCCTAGAAAGATGATAATCTTTATAAATTCTCATAAAGCATTAAGGTCTACCTTTACAGATAGGCTTTTAATAAATCTCAAATATTGCTTATAATTATAATAGTTTTCCTTTTAGAAGCAATTTGTAGGCCTGGGTCCATGGCTCACACTTATAGTCCCAACACCTCGGGAGGCCAAGGTAGGAGGATCACTTGAGGCCAGGAGTTCGAGATCAGCCTGGGCAACACAGTGAGACTCCATCTCTACAAAAATTAAAAAAAAAAAAAAAAAATTAGCTGGGCATGGGGGTGTGCACCTGTAATTCCAGCCAACTGGGGAGGCTAAGGCGGGAAGATTGCTTGAGTCCAGGAGTTTGAGGCTGCAGTGAGCTATGATCACACCACTGCACTCCAGCCTGGGCGACAGAGCAAGACCCTCTCTCTTTAAAAAAAAAAAAAAAAAAAACCAGAAGAAAAAGAAGTAATTTGTAGTTTTGGGTGGCTCTGTGACAGCACTGATTAATATAACTGCACTAAGTAAAGTGACCTCAGAATATATTGTGACATTATTAAAGCAAACACAGACTGGGAAATTAACTTAAGGTCAACCTGGTTTCTTACAATAAAATTTCCAGTTTCTTGGAAAGCAACCTGTAAAATGGAAAATAAACTTTGGAGTCTTTCAGCAGATGTATGTATGGAAAAAAGAAATAAAGAAGGAAAAAAATACCTTTGGAGTCAGGCATTCTAACTCATCACTACATGTAACCAAGGAAAATAACCTTCTTGAGCCTCTCTTCTTATACAAAATGGGAAAATGTTACCTACAACACAGGGTTTTTATCAAGTGTAATGAGATAAATTCTGAATAGACAGTAGCTCCCACTTACCAATCCTTTTCATTCTTTAAAATGTAACTATTTGACAATTGTCTTTCCCCAACCCTCATCTCTGTGAACAGAAATCAGCTCATCACAGATTTCTATCAGTGAAGATTATACCAAACCTGCTTTCCATACTGTTAAGAGTTAGGATCAGCAGGACAACTTTTTCACACTTTAGATAATGCCAAGTGATTTAAAATAGGGCTATTTTTAACATCAACTAGGAGAAATCTTGATAGTTACTCTTGCTCTTCAATTGCTGCTAGAGAGAGTAGCTTACTATCAACTGATCTAAAACTGAAATCTTTTTTGCCCTAAAGATATGTCCTACAGAATTTGATTTACATTCAAAAATTCAGAAGGAAAGTTAATTTGTTTTATTACTTAAAGGTATTACTAATCAGGGAAGTTTTACTAAAAAGCTCACTTCCTGACTACCAGATCTAAATACCAGATGTGCTATGATCTTCTGTTTCCAAGGGAGGCTTAGCTCTAACAGACTTGTATTCAAATTTTTTCCAGGCTAAAATCTCTGCCATATGCAACACTAACAATGTAAGAATTTTGATCTATCATTGTCGTGAGCTACATACAGTGAATGAAAGTGTTTGTTTTTTTTATTGCCCAGGCCGGAATGCAATGGTGTGATCATAGCTCACTGCAACCTTGAATTCCTGGCTCAAGCAATCCTTCCACCTCAGCATCCTGAGTACATAGGCCTGGCTAATTTTTTTTTTAATTGTTTTTGTAGAGGTGGGATCTCGATGTTATATTGCCCAGGCAGGTCTTGAACTCCTGGCCTCCCACGTTGACCTCCCAAAGTGGTAAGGTTACAGGTGTGACACTGTGCTCAGGCCTGAAAGTGCTTCTGAGAGAAATCCTTCTTGTTCTTATTGATAATACTTCAAACATATCTTGTTTGACAGAAGTAGAATAACAGCCAGGTTGAAAACAGTTTTGGTTAGCCTTCTAAATTCTGCAAAGCATTTCAAACTTAACATCTGCTATTCTGCTGTTGACCTGCTCTTAATCAGAAACACAGAACACCTAAAACACTTCAGAATCTTGTCAGGCAATATAATCTATTGGAGCCAATTTCATATAAGGTTTCCTGTCATGACAGGTAGTCTCTGTTCCTCTGCATTCTAGAGTTTACCCTCATAATAAGCTGGACCATCAGAAAAGTATGTACATATAACCTAGGTCCCTCGATAGTGCTCACTATTTAACTGAGTTGCACTTTGGTGTCACTCTTAGCTTTATCCAGAATCACATTAAGAGACAGTGTTTTGAAACTGACATTTTCTACAGCATTTCTCTGTGTCCTGCGTTTTAAAGCTCTAAGTGAAAAAAAAAATCTTTTAAAAAACTATTCTTCCCCCAAAAGAAAATAGTATAGCTTCTGATTATGGGGGCGAAAAGACTCCTGGAAGTAAGTATCCCTCTATTCTTTACTTTTGTGGCTTTGCCTAAGAACCAACCGCACAGCTCAGTGCTAGTTAACTGTACAGGATCTCACAGACTACGTGTCTATGATCTGTTATTCCCACTATGGAAATGTACAATTTTCCAACTCCCGATTCTAGTTATTATTTAGATTCTTCCATTAATCATTATTGTTATAAGCCACACTAAATCATATGTGGTGAGCAATTAAAAAATCATTCCTATTTTTATTCAGTATGAATTCACCGCAAATTCCTCACTATCTAACAAACAACATGTGTTTGTTATGCTACATTTTCATCTAATGTGCACTGCCCTTCCTTTTCATGAAAATTCAAATTTTGTTCATCTTTCAAGGACCAATTTAAGTCTCTCTACTTCTCAAAAATGTCTTCACTGACTACTATCTATGTTTAAGACCTTTAACATTTATATCGTTTAGTCTGTGCCACACAGCTTAACATTTAAACATGTACTATCTTATATTGTTTGATGATTTTATATTTTATTATCATTATTCTGACCATATTACAGATACTTTGAGATAATTCCTTTGTCCTAGGCCGGGCGCGGTGGCTCACGCCTGTAATCCTAGCTCTGGGAGGCCGAGGCGGGTGGATCGCTCGAGGTCAGGAGTTCGAGACCAGCCTGAGCAAGAGTGAGACCCTGTCTCTACTAAAAATAGAAAGAAATTATCTGGCCAACTAAAAAATATATATACAAAAAAATTAGCCGGGCATGGTGGCTCATGCCTGTAGTCCCAGCTACTAGGGAGGCTGAGGCAGTAGGATCGCTTAAGCCCAGGAGTTTGAGGTTGCTGTGAGCTAGGCTGATGCCACGGCACTCACTCTAGCCCGGGCAACAAAGTGACACTCTGTCTCAAAAAAAAAAAAAAAATTCCTTTGTCCTAGATTTGTGTCAAGCATATGCTAAAAAAGTACTCAAAACACTTGACAGTGGTAGCTACCACTACCTACTGTGATGGAGACTTAAAGGATTGCAGTGTACAGACGTGTCTGTAGAGATGGCAACCTCGCTGTGTCTGTATGTATACATGACAACTCACTGGAGAGAGAGGATATGTATACAATAAAATAAAAGTTATATATAAATTTAGAAGAATAAAAGAACCCAAAGTTATCAGCATATTTTGAGGCTAGCTCAAATGACAAAAGTCAAAAGAAATAAAGAAAATGAGAAGTCATACTACATAAGAAGAGAACAAATCAATCACATACGTAGGACAATAAACACACCATTTATTTGTGGTGATGGATTATGGTGAGAATACTGAGAAGGAATGGAAAGAATAAGACCTCAATTATAAGAGTTTTAATCAATCACTCAATCATGGAATTTTAGATTTATAATAGATTTACAGTCTGTAAAATCCATCCTCATTATATGAAGAATATGAGACTCAGAGAATTTAATAACTTGCCCAGGCTCTAATAAATCACAGAAAAATAATATGAAAAACTAGATCTTCTGGTAATTATTACTAAATTCTAGAAGATATGATTATAATTTTTTTTTTTTTTGAGACAGGGTCTCTCTCTGTCACCCAGGCTAGAGTGCAGTGAACTCAAGCGATCCTCCTGCCTCAGTCACCCGAGTAGCTGAGACTGCAGGCGCTCACCACCATGCCAGGCTCACTTTTCTATTTTTTTGTAGAGATGGGGTACCACTCCTGCTCAGGCTGGTCTCAAATTCCTGGCCTCAAGCAATCCTCTCACCTCAGCCTCCCAAAGTGCTAGGATTATAAGCATGAGCTATTGCACCCACCCATAGTTTTTGATGTACAGACAAATAAGGAGTACATGAATGCTTTATTTACCATCTCCCTCTTTTTGGAAAATCTACATACCTAAACCAAACATACATTCACACATCCAATCACACCACCATCAATACTACTACCATCCCACAAAGTAAATGACAATAATGTCTTGGTCACCATATGACTCACCCCACCAGATTAAAGAAAAGCATCTGATTAAAGGAGTGCCCATTCTCATGAGACTAACATGATGCTGATTATACACGACAAGTTGTCATACTTGATAATAAACCATGTGGAAAACTTAAACCAGAAAAAGTCTGCTGCTGTTAGGACACAAAAGGCTATTTATTTAGCTAACCAATGACACAGACAGATTCAGTGATTTTCATTTAATTAATCCTCTCCACCCAGATTTTCTAAAGCATAAAGGGCCAATGCAGCATAAATCCAGCAATATAAACCAACAGACAAATATTTCAAAGATAAACAGACCTTAATACACTAAATCCCACCTACCTCAGCCGGAAATGAAGGTGAGTCAGCAATCATATTCCCACCCTGAAATTCGTTCAGAGCTTTTAAAGTGAAAATTATATTACCAAATTTAGACAAGTTGAATGGGCTAGAACTCCCAGAGCAAAATACGTTCTAAATCTATGGTTCCCCAAACTGTGGGCACATTAAAATGATCTATAAAACATTAAATTACAGATTCCCAGGCCTCAGCATGGAGTATCAGTTCTTTAGATCTAGGGTAGAGCTCCAGGATCTTTGTTTTAGTAAGTATTCAGGCAACTAGCCTTGGCAAATAATGCTCTAGACAACACAAGTAATTACAATCAAATTAAAAATGTCTAATTGTCTGATCTCTCAATATATAGAAAACATGTGAACAAGTTTTGAAACATATGTTACGGTTTTAATACTTCCCTTGTGATCCTGATCTGGCACATTTTTATTGCAAGATCGCAAATGGCAAGAAACATCTGGTACTTTGTGGTTAGTTTCTGTCATACTTCCGAGCATCTAGCCCTGTGAGATACTGAAGACCAAGAATTTAGCATCAGAATATCTATGCATATGGTGGTCTAAGTGTACAAAATGTGAAATGCACTTAGGTCATCTCACCTTTTGTCAAGACATTAAACCATCTTAGATTGGAGTGTGGAGTAAATTACGTTACATTTTGTATAACATTTTAATATTTACGCTCATAAAACCTAGTGAGTACATTGTGATATGCCAGCTCAAATCTACAATAGCCACCAAAACCATGACTTAACATTTTGTTTCCTGGACAGAAGGGGTGGGGTAACGGCAGGAGTGGGTAAACAGGAACACTTACCAGTATAACTACAATTCTGGAACATATTAATTAAAATATGCCTTAACATGTAGTGAATTTCTAACTCTAATATTCAGTGCAATGGAAAGCATTTATTAGGACGGGAGTGCTAGCTAAGTTGGTAGATATTTGATTCTTCAGTGTTTGATTTTTTTTCATCAGTTGAAGGGGGTTTTAGTTTTGTTAGAATTATAACCAAACTATTTTCATATCATCCTATAAGTTACTGAGTGGTATCGAACATGAAAGACATGTTCTTATTTTCCTTTTTCTTTAAATGTCTGATGCCTATGATTTTTCTATAAGCAAACAATTGCTTTTATAATCAGAAGGCTATATATTCTTCTAAAGACCCTGCTACATCTAAATGGGTTTGAGAATCCATATCAACATACACTGTGTGCTTTTTGAAGGAAAGTGAAAATAAAGTCAATAAAACTGATAGTATCAAAAAGAATAGGGTCCAGGCGCGGAGGCTCATGCCTGTAATCCTAGCACTCTGGGAGGCCGAGGCGGGCGGATTGTTTGAGCTCAGCTCGAGATCAGCCTGAACAAGAGCGAGACCCCGTCTCTACTAAAAATAGAAAAGAAATTATACGGACAGCTAAAACCATATATATATATATGCATATATATATATATATATATATATATAAAATTAGCCGGGCATGGTGGTACATGCCTGTAGTCCCAGCTACTCGGGAGGCTGAGACAGTAGGATTGCTCGAGCCCAGGAGTTTGAGGTTGCTGTGAACTAGGCTGACGCCACGGCACTCTAGCCCAGGCAACAGAGTGAGACTCTGTCTCAAAAAAAAAAAAAAAAAAAAAAAAGAATAGGAATACATTTTTCCTGTCCACAGTATGATCAAATAAAAATCAATCCTGAGAGACTGTGTTCATGTTTTGAAGCAGGAGGTTCTCTTGAGAACTTGCTGGAGGTGGGAACAGGGAGTGATTCATCATACTTGTGTTCTCCTCCTTCCCTTTATACATTTTATTGACAGGACTTTTAAAAGGCTTTCACTATTTTTCCTGAAAACTGAAAGTGCATTATTATAGGAGAATGTATTTGCAGGTAGTAATAACATTAAGAAATGTCCTCGTGTAAACACATACTAATTTTGATCTTGAAAGCTGAATTCCTTCAAGAAAAATAAAATAATACATAATATGTATAAAATTAATAAAGGACTTTATTTACATATCACATGAAGTAGCAAAAAAAAAAAAAGTCTACTGAACATATAGACAGCGTGGTTCAATTGTTCATTAAATACCCAAAGCAAATACCCCAAAATATACCTTACTGGACCAGTAAGTAAAAAACCAAATTTTAAAAAACACAACTAAATTCCAAAATAGCCAATACTGATGTTAATTTTCAGGTTCTAGTGTTACCACGCCTCCAGGTATCCTGGAGATTGGGAGATAGATTGGAAGACAAATATGAGGAAGAATGCAAAAAAAAAAACAAAACGCACTGCACCTCCCACTCCAAGGTATGGCTTCATAGTGGTTAGGACCAAATATCTCCTATTCCTGACAGAAAATCTAAGAAAACAATGAAACAGTACACATCTCTAGAAATATTATGACTCACAATTTGAAATGGGGTTATACAAATCTGTCTTGAAGAGTTGATTTGAGATGGCAATATTCCTCAAATTGATCTATAGATTCAATGCAATCCTCATCAAAATTCCAACTGTGTTTTTTTCCAGAAATGGACAAGCTAAGCCTAAAGTTCAGATGGAACTGCAACAGACACAGGATAACCAAAGCAATCTTGAAAGAGAAGAACAAAGTTGGAGGACTTATACTTCATAATTTCAAACCATATAACAAAGCTACAGTAATTAAAATAGTGTGGTATAACAACAGAAATATAGACCAATGAATCCATATATTTACAGTTAATTGATTTTTGAGAAATGTACCAAGGCAATTCAATCAAGGGAAGAATAGCCCATTCAATAAATGGTGCTGGGACAACTGGATAGCCCCATGTATTATTCCATTTTCGATTGCTTATAATAGAATACCCAAAAATGAGTAATTTATAAAGAAAATGAATTTACTTCTTACAGTTCTAGAGACTAAGAAGTCCAAGGTCATCTGATCAGAGCCTTCTTGCTGGTGGAGACTCTCAACAGAGTCCTGAGGCAGCACAGGGAACCACACGGCAAGGGGGCTGAGCATACTAACCTGCTAGCTCAGGTTTTTCTTCCTCTTCCTACTAATACAAAGCCACCAGTTTTATTCCCATGAAATCCTATTAATCTATTAACCCATTAATCCATGAGTGGATTAATCTACGTATGAGGGCAGAATTCTCATGATCCAATCATCTTTTGAAGGGTCCACCTCTCATTACTGCCACATTGGGGGTTAAGTTACAACATAAGTTTAGGAGGGGACATTCAAACCATACTACCATGCAAAAGAATTTGGACCTATACTTCAAACCATACACAAAATGGATCAAAGACTTAAATTTAAGACCTAAACTATAAAATTCTTAGAAAGAAACACAGATGAAAATTGTACATGACCTTAAATTAGGTACTGATTTCTTAGATAAGATACTCAAAGCATGAAAACTTTTATCAAATTAAAAACTTTTGTGTGTCAAAGGATACTAGCAAGAAAGTAAAAAGAGAAACCACAAAAAGAAAGAGAATATCTGGAAATCATATATATGATAAGGGTTTAGTATCCACAATATATAAAGAATTCTTGGGCCGGGCGTGGTGGCTCACGCCTGTAATCCTAGCCCTCTGGGAGGCCGAGGCGGGTGGATCGCTCAAGGTCAGGAGTTCGAGACCAGCCTGAGCAAGACCCCATCTCTACTAAAAATAGAAATAAAAATTATCTGGACAACTAAAAATATGTATAGAAAAAATTAGCCGGGCATGGTGGCACATGCCTGTAGTCCCAGCTACTCGGGAGGCTGAGGCAGTAGGATCGCTTAAGCCCAGGAGTTTGAGGTTGCTGTGAGCTAGGCTGATGCCACAGCACTCTAGCCCGGGCAACAGAGTGAGACTCTGTCTCAAAAAAAAAAAAAAAAAAAAAAGATGAATGGATAAACAAAATGTGGTATTTACATATAACGAAATATTATTCAGTCTTTAGAATGGTAGGAAATTCTCACACATACTACAACATATAGGAACCCTGAACCTTACTAAGGAAAATAAGCCAGTCACAAAAGGACACATACTGTTTGAGGTGTTTAGAATATTTTATATGAAATATCTAAAATACTCAAATTCATAGAGACAGAAAGTAGAAAAGTGGTTATCAAAGGCTGGGGAGAGGAGAAAATGGGGAGTTATTATTTAATGGTTGAAACAAACCAATATTACAACTACATGTACCTGATTGTCACATTACTAATTAACAGATATCAATTTACTCTCATTCTGACCTAAAAAGAAATATCTTATTAAATGGATATTATCACAACATTAAGGAGCTCTGTGTTAATATATGCTAAGATAAATATGACAAAAGTTATTATTTGGCATGAAATATGCAAGTCAGAAGGACTTCTATTAGTCAAAATACAAAATCCTGAATAGGGTTGATCGTATTCTGCACGAACTTGCACAGTCTAGAAGATTTAACTAGTTTTGGAAAAGTGTAGAAGAATTAACTATTTATGGAAAAGTAGGTACCTGATACAGACTCACTTCAAACATAATAAAACAGATATAATGTGACAAAAATTCTGAGTCATGAATAGCCCCACCTCCTTTACCCACTCCTAACAATCAATGCTTGAAAAACCTGAAACGAAACCCTACCTAAATTATATAAGTGCTACAGTATATACTATTTATACTAGCATGGCATAGGAGTGAGTTCTACATCACATTTTAGATAGCAAATAGGACAGCAAAGACAGTAATAAGAAACTAATATTCACCTCTAAGATAGCGGTCCCCAAGCTTTTTGGCACCAGGGACAAGTTTCATGGAAGACAATTTTTCCATGAACGGGGTGGCAGCGGGGAGATGATTTTCAGATGATTCAAGTGCATTACATTTATTGTGTACTTTATTTTTATTATTATTACATTGTAACATATAATGAAATAATTATACAACTTACCATAATGCAGAATCTAATGCCACTGCAGATCTGAGAGGAGGCGGAGCTCAGGCAGTGATGTGAGTAAAGGGGAGTGGCTGTAAATACAGATGAAGCTTCACTCGCTCACCTGCCACTCACCTTCTGCTGTGCGGCCCAGTTCCGAATAGGCCACAGACTGATGCTGGTCTGTGGCCTTCGGGGTTGAGGACTGCAGCTCTAAGACATTAGCCTACAAATGGTTGTATTTATGCCTCAATACTCTGTACATCGTCTTACAAAGAAAACAACATTAAAAACAACAATCAAATTTTGAAAACAAAACAGTAACAACAAAGCAGGTAAGCTTCTCAGACGCAGGATGATCAGGTGGAAGAAAATGCTATGCTCAGAAGAACTCATCAAGATGGCTGACTAGAGGTGCCCAATGGTCATCTCCTACACAAAGAAGAACCAAAACAACACACAATGAAACTTCACGTAGAGTGTCTAAGACAGAACACTGGAATCCACTAAGGACGTGACAAAGACCCTCCGAGGCAACAAAATTTGGAATAGCAGCATAAAGAAGAAAGTGAAGCACCTGGCCAGGAATGGCTAGAAGCCAAAGACTTCCTATTGCAGAGAGTAGATAACTGAAAGATCACCAGCAGTCCCCATTACCACTGCAGATGCCTGCAATCCTGCTTACAAGACAGTCCCACACCCTTCACAACCCCTGAGCCCAGTATAGCAGATGCCTTGAGTCCAGATGGCTGCATTGCTTCAGAGATACAACTCACACTGGGTGCTCTTCACTCCCCGGGGCCATAGCTAAATGGTGTCATTTTGAGAAAGGAGCCACTGATGAAGTACATACTGCCTTGGGGCCCACAAGCCCCTGTATCTTCACATCCCTGGGCTCCCACCATTGTCCCATCACACTCACACGAAGAGATGAAAGGCCATAACCCAAGCTGAACTAAGTGGTATAACTGTGGCCCTGCCACCCAAGCCCACACATCACTCTATACTCCAAGGAACAGGTGGTTGAGCACAGCGGGAAGGCCATCCTCAGGACCGGGTGAGCCAACACACATGCTCCCCAAGACCTGTGGGTCAGCTGCCCCATTCCTGCTGCCACTGGTGAGCCACCTCCTTGACTGGCAGAGGCATCACGTACCACATGTGTCTCCCCAGACCTGGAGATTGGCACACCTGGCAACCTCACCCCCTTGATCAAAGGAGCTGATCACCCAGGATGAACACCCAACAGTGCCCCAAAACTGTCCTACCTGGGACCCATGCCATCCACAAAGCCAAGTCACTGTCTCCACAAACACAGTCTAGGCCCTGGAGGCATTCACAGACACCAAAGATGTTGATTACAGCCAAAGAAATCACACTAAGACTACAGCACTGTGCCCACTCAGAACCAAAATCAAAGCACCCTACCCAACCACCACAATAGGACACACCTACAGAAAAGCCTTTCCCAAAGAAAGCTACACAAAAAGATTTGAAGAAGTGACTATTCGAAGAAATGCAAAGATATCAATAAAGGAACACAAAAATCATGAAAAGGTAAAGAAACATGGCATCTCCAAAGGAGCATAATAATTCCCCAGTAACAGACAACAAGGAAAAAGAAATCTACAAAATGCCTAAGATTTCAAAATAACGATCTTTTTTTTTTTTTTTTTTTTTTTTTTGAGACAGAGTGTCACTTTGTTGCCCGGGCTAGAGTGAGTGCCGTGGCATCAGCCTAGCTCACAGCAACCTCAGACTCCTGGGCTTAAGCGATCCTACTGCCTCAGCCTCCCGAGTAGCTGGGACTACAGGCATGAGCCACCATGCCCGGCTAATTTTTTTGTATATATATTTTTAGTTGGCCAGATAATTTCTTTCTATTTTTAGTAGAGACGGGGTCTCACTCTTGCTCAGGCTGGTCTCGAACTCCTGACCTCGAGCGATCCACCCGCCTCGGCCTCCCAGAGCTAGGATTACAGGCGTGAGCCACCGCGCCCGGCCCAAAATAACGATCTTAAGGAAACTCAGTGAGATACAAGAAAATACACATAGAAAATTCAACAAAAATCAAGAAAACAATTCATAATCTGAATCAGAAAGTCAAGAAATAGATATAATAAAAAAGAACCAAACAGAAATCTTGGAAGTGAATAATTCAAATAATAAAATAAAAAATACAATCAAGAACATCAACAATAGACTAAATCAAGCAGAAGAATTTTTAAACTTGATGGTAGTTTTTTTGGAATAACGGTCAGACGAAAAAAAAGAATAATAAAGAATGAAGAAAGCCTATTCCTATGGGGACACCAGTAAGCAAACAAATATTCAATAATGGCAGCTTGTCAGGGGAAAGAGATGGGAAAAAGCATAGCTGAAAAATTCCTAACTTTTAGGAGAAATATGGACATCCAGATCCAGAACCTCAAAAGTTCTCAAATAGATTCAACCCAAAAATATCCTCTCCTCTCCACTGCACAATATAGTCAAACTATATTATGAAACGTCAAAGTAAAAGAGAATTCTAAAAACAGCATGAGAAAGCGTCACCACATATAAGGGAATCCCCCTCAGACAAACAGCAGGTTTCTCAGCAGAAACCTTACAAGCCAAATGAAAATAGAATGATATATTCAAAGTGCTAAAAGACAGAAGGGAAAAAAAAATGTGAACCAAGAATATCATGCTCAGCAACGCTATCCTTCAGAAATGAAGACAAAATAGACTTTCCCAGACAAGCAAAATCTAAGGGAATTCAGCACCACTAGACTGCCTTTATAAGAAATGCTCAAGGGAGTCCTACATCTGGAAGCAAAACGATGACAACTACCATCATGAAAACACATGAAAGTAAAAAACTCACTGGTACAGCAGATACACAAATGAGAAGGAAAACAGAACCAAACTTTATCACTACAGAAAACCACCAGAGTCAGGTGCAGTGGTTCACGCCTGTAATCCCAGCACTATGGTAGGCCAAGGCAGGAGGATTCCCTTGAGGCCAGGAGTTTGAGACCAGCCTGGGCAACACAGTGAGACCCTGATTCTAACCAAAAAATAAGAAAAATTAGCCAGGCATGATGGCACATGCCTTTAGTCCTAGCTACTCAGAGGCTAAGACAGGAGGATTGCTGGAGCCCAGAAGTTCAAGGCTGCAGTGAGCTATGATTGTGCTACTACCTGGGGTGACAGAGCAAGAGAGACAGAGGGAGGGAGGAATGGAGGACAGGAGGGAGAGAGGGAGGAAAGGAAAGACAGAAAAAGGAAAGGGGGAGGAAGAGAGAAAGAGAGAGAGAGAGAGGGAGAGAGAGAGACAAGGAAGGAAGGAAGGAAGGAAGGAAGGAAGGAAGGAAGGAAGGAAGGAAGGAAGGAAGGAAGGAGAGGACAAAGAAAAGAAAGAAAGAAAGAAAACCACTAAATGGCAAAGATAAATAAGAGATTAAAAGAAACATATGATATATAAAACGATCAGAAAACAATTAACAAAATGACAAGAGTAAGTCCTCACCTATCAACAATGAACTTGAATGTAAACAAATTAAATCTCCCAATTAAAAGATATAGACTAAGTGAATGGATTACCAAAAAAAAAAAAAAAAACCCAAGACCCAACTACATGATGCCTAAAAGAACATACTGCAACAGTAAAGACACTCATAGACAGCAAGTGAAGGAATGGAAAAAAAATATTCCACACAAACAGAAACCAAAAATGAACACAAGTATCTATACTTATATCAGACAAAATAAACTTTAAGTCAAAAACTGTACAAAGAAACATAGTTAAATAACAACAAAGGGAATCAATTCAGGGAGAGAATGTAACAGTTTTATATATATATGCACCAACATCAGACCACCCACATATATATGGCAAATATTATTAGATCTAAAGGAAAAGATAAACCCCAACACAATAATAGTTGGGGACATCAACACCACACTCTCAACACTGGACAGATCATCTAGACACAAAATCAACAAAGAAGTATTGGATTTAAACTGCACTAATCTAACAGATATTTATAGAACATTTCATCCAACAGCTGCAGAATACACATTCTTCTCATCAGCATATAGAACATTTTTCAGACACAAAATATAACGCCAAAAACCAAGTTTCAACAAACTTAAGAAATCGTATCAAATATCTTTTCTGACCACAATAGAATAAAACTGGAAATCAATAACAAGAAGAACTTTGGAAATTGTGCAAATATATGGAAATTAACATGCTTCGGAACAACCAATGGGTCAAGGAAGAAATTAAGAAGGAAATTTTAAAATGTCTTACAACAAATGAAAATAGAAACACAACATACCAAAAAAACCTATGGATACTGTAAGAGCAGTACTAACAGGGAAGTTTATAACAATAAATGTCTACGTTGCAAACAATCTAATCATGTTCCTCAAGGCACTAAAAAGTTATAAACAAACCAAACCCAAATTTGGTAGTAGGAAATAAATAATAAAGATCACATTAGAAATAAGCAAAATAGAGACTATGAAACAACACAAAAGATCAACAGAACAAAAAGTTCACTTTTTGAAAAGAAAAACAAAGGTGACAAACCATTAGCTAGACTGACTATGAAAAGGAGAGAGAAGATGCAAATAAAATCAGAAATGCAAATGAAGACACTAAAACTGATGCCACGGAAATAAAATGGCTCATTAAAGACTATTATGAACAACTCTACACCAACAAATTGGAAAACCGAAAGGAAATGGATAAATTCTTGAACACATACAACCCACCAAGACTGAAGCAGGAAGAAATAGAAAACCTGAACAGAGGAATAACAAGTAGCAACAAGACTGAATCAGTAATAAAGTCTCCCAACAAAGAAAAGCCCCAGACTACAAGGCTTCACTGCTGAATTCTATCAAACTTTTTTTTTTGAGACAGAGTCTTGTCCTGTCGCCGGCTGGGGCTAGAGTGCTGTGGCATCAAGCTAGCTCACAACAACCTCAAACTCCTGGGCTTTTAAAGAACTAACATCAATTCTTCTCAAACTGTTCCAGAAAATCGATGAGGAAAGAGTTTGTCCAAACTCATTCTATGAAGCAAGCATTACCATGATACCAAAAGCACACAAAGACACAACAAGAAAACTACAAGCCAAAGTACTTGATGAACACAAATGCTAACATCCTTAATAATATACTAGCAAACCAAAGCAAATAGCAAATAAAAAGATTATACAACATAATCAAGTGGGATTTATCACATGGATGAATAGATGGTTAAACACATGCAAATCAATAAATGTGATACATCACATCAACAGAATGAAGGACAAAAACCAGATGATAATCTCAATAGATCCAGAAAAAGCTTTTGATAAAATTCAACATCCTTTCATGATAAAAACTCTCAACAAATTAGGTATAGAGGGAACATACCTCAACACCATAAAAGTCATATATGACAAATCCACAGCTAACATCATACTAAATGGGGAAAAGAACTGGAACAAGACAAGGATGTCCACTTTTACCACTCTTATTCAACATAGCACTGGAAGTCCTAGCCAGAGCAATTAGGCAAGACAGAGAAATAAAGGACATCCAAATCGTACAGGAGGAAGTCAAATTGTCCCTGTTTGCAGACAACATGATCTTACATATAGAAAAACTTACCTCAAGGTTCCAACCAAAAACTCTTAGAACTGATAAACAAATGCAGTAATTTGCAAGATACAAAATCAACATGCAAAAATCAGTAGTGTCTCTACACATCAATGTGATAGTTAATTTTAGGTGTCAACTTGACTGGATTAAGGAATGCCTATAAACCTAGTAAAGCATTCTTTTTCGGTGTGTTTGTGAGAGTGTTTCCATAGGAGATTATTATGTGAGTCTGAGTGGACTAGGTGGGAAGATCCGCCTTCAATGTCAGTGGTCTCCATTCAAGCTGCTAGGGGTTCCAGAGAGTACAAAAACAGAGAAAAGATGAATGCCTTGATCTATCTCCTGGATACATTCTTCCTCTCCTGTCCCGACAACTCCAGGTTCCTCAGCATTTAGACTCCAGGATTTGCACTAGTGGCCCCCCAAGTTCTCAGGCCTTTGGCCTCGGATTGGGAGTTACACCACTGGCTTCCCTGGTTCTGAGGCCTTCAAACTTGAAGCAGCATCACAGGGTCTCCACCTTGCAGTCTGTCATGGCACTTCTCATCCTCCAAAATTACATGAGCCAATCCCCTTTAATGAATCCCTTCTCTTATATCTATGTATGTATATCCTACTGATTCTAGCTCTCTGGGAAACCCTGACTAATACAGATTTTGGTACCAGAAGTGGTTCTAGAGGAGAATTTTAAGGATGAGTTTCCTTAATTGGTTTGGGGGTTTTTTGGAATTGGCTCTCTAATGAGACTTAAAAATGTAAGGGGCTCTACCTCTAATAGTACAGAGAGCGCTGGTGTGAACTATATCGTGATAAGCAAAATAAATGTATTTGATACTAATTCACCACTTATAAGAGGCAGGGAATTTAGTGATTCTATACATGATATTAGGTTGGTGCAAAAGTAATTGCGGTTTTAGCATTGTTGAAAATTGCTGTTTGATATTGGAATACATTTTTAAATAAATGTGGTTATGCTGTATATCATTTTAATGCACATTTCTCACTTTATGTTTTATTGCTAATGACTTTATTTCTTGCTGTTCATTTTATGTTTATGTTAGACTATGGAAATGATGTTAGACAAAAAGCAAATTCGAGCTTTTTTCTTATTCGAGTTCAAAATGGGTCCTAAACAGTGGAGACAACTCACAACATCAACAGTGCATTTGGCCCAGGAACTGCTGACGAACCTACACTGCAATGGAGTTTCAAGAAGTTTTGCAAAGTAGACGAGAGCCTTGAAGATGAGGAACGCAGTGGCTGACCACGGGAAGTTGACAACGACCAATTGAGAGCAATCATCGAAGCTGAGCCTCTTACAACTACATGAGAAGTTGCCGAAGAACTCAACATTGACCATTCTATGATCGTTCAGCATTTGAAGCAACTTGGAAAGGTGAAAAAGCTCCATAAGTGGGTGCCTCATGAGCTGACCGAAAATCAAAAAAATCGTCGTTTTGAAGTGTTGCCTTCTCTTCTTGTATGCAACAACGAACCATTTCTCGATGGGATTATGATGTGCGATGAAAAGTGGATTTTATATGACAAGGAGCAACAACCAGCTCAGTGGCTGGACCAAGAAGAAGCTCCAAAGCACTTCCCAAAGCCAAACTTATACCAAAAAAAGGTCATGGTCACTGTTTGGTGGTCTGCTGCAAAAGCAAGATTTTTACGCTACAGGAATAAACAAACTTACTTCTTGTTAGCAAAAATGTATTGATTGTAATGGTTCCTATTTTGATTAATAAAGATGTGTTTAAGCCTAGTTATAATGATTTAAAACTCAGTCTGAAATTGTAATTATTTTTGCACCAAGCTAGTACTTTTGAATATCTGTGGAAAACCAAGGAACATGATGTTAGTGGGTTTCTCCTAGCATTAATGGACAAAGTGATAGAAAAAAAGGATGAGCCCAATGATTCGCCTTCTCTGTTCTAGCTCCCCATAAATGACGTAAGAATTGCTAAGTGTGTCCTAGATCAGAATCTTTTCTCCTGCAGCTGCAGGCTGAAACTGCCAAAAATCAAATATAAACCTTGGTCATAACATTGGCTGAGTTACAATAAAAGTTGAACTCTCAGCCTTGCAGAGTATATACTGGTAAAGTGAAGGCACTGATTGAAAAAGAATGGGATCCTGAAAGTTGGGATGGGGAGGTGGAAAGATCCTGATGGCTGGGTACATTAAGGTCCTAAATTCTGATGAGTCTTGTTTGTTAGAAGTGACCTCCCCAGCCCTACCCTCACCCCTAGAGGAAGCAGCATCTTCACACACAATGGTATCAGCCTTTGCACCTCCACTTGAGGAAATTAACACTGCATTGCCTGAATAAACAGTAATTGGCTCCCCTGAGGAATTTTCCAAGCAAAAGAATGCTGATTCTCCTTAGGAATTACACTACCACCCATCTTTGCTTCTAGCCATGTAACTACACTCATGTTCCAACAAGCCCCCAAAGGTAAGATACTAAGTGTGATCCATGAGGATCTGCACTACACTCCAAAAGAACTACTTGAGTTTTTAAATTTATAAAAACAGAAATCTGGAGAACATGTGTTGTGGCAATGGATATTAAGAATGTAGGATACTAGAAGAAAACAAACGGTTAATGCTTCTAGACATTGGTTTGGGCAACTCGGAAGCACAGGCAATACAAGGAAAAATAGACAAATGGGATTGTATCAAACTAAAAAGCTTACGCATGAAAAAGGAAAGTCAACATAGTTAAGAGATAACCTGTAGAATGGGAGAAAATATTTACAAAATATTCATCTGACAAGGGATTGATATCCAGAATATACAAGGAACTCATACAACTTAGCAGTAAAGCACCCCAAATGATCCAATATAAAAATGGGCAAATGATTTAAATTGGCATTTCTCAAAGGAAGACATACTAACAGCCAACAGGTATATGAATAAATGTTCAACATTACTAAGCATCAGGGAAATGCAAGTAAAAACTACAATGAGATATCATCTAACCCCAGTTACCACGGCTATGATCAATAAGGCAAAAAAAATCACAAATGGTAGTGAGAAAGTAGAGAAAAAAGAACTTTTATACACTGTTGGTGGGAATGTAAATTAGTAATGACATGATGGAAAACAGTATGGAGGTTTCTCAAAAAGCCAAAAACAGAACTACTATATGATCCAGCAATCCCCCTACCAGGTATATATCCAGAAGAAAAGAAATCAGTATGCTGAAGAAACATTTGTTTATTGAGTGTTTATTGGACCACTTTTCACAACAGCCAAAATATGGAATCACATAAATAAACATGTATATATACACAATAAAATACCATTCAGCCATAAAGAAGAATGAAATCCTATCATTCATGGCAACATGGATGAGCCAGGAGGACATTATGCTGAATGAACTAAGCAAAGTATAGAAAGATAAACAACAAATATTCTCACTCACATGTGGAACCTAAAAAAGTTGACCTCAAAGAAGCTAAGAGTAGAACAGTGATTACTGGAGGCTGGGTAGGGTAGGGGCAGAGGGAGGGGTTGGTTAATGAATACAAAATTACAGCTAGATAGAAATGATAAATGTTTGAGGAGACAGATATGCTAATTACCCTGATTTGATCACTATACATTGTATATATGCTGTGAAATATCACTCTGTACCCAAAAGACACAATTATTATGTGTCAAGTAAAAATAATTTTTAAAAATTAAAAAAAAAGTCTATGGTCAAGCAAGGAAAAAGTTGATAAATACACGCGTATACAACTGCTACGGTCCTTACAAATGTAGTAAATCACAGGGGTTGAAAGGCCTGGTTTTTGTGAAGCATTGAGTGTTACAATTGAGAAATATCATAAGTAAAATTTGGATCAGTAGGGAAGTGTGTATGTATTAGGGTGACCAACTTGTCCCATTTTGCTCAGGATTTCCTCAATTTTGCCTAGGATTAACTAGGCAAACTGGATGGTTGGTCACCCTATTATATATACATGGATGCTATGGTTTGAATGTTTGTGTCACCTAAAACATTCATGTTGAAACTCAAACCCCAATGCTAAAGTATTAAGAAATGTAACTTTTAGGAAGTGATTAGGTCACCCTGCTCTCATGAATGGATTAATGCTCCTATAAAAGAAGCCAGGTGCAGTGGGAGGCCGAGGTGAGAGAATCACTTGAGGCCATGAGTTTGAGACCAGCTTGAGCAAGAGGGAGACCCTGTCTCTACAAAAAAATAGAAAAATGAGCCAGGCCTGGTGGCATGCGCCTGTAGTCCCAGCTACTCCCAGCTACTCAGGAGGCTGAGTCAGGAGGATCCCTCAAGTCCAGGAGTTTGAGGTTGCACTGAGCTATGATGATGCCACTGTACTCCAGCAGGGGTAACAGAGCAAAACCCTGTCTCAAAAAAAAGTGGGGGGGGGGCCTAGAGGGAACCACCAGCTAGGTCCTTTTTTGTCCTTTTTGTTTTTCTGTTCCTTCCACCACGTGACGGCACAGCAGTTCATCTCCTCCAGAGGAGGCAACGTTCCAGGCACCGTCTTGAAAGCAGAGACCAGGCACTAACCAAACATTGAACATGGCAATGTGCTGATCTTGAACTTTCCAGCCTCCCAAACTATGAGAAAAAAATTTATATTGTGTATTTTGACATAGTAGCCAAAGACAATGGGAGATATGTTAATTAGGCCAGGCTAGTCTATACTGCAGTAATAAAGAAAGCCAGAAATTTCAGCAACTTAACTGAAAAGTTCATTTCTCAGTCATGTTACATGTCTAACCTGGGGAACTAGAAGGCAGGGAGATTGCTCCACACAGTCACTCAGGAACTCAGCCTGATGGTTGAGTTCTGCCCTAGGGTGGTTCTGCCCTAGTAATTATGTCATTAGGAACATATGTTTCCAAAATGATATAGGTCAGAAACTTGGAACTATATAAAGAAAGTAAGGGGATTGAAAAAGGAATAGTGAAGGGTTGTCTTTTATTTTTCTTATCTTAACTGATCTAACAAGTAACAGTTTGTTCAAAATAATAATAGCATCAATGTATTCGATTATGTATGCTTGTGTTTGTATACATATATTACATAAGGCTCATGTGTAAGCAAAATGAATAGCAAAGATACAAGAGACAGGAGGGAGGAATTATGAATTTTTTAAATTTTATTTTCTGACACTCAGACAAAAGCTGATTTTGTTTTAATGTTATTTTATTTTATTTTTTAAGACAGGGTCTTCTCTGTTGCCCAGGCTAGAGTACAGTGGCATCATCATAACTCATTGAAATCTCAAACTTGTGGGCTAAAGTAATCCTCCTGCCTCAGCCTCCCAAGTAGCTAGGACTTATAGCCTGGCTAATTTTTTTTTTTTTAATTTTTTTGTAGAGATAGGGTCTCGACAAGTTACTAAGGCTGGTCTTGAACTTCTGGCCTCAAGCGATCCTCTCACCTTGGCCTCCTAAACTGTTGGGATTACAGGCGTGAGCCACCATGCCCTGTCAGATAGCATTATGTGGACATGGAACTGGTTTAGTTGTATATGTATATTGCAAACTTAGGGCAACCACTATTTTTGATATGCTAAGAGAGGAGAGAAAATGAAATTATATAAAATACTCAATTAAAATCACAAAAGGTAGAAAAAGAGTAGAAAACATAAATGGGAACAAAAAAGAAGGCAACAAATAGAAAACAGTATTGATTATGGTAGATTTTAATCCAACTATATCAATAATCACTTTGAATATCAAAGGTCTAAATGTACCACTTAAAAGACAGAGATTGTCAATAAATCAGAAAAATAAGACCCAACTATAGATTGTCTATAAAAAACCCACTGTAAATATAAAGACACATATAAATTAAAAGTACATGGATGGAGAAAGATATACCATGCTAACATTTATCAAAAGAAAGCAGTAGTTATATTAATTTCAGATAGAGCAGACTTCAGAGCAAGAAAAGTAATTAGAGATGAAGGATATTACATTATGATACAGGGGAAAATTCTCCAAAAAGACATAACTAATCTTAATGTATATGTGCCTAACCACAGAGCATCAAAACATTTGAGGTAAAAACTGATAAAACTGCAAGGAGATATAACTGAATCCACTGTTATAGCGGGAGACTTCAAGACCCCTCTATTAGAAATGGACAGATTCAGCAGGCAGAAAATCACAAGAACATAGTTGAATTCAATCATACCCTGAATCAACTAGATATAATTGACATTTATACACTACTTTATCCAATAGCAGAATACACATTCTTCTCAAGTTCACACAGAACATTTGCCAAGATAAACCATTTCTGGGCCATAAAACTCATCTTAACAAATGTAAAAGAATGAAATGATACAACATATGCTCTCAGACCACAATGAAATCAAAATAGAAATAAATAACAGGAAGATTGCTGAGAAGTCCCAAAATACCTGGAGATTAATCAACACACATGGGTCAAAGAAGAAATCTCAAGAGAAATAAAAAATATTTTGAATAAAAATGAAAACAATATGAAAATTTATGGGATGTAGCAAAAGCAGTGCATAGAGAGAAACTTATAGCATTGAATGCATATATCAGAAAAAAGAAAGATCTAAAATGAATAACCTAAGCTTCCATTTTAGGAAAATAGAGAAAGAAGAGCAAATGAAATCCAATGTAAGCAGAAGAAAAGAAATAATGAAAATTAGAATAGAAACCAATGAAATTGAAAACAGGAAATCAACAGAGAAAAATAAATGAAACAGACACCTGATTCTTTGAAAAGAACAATAAAATTGGTAAGTATCTAGCCAGGTTAACGAAGAAAAACAGAGAAAAGAAGAAAATTACTAACATCATCAAAAAAGGGGGGCTGGGCCCAGTGGCTCACACCTGTAATCACAGGGAGGCTAAAACAGGAGGATTGCTTGAGGCCAAGAGTTCAAGACCAGCTTGGGAAACACGACCAGCTTGGGAAACACAGTGAGACCCAGTCTCTATAAAAATAAAATAAAAAAGTAAGTTGGGCACAGTAGCTCACGCCTGTAATCCTAGCACTTTGAGAGGTCAAGGCGGGAAGATAGCCTGAGCCCAGAAGTTTGCAGTTGAGTGAACTATGATCACGTCACTACACTCTAGCCCAGGCTACAGAGCAAGACCTTGTCTCAAACAAATAAATAAAATTATAATATTATAAAATAAGATAGGCTAAAATGAAATGAAATAAATATTCTTAAAACTCAATGATAAGGAAACAAACAACCTAGTTAAAAAATGGGCCAAACTTAACAGGGTCTTCATCACAGACTCCCTTAAGCAAGCTGGGGGCCATCAAGCCATCAAACTGCTGGTGAATGTGGATGAGGAGGACTATGGGCTGGGCCAACAGAAACTCCTGAGGAACTTGACACTGCAAGCGTTGCCCTGACCTCTTTCCCTTCTCACTTCTCACAAGTGGGACTGTTCTCACCACCCACCTCTGGAGCTTATTGTTCTGGGGTTTGTTTTCTACCCTTCCAACCAATAACACTCGCCTTTTTTTTTTAAAAAAAAAAAAAAAGAAAGAAAGGAAAGAAAGAAAAGAAAAAGAAAAGTGGAAGTGGTGTTCCCTACCCCTCCCTGCACCCATGTGCCTGGACTTCCCCTTTGTTTCCCTTTTCCACTTACCCCTAATGTGTGTCTCTACAGCCACCTTACCACTGAGCTGTAACACAAATGTACAGGGAGAAGCAAAGTCTGTAGACCATAGTCTTTCTAAGGGATTGAAGTGACACTGCTTTGGGGTACACTGAGGGGTTATCAATAATTCTGGCTTTATGAGGGCTCTTAAATTTTGTCTAAAAAACCAAAGGGCTGTGAGCAAGGGAGCTATGTGGCAGGTAGGACTTTGAAGTGATAGGAAATTAATCAATACCCTCTTCCAAATTATAGAATTTAAAAAAATAAGTAAGGCCAGGCACAGTGGCTCACACCTGTAGTCCTAGCACTCTGGGAGGCCGAGGCGGGAGGATCGCTTGAGGTCAGGAGTTCGAGACCAGCCTGAGTAAGAGCAAGACCCCCGTCTCTACTAAAAACAGAAAGAAATTAGCTGGACAACTAAAAATACATAGAGAAAAAATTAGCCGGGTATGGTGGCGCATGCCTGTAGTCCCAGCTGCTCGGGAGGCTGAGGCAGAAGGATTGCTTGAACCCAGGAGTTTGAGGTTGCTGTGAGCTAGGCTGATGCCACGGCACTCTAGCCCAGGCAACAGAGTGAGACTCTGTCTCAAAACAATAAATAAATAAATAAGTACATAGTTCAGATTACTCTATGTAACTTAACTCATAGATTAACTCTATGTAATTTGTGTCCCTATATTCTTCTTTCCTTATTATAACATAAGTGATAATATTTTTCTACATTATTTAAAAGTCTATATCATTATTTAAAAGTATCATTTGTAATGGCCATTTTTCCATTTGATAGGCTACCTCGTATTTTATTAAATCATTCCCCTACTGTTAGATATATGAGTCATTTCTAATTTTCTACTATAATAAATAATAATGCAATGAAAAAAATGGGCCAAAGACCTCAACAGACACCTCACCAAAGATATACAAATGGCAAATAAGTATATGAAAGGATACCCCACATCATATGTCATCAGAAAAATGCAAATTAGAAAAACAATGAGTCACTACTACATGCCTGTTAGAATGGCCAAAATCCAGGGCGCTGATACCATCAAAGGGTGGTAAGCTTGTAAAGGAACAGGAGCTCTCATTCATTGCTGGTAGGAATATAAAATGGTATAACAACTTTGGAGGACAGTTTAGTGGTCTCTTTACAAAGCTAAATATACTCTTACCATATGATCCAACAATGTCAAAACTTGGTATTAATATTTACCCAAAGGAGTTGAACACTTACATCCACACAAAAACCTGCACACAGATGTTTACACAGCTTTATTCATAACTGCCAAAACTTGGAAGCAACCAAGATGTCCTTCAGTAGGTGAATGGATAAATAAACTGTAGTACATCTAGACAATGGAATATTATTCAGTGCTAAAAAAGAAGCTATCAAGCCATGAAAACAAAAATGGAGGAAATTTAAATACAAATTACTAAGTGAAATAAGCCAATGTGAAAAAGCTACATACTGTATCATTCCAACTATATGACATTTTGGAAAAGGCAAAACTCTAGCGACAGTAAAAAAAAAAATCAGGATGCCTGTCGTGGCTCACGCATGTAATTCCAGCACTTTGGGAGGCCAAGGCAGGAAGATCACCTGAGGCCAGAAGTTCAAGACCAGCCTGGATAACATAGTGAAAACCTTATCTCTACAAAAAATTTTAAAAAATTAGCCAGCCAGGTATGGTGGTACACACCTGTAGTCCTAGCCACTCAGGAGGCTCAGGTAGGAAGATTGTTGGAGCCCAGGAGTTTGAGGCTGCAGCTATGATCATGCCACTGCACTCTAGCCTGGGCAACAGAATGGGATATTGTCTCTACAGAAAAAGATTTTTGGAGCTATTGGGATGAAATGAATATATTCTGCATGTGAAGCCATGAATTTGAGGGGCCAAGGGTGGAAAACATAAGTTGTCTTGCTCTAATCCACTGAGTCTTGATGTCTACTTTGGCACCTGTGGAGTTCTATAAAGTCAAGGTAGAAAAGCCATGTATTTTTCATAAAATTAATTCCCAGAATCTTTACTCCCAAAATGAAATGTTGCACAGACATAATCTCTACCACAGGTGTGTGGTGTGCTAACCGTGTTTGCTTTAGTCAAATGCAAATCTACCACTGAAGGTGAATGCTAAGTCTAAATACCTGAGTCTTGGAACAATGGAATCAAGCATTTTCAGACATAATAACTACATTTTAAGGTGATATGTGAAAACTGAAAGACACACTACAAGGTATGATAATTTGTAGGCCACATGTTTATTTTACATGATAATCTCCCCATAAAAATATGATTACTCTTTGATTTAGTAGTTTGCCTCTATTTAAGAAGAGTAAATAACTGATGAAAAATAAAGAAATCTATAGAAGAGCTCTTAATTGACTTACACTTAATCGATTTGCTGAATTAAGTGATCCACTATAGTTTTTCTATAAAACATACTGAATATACCCTCATGAAACTGAACACATGTAGCTAACACTACTTTCCAGCATACTCGCCAAACTTGTATGTGTACCAAGAATCAGTTATTTTTCCTCCAACCTGTTTATGAAAGTTATCCTTGTCACTGAAATTATGTAATTTATTTAAAATCATGGACATCACTGAAATATGACTGTGCAGACACTCGATGTTTCTTTTTTCTTTACTAATTCCCTTGCTACCTGAAATAGAGATTTGATTATATGAAAGGCCCACACACCCGGCCTTCTGCTGCATCTACAAGCTCCTGAGCAAGCAACATGAAGGCTGAAAAATTGGCCCCCCAGGACACACTAACATGGCTGCAGCGTAAGCTGCTCTGGGGCCTAAAATCAGGCATACTCAGCCCACTGCTTCCACCACGAGGGCCCCCAAACTGGCTCCTTTGGCATTCAAATCCCCAGAAAAACTTCACCACAGCCTCAACTAATAACTGCACCTTAAGCCAACAAGGAAATCACAGATCCCACTGACCCTGTGTACTCCCAAAGGAATCATACAAAAATCATACTACTGAAGGTACCCAAAATCAAAGCCAAAGTGTTATACTCAAACAACAACACATATGCATCTTCAGGCAAGAATTCTCTCCATTGAAAGCAATTTCAAAAAATTGTAGGCACAGTGACATGCACCTGCCGTCCTAGTTACTCAGGAGGCTGAGGTGGGAGGATCACCTGAAGCCAGGAGTTTGAGGCTGCAGTGAGCTAGGATCATACCACTGCCCTGCAGCCTGGACGACACAGCAAGAGGCTGTCTCTTAAAAACAGATACAAAACAAAACAAAACCTGACCATAATGGTGCAGAGTTTTTTGCCAACAATAAAAAAAATCAAAACAAGCAACTGCTACATCAGGTTCACAGATATCAATGGCAGGACACAGGAAATATGAAAAAGCAAAGAAATACCACACCACCAAAGGACCACAACAATTGTTCAGCAACAGATCCCTATCAAAAAGAATTCCTCATAATGTCAGATAAAGAAGCTCAATGAGACAGAAGAGAAAAATAAAAAACAAAACAAAGATATGAGAAAATCCAGTACAGGATATGAATGAGAAATTTACCAAGAAGTTAGATATCATTAAAAACAAACAAACAAATTCTGGAGCTGAAAACTTCACTGAAAAAATACAAAGTACATTCAAAAGCTTCAAGAATAGACTACACCAACCAGAAGAAGAAACCTCAGAATTTGGTAACAGATCTTTTAAAATAATTCAGTCAGATAGAAATAAGGAAAAAAGAATAACAAAGAATGAGCAAAGCCCTCAGTGACCAAACATATGAATTACCAATATTCCTGAGGGGGAAGAGAGATTGAAAATTTAGAAAACCTACTTAAGGAAATAATCGATAAAAACTTACCAGGACTAGCAAGACAATTAGACATTCAGATACACGAGGCCCAACAATCCCCAGGCAAACACATTGCAAAAAGGACTTCACCACAACATATTATAATCAGAATAACTAAAGTCGAAGTTGAAAGACAGAATTTTAAAATTATCAAGAGAAAAAAGCATCTAGTCATATATAAAGGGAACCCCATCAGACTATCAGTGGCCCTCTCAACAGAAACCTTACAGGCCAGAAGAGAATGGGATGGTATTTTCAAAGTGCTAAAAGAAAACTGCCAGTCAAGAATTTTATATCTTCCCAGAATAAGCTTTACAAATGAAGAAAAGGCCAGATTCAGTGGCTCATGCCTGTAATCCTAGCACTCTAGGAGGCCAAGATGGGAGGATCGCTTGAGGCCAGGAGGTCAAGACAAGCCTGAGCAACATAGTAAGACCCCATCTCTACAAAAAATAGAGAAATTAGCTGGCAGGGTGGTACACACCTGTAGTCCCAGCTATTGGGGAGTTTAGGGTTGCAGTAAGCTATAATGATACCACTATACACTTGCCCTAGCAACAGAGCAAGATCTTGTCATACATTGTTTCATTCATACATACATATATACATATATAAGAATTAAATGGCAACATGACAGACAAAAAGAGAAAAAGAAAAAACGAATTATAAAACAACTAGAAATCAACTAACAATATGACAAGAACAAAGCCCCATATATCAATATTAACCTAGAATGTAAATGGATTAAATGTTCCACTTAAAAGATATAGATTGTTAGATAAAAAAACATGATCCAACTATATGCTTATAGAAACTCACCTTACCCATAAAGACACATATAAACTGAAAGTGAAGAGGTAGAAAAAGATACTGCATGCAAATGGAAACCAAAAGCAATTAGGAGTACCTATACCTATATCAGATAAAACACTTTAAATCAAAAACAGTAAAAAAAAAAGACAAAGAAGGTCATATAATAATAAAGGGATCAATTCAGTGAGAGGATATAAGAATCCTAAATATACATGCACCCATCATCAGAGCACCCAGATTCACGAAACAAATATTCCTAGACCTAAAGAGAGAGACAGGCAACAACACAATAATAGTGGGGGACTTCAATACCTTACTCACACCACTAGGCAGATCATCAGGACAGAAAATGAACTAAGAAATGTTGGACCTAAATTGGACTTTAGACAAAATGGACTTAACAGACATTTACAGAACATTCCACCCAACAATTATAATATATACAGCCTTTTCATCAGCACATGGAACGTCCTCTAAGATAGACCACATTTTAGGCCACAAAACAAGTCTAAACAAATCTTTTTTTTTTTTCTTTTTTTGAGACACAGTCTCACTCTGTTGCCCGGGCTAGAGTGCCGTGGTGTCATCATAGCTCACAGCAACCTCAAACTCTTGGGCTCAAGCAATCCTTCTATTTCAGCCTCCCAAGTAGCTTGGACTACAGGGAAGCGCCACCACGCCTGACTAATTTTTTTTTTCTATATATTTTTAGTTGTCCAGCTAATTTCTTTCTATTTTTAGTAGAGACGGGGTCTGGCTCTTGCTCAGGCTGGTCTTGAACTCCTGAGCTCAAACGATCCTCCCACCTCGGCCTCCCAGAGTGCTAGGATTACAGGCATGAGCCACCATGCCTGGCCTAACAAATTTTTAAAAATCAAAATCATATCGGCCGGGCGCGGTGGCTCACGCCTGTAATCCTAGCACTCTGGGAGGCCGAGGCGGGTGGATTGCTCGAGGTCAGGAGTTCAAGACCAGCCTCAGCAAGAGCGAGACCCCGTCTCTACTAAAAATAGAAAGAAATTATCTGGCCAACTAAAATATATATATAGAAAAAATTAGCCGGGCATGGTGGCGCATGCCTGTAGTCCCAGCTACTTGGCAGGCTGAGGCAGTAGGATTGCTTAAGCCCAGGAGTTTGAGGTTGCTGTGAGTTAGGCTGACGCCACAGCACTCACTCTAGCCTGGGCAACAAAGCGAGACTCTGTCTCAAAAAAAAAAACAAAAATCATATCAAGTAATTTCTCAAACTACAGTAGAATAAAACTAGAAAGTAATATGAAGAGGAACTTCAGAAACTATACAAACACATAGAAATTAAACAACGTGCCCCTGAATGATCACTGGGTCAACAAAGAAATAAAGGCATAAGTTTCAAAATTTCTTGAAACTAATGAAAATGAAAACACAACATACCAAAACTTGTGAGAAGTTTACAGCATTAAATGCCTACATCGAAAAAGCAGAAAGATCACAAATTAAAAACGTAACATCGTACCTCAAGAAACTAGAAAAACAAGGACAAACCAAACCCAGAGTTACAAGACGAAAAGAAATAATAAAGATCAGAGCAGAACTAAATGAAATAGAGGTCAAAAAAAGAGTACAAAGGATCAACAAAACTAAAATTTGGACCAAGACTCAAATAAACATAGTCAGAAATGAAAAAGGAGACATTACAACTGATACCACAGAAATACAAAAGATTATCAGACTACTTGTTATGAACTATATACTCATGCACTAGGAAACCTAGAGAAAATGAATGAATTCCCGAAAACAAACAGCCTACTGTGATTGAACCAGGAAGAAATAGAACTCCTGAATAGACCAATAACAAATAGTGAGACTGAATTGATAATAAAAAAACCTCTGAATAAAAAAAATCTAAGGACCAGATAGATTCACAGCCAAATTATACCAGACATACAAAGAACTGGTGTCAATCCTAGTGAAACTATTCCAAAAGATCAAGAAGGAGAAACTCCTCCCTAACCCATTCTAGGAAGGCAGTATCGCCCTGATACCAAAGCCAACAAAGGATACAACAAAAAAAAGAAAACTGTACACCAACATCTTCAATGAACATTTACATAAAAATCCTGAACAAAATACCAGCAAACCAAATCCAATAGCACATCAAAAGGATCATTCACCACAATCAAGTGAGTTCTATCCCAGGGATGCTAAGATGGTTCAGCATGAACAAGACAATAAATATGATCCACTACATAAATAGAATTAAAAATAAAAACCATATGATCATCTCAATAGGTGCAGAGAAAGCAAGGCATTCAATAAAATCTAGCATCCCTTCATGATAAAAACCTTCAAAAGACTCAGCATAGAAGGAACTTATCTCAAAATAATAAAAGCCACATATGACAAACCCACAGCCAACATCATACTAAATGGGGAAAAGTTGAAAGCATTCCCCCTGAGAACTGGAACAAGATAAGGATGTCCACTTTCACCACTCTTATTCAACATAGTCCTAGTCAAAGCAATCAGGCAACAGAAAGAAATAAAGGTCATCCAAACTGGAAAAGAGGAAATCTAATTATCTGTTAGCTGATGGTATGTTATACCTAGAAAACTCTGAGGACTCCTCCAAAAGACTCCTAGGTTTGATAAATGAACCAGCAAAGTTTCATGTTATAAAATCAACATACAAAAATCAATAGCATTTCTATACAGGAATGACCAAGCTAAGAACCAAATTAAAAACTCAATCTCATTAAAAATAGCTACAAAAAAAATAAAATATCTAAGAATAAATTTAACCAAGGATGTAAAAGATCTCTACAGAGAGTGTACAGAGTGTACAAATCACTGATGAAAGAAATCATAGACAACACAAACAGAAAAACATCTCATGCTCATGGATTGGAAGAACTGATATTGTTAAAATGACCATACTGTCCAAAGCAACCTACAGATCCAATGAATTTCCTACCAAAATACCAATGTCATTTTTCATAGAATTAGAAAAAACAAACCTAAAATTCATATGTAACCAAAAAAGAGCCCAAATAGCCAAAGCAATCCTAAGCAAAAAGAACAAAACTGAAGGCATCATATAACCTGACTTCAAATTATACTATGAGGGTATAGTAACCGAAAATGCATGGTACTGGCACAAAAGTAAACACACAGAACAGAATAGAGAACCCAGAAATAAAACCATAGAACCAACTGATCTTTGACAAAGCAAACAAAAACATACACTGGGGAAAGAAAACATTATTCAATAACTTGTGTTAGGAAAATTGGCTAGCCAATATACCAAAGAATGAAACTGGATCCCTCTCTCTCTAGCCATATACAAAAATTAACTCAAGATGGATTAAAAACTTAAATGTAAGGCCTGAAATAATAAAAATCCTAGAAGAAAACCTAGGAAAAACTCTTCTGGACATTGGCCTAGGTAAGGAATTCGTGACTAAGACCCCAAAAGCAAATGCAATAAAAAATAAAATAGACAAATGAGACTTGATTAAACCAAAAAGCTTCTGCATAGCAAAAGAAATAATCAAAAGAGCAAATAGACAACCTATAAAAGGGGAGAAAATATGCACAAACTATTAACATGTATTTGACCAAGGACTAACATCTAGAATCTATAAGGAACTCAAGGCCAAGTGTGGTGGCTCACACCTGTAATCCTAGCACTCTGAGAGGCCGAGGCAGGAGGATTGCTTGAGCTCAGGAGTTCGAGACCAGCCTGAGCAAGAGTGAGGACCCCATCTGTACTAAAAATAGAAAAATTAGCTGGGCGTCCTGGTGCGCACCTGTAGTCCCAGCTACTCAGGAGGCTGAGTCAGGAGGATTACCTGAGCCCAGGAGTTTGAGATTGCAGTGAGCTATCATGACGCCACTGACTGCATTGTACCCGGGGTGACAGAGTGAGACTCTGTCTCAAAAACAAAATAAATAAATAAATAAAAGGGCTGGGCACGGTGGCTCACGCCTGTAATCCTAGCACTCTGGGAGGCCGAGGCGGGCGGATTGTTTGAGCTCAGGAGTTGGAGAACAGCCTGAGCAAGAGCGAGACCCTGTCTCTACTAAAAATAGAAAGAAATTATATGGACAGCTAAAAATATATATGGAAAAATCAGCTGGGCACGGTGGAGCATGCCTGTAGTCCCAGCTACTCGGGAGGCAGAGGCAGGAGGATCGCTTGAGTCCAGGAGTTTGAGGTTGCTGTGAGCTAGGCTGACGCCACAGCACTCTAGCCCAGGCAACAGAGTGAGACTCTGTCTCAAATAAATAAATAAATAAATAAAAAGGAAACTGAAGCCCCCCTCCTCACCTTCCCCACTTCTTACTTAAAAAAAAAAAAAAAGGACTCAAATAACTCAGCAAAAAAAAAAAAAAGAAAATTAAAAAGTGAGGAAATGAAGTGAACATTTTTGAAGATAGATAAATGGCCAACAAATATGTGAAAAAATGCTCAACATTACTAATCATCAGGGAAATGCAAATTAAAACCACAATGAGATACCATCTTATCCCTGTCAGAATGGCCATTATTATAAAGTTGAAAAACAACAGATATTAGGGTAGATGCAGTAAAAAGGGAACACTCATATACTGTTGATGGAAATGTAAATGAGTACAACCTCTATGGAGATCAGTATGGAGATTCCCCAAGAACTAAAAGTAGATCAACCATTTGATCCTGCAATCCCACTACTGGGTATCTACCCTGAAGAAAAGAAACTATTATATCAAAAAGATACCTGCACTCATATGTTTATCATAGAGCAATTCACAACTGCAAAGATATGGAATCAACTTAAGTGCTCATTAACTGATGAGTAGATTAAAAAAATGTATATATACCATAGAGTACTACTCAGCGATAAGAAAGAATGAAATAATGTCTTTTGCAACAACTTGGATGGAACCAGAGGCCATTTATCCTAAGTGAACTAACTCAGGAACAGAAAAGTAAATGCCATATGTCCTCATTTACAAGTGGGAACTGAACTATGACTAGACAAGGGCACACAGAGTGGTAAAATGAACACTGGAGACTCAATGGGGGAGGGTAGGAGGAGTGGAAGGACGAAAAGTTACCTATGGGGTACAATGTACAGTACTCAGGTAATGGGTACACCAAAAGCCCAGATTCCAATACGATACCATATACACATGCAATGGAATTCAACTTGTACCCCCTAAATCTATTAAAGTTAAAAAGAACTAATAAAGAAAAAGAACAAAAAAAACCATTAAAAGTAGTTGCTTCTGGAAATGAACCAAGAGGTGAGAAGGGATGTGGCAAGGGATTAACCTTATTAGTATTAATCTCATAACCATACATATAAATTACTTAGATACATATGCTTTTACATATGAACTCCTTATTACCACCTAATATAACCAACAAAAGCCAAAGATAATACCTTGGGGTGAGGAAAGATGTTGCTCTTGCAGCTTCTCCTGAGAGAGGAGTCCCAAGTAGCTGAGGACAACACACTTTGTTTCATAGTGAAATCCTAGAGGCACAGTAGTAGAGGACGCCATTGAATTGACTGGCAGAGCTCCAAAGAGGTCTACTTACAGATGTGTAATAAAACCTAAAAACATAGAAGTATTTTTTCAGTTTAAAGTTTTTTACATGCCAGACATTTTCGCATTGACTCCAATTATTCAACTAAATATCAAAATAAATGTTTCTCACACTTTTCTTTCCAGCAATCTTAAAAAAATGTAACTGCTGGCCAGGCACAGTGAGTGGCTCATGCCTGTAATCCTAGCATTTTAGGAGGCCAAGGCGGTAAGATTGCTTTGACCCAGCTTTGACAATCAAACAAGGACACCAATGCTAAGGCAACCAGACAGACAGACCAGCCTGAACCACTGACCTCTGAATTGTATTTAAGCCACTTTAATCTGAATTTCTACATTAGGCATCCTAAACTTGTACCCTAATCAATACAGCCACAACTCTCACTTTGTCATAAGGACCTGGCAGCTGTTTTACCTACTACATATTAATAATAATACTTTAGTGGTAGGTAAATGACTTGTGCTTCTCTTAACAGTTTTCCAAATAACTGCTTTCTTTTTAAAACAAACAATATGGACTGCTTAAAGATCTCAACAAATGTCCAATAAAAGAGAGGTCCAAATAACAATGGGAAAAAGAGACAGGTAATGTTGGTGAAATTTAACATCTGTGATAAGCAAACTAACATAAATGATAAACAATAAAAAAAATACACGCAGAATTTGAAAAATACAAAATAAAAGAGTGGCTATATAAAGATAACATGAAAATGTGCTTGGAATGGTTAAATACTGCCTTTTAAGAAATGCATTCTTGGCTGCCATTAATATCACTGTTTTCTTAGGCTATGAAAAGAAATCTTGGTTTAACATTTTAAAGTCCCAATGCTTCTATCTTCAGGGAGCAATGGTTCTAAATTATGTAAAAATACCCAAGAAAGCAAACAACAGGCCTAGGACTACCCTGTTCAAATTTGAAAGTTCCCATAAACTTCAGAAGATATTTCAAAATGATTAATACATACTCCAAAGAAAGGGAAAATGTGTTAAAGTGTTACAGCTTACATCATAGGAATTAAAGTCCCATTCACTGCATTCTTCCAGGGTGTACTACTCCTGTTACCATTTAATAGTAGCAAGACAGTATTCCAAACTCACATATAAAAAAAGACAAACTCATAAAAGTAAAATAAGCTTTCGGAGGTCTATCAGTCAGGTATCGGCCAGCAGCAGCACTGTAATAGACATTTGACTTTTTAAAAATTTTTATTTATATTTTTGCCTGCCTGCCATCTAAACTGAATTTCCTATGTACAGATCATCCCATATTTGTGTAAACCTTGGTGAGACAGAAATTCCAACACCTGGGCAAAAGAGTGAGACCTTGTGTCTTAAAAAAAAATTAAGAAGTTTATAAAATAAAAATAAATAACAAAAATAATAAAAGTTTTTTGAACCACCAAAAAAAAAGTTTATAAAGTAAAAAAGTTACAGTAAGATAGCCATTCATTCATTTATTTAAAGACAAAGTCTTACGCTGTCTCCCAGGCTAGAGTACAGTGGCATCACCATAGATCACTGCAACCTCAAACTCCTGGGCTCAAGCAATCCTCCTGCCTTTGCTTCCCAAGTAGCTGGGACTACAGGTGTGTGCCCCCACACCCGGTTAATCTATATTTTGTAGAGATGGGGTGTTACTGTTTCTTATGCTGGTCTTGAAACCCTGGCCTCAAGTGATCCTCCTACCATGGCCTCCCAAAATGCTAGGATTATAGACGTGAGCCACTGTGCCTAGCCTATATTTATTATTATTATTATTTTTTTTTTTTAAACAGAGTCTCACTTTGTTGCCCGGGCTAGAGTGAGTGCCGTGGCGTCAGCCTACCTCACAGCAACCTCAAACTCCTGGGCTTAAGCGATCCTACTGCCTCAGCCTCCCGAGTAGCTGGGACTACAGACATGCGCCACCATGCCCGGCTAATTTTTTGTATATATATTTTTAGTTGGCCAGATAATTTATTTCTATTTTTTTAGTAGAGACGGGGTCTCACTCTTGCTCAGGCTGGTCGCAAACTCCTAACCTCGAGTGATCCACCCGCCTCGGCCTCCCAGAGTGCTAGGATTACAGGCGTGAGCCACCACGCCCGGCTATATTTATTATTGACAATAATATTTTTTTTTAAATTTAATGTAGCCTAAGCATACTGTCTTTATACAGTCCACAGGAGTGTATAGTAATGTCCTAGGCCTTCACATTCACTCGACACTCACTCCCTGACTCACCCAGAGCAACTTCCAGTTCTGCAAGCTCCATTCATGGTAAGTGCCCTATACAGGTGTGCCATTTTTATCTTTTATACTGTATTTTTACTGTACTTTTTCTGTGTTTACATATGTTAGGATACACATTTACCACTGTGTTCCAACTGCCCAGTGTTCAGTACAGTAACATGCTATACAGGTGAGTAGCCCATGAGCAACCGGCTATACACCCTATAGCTTAGGATTTGTATAAGCAAACTCTACAGATATTCACAAGGATGAGATCATCTAAGGACAGACTTCTCAGAATGTATCCCCATCGCTAAGCAACATTTACCCATATTCTCTTCCTGTAGCCTGCTCTTTGTTTCTTGCCTGTCTCTCCTGAGCCTAACTTTCCAGCTTTCCTATCCGTTCTGAGCTACTCAACACTCTCTCCAGAAGTCTTTTTTCAACTTAAGCTGGAATCAGTTTGTGTTGTTTGCAACCAAGACCTAATTGGAACTAGAACCTAATTTTCTAAACTTTCTAAGGCAGTTCTCCGTCAATTATAACATACTACTTTTATGTAAAATTATTAGAATTTGTAGTTTAGAAAAATTTTCTAATTCTCCAAAGTCCTAGACTGCATACAGACCTAGTAGTATAATTACATCTAGAAGTATAATTACGTCCTAAAATTGAAATAGAAGACAATGCCCTCTTGTGATTTTTTGTGTTCCTTTAATACACATTTCTTAAGATATAAGGTACTCCACAGGCATTAGGCACAAAGGCCAAAAGGATAAATCACCTGCCCTCAGGAGTTTTCAAAAAAGTAGAGGAAAACAAAAATATATGTAACAAAATAACAGACGGGAAAAAGAGAAAGGCAATGTTGGCAAAAGACCTGTGATAAGCAAACTAATAGAAATGCCCTAGAATGATAAACAATGAAAAAAATACATGAAGAATTTATAAAACACAAAAGAGTGGCTATATAAAGAGATAAAAAGAGACAAAAATATATACATAAATAAGAATAAAGTTTTTTTTTTTTAATTCTCATGATCAGTAATGAAAAGAACAATAAAGTTCTCTGATACAAGCCAGTACTACAAGGGCCAACCTTGGAACATGAGTGGGTGTTCACTAATGGAACCAGCTGAGGAACAGGACAGGCATGAATTTCACACATAAAGACGACTAGGAAAAGGCACAAATGCCGTTTTTGCTTTTTGGTTTTTTTTTTTAACCCAGGCTGGAATGGAGTGCACTGATGCAACCGTAGCTACTGCAGACTGGAACTCCCAGGCTCAAGCAACACTCTGGCTTCAGCATTCCAAATTAGCTGGGACTACAGGTGCAGGCCATCATGCCAGACTAATTTTTTTTTTTTTTTCCATTTTTTTAGAGATGAGGTCTTGCTAAGTTGCTCAGGCTGGTCTCAAACTCCTGGCCTCAAGCAATCCTCCCGCTGCAGCCCTGAGTTGTTAGGTTTAGACATGAGCCACCATGCCCAGCTTACAGAAGATTTTTGAAACAGCATGGAATAATACAAAAACAAAGGCATTTGGCATGGGTAGCTCATAAGACATCAGGGGGATTACTAGCTCTGCAGGAGTGAGCAGCAGTCACCGTTTAGTGTGTCTTGTATGCTATAGGATACTAATATGGGTTTTAATCCTACAAGCCAGGAATTATTTTAACTATGTCCATGAATGGGCATCCATAAACTCCCTAAAATGGTATGTACATTCTGGGGGTATGAGCATTTTTCTAGAGAGAAAAATCACTTCATATTGCTAGTATCTGAGTTTGAGTATCTAGACCATGATATAAAACAGGGTAAAAACTACTGTAGAACACCATAATGAACTACTGAAAGGTTTTAAGTAAGGGAAGAATATTAAGAGATTATACTTCAAGAAAATCATCCCAGAGGTAGTATGGGAGATAGAATGGAGACTAGAGGCAAGGAGACAAGTTAGGGGAATACTGAAAAAAATATAAACAAGAGATGTATGGAGGCATGAACTAGTGCAGAAACACTGGAAAGGGAAGAGAGATGGATAGGAAAAAGGTTAAGAATTCAAAGATTTAACTAACTCAGTGAGAGAGTAATCCTGGAAGCTGTAGGGAAAGTGGTATATTATTCTTATTTCTCCCATCCAAGTACTAACCAGGCCTGACCCTGCTTAGCTTCCAAGATCAGATGAGATAGGGCACAGTCAGGGTGGCATGACCATACACTATTCTTGTTTCTCAAACCAGATAATGTAGAAAGAGCTAGTTTTGGGAACAAGGATAACAAGTTCACCTTGGGGTATACAGATGGTCCCCAACTTACAATGGTTTGACTTACAATTTTTCAACTTTACAATGGTGAGAAAGTGATATGCATTCAGTAGAAACTGTACTTTGAGTACCCACACATTTTTTTCACTTTCAGTATTCAACAAATTACATGAGATAATCAACATTTGATTATAAAATTGGCTTTGTGTTAAATGATTTTGCCCAAGTGTAGGCTAATGTAAGTGTCCTGAGCACGAATAAAGTAGGCTAGGCTCAGCCATGATGTTCATCAGATTAGGGATATTAAATGCATTTTCAACTTAGATATCTTCAACTTATGATGGGTTTATCAGGGTTTATCCCTCATAAATTGAGAGTATCTGTATTGTTTTTTTTTTTTTTTTTTTTTAGACAGAGTCTGGCTCTGTTGCCCAGACTAGAGTGCCATGGCGTCAGCCTAGCTGACAGCAACCTCAAACTCTGAGGCTCAAGTGAGCCTCCTGCCTCAGTCTCCCAAGTAGCTGGGACTACAGGCATGCACAACCATGCCCAGCTATTTTTTCTATATATTTTTAGTTGTCTCGATAATTTCTTTCTAATTTTCAGTAGAGATGGGGTCTCGCTCTGGCACAGGCTAGTCTTGAACTTCTGACCTCAAGCGATCCTTGGAGCACCGTGGCCTCTCAGAGTGCTAGGATTACAGGCGTGAGCCACCATGCCTGGCCTGTACTGAATTTTAAAGTACCTATAGCTCATCCAGGTAGAGATGTACAAGCAGTTGGACATATAGGTCTTAAACTAAGAAGATGTCTAGACTGGAGATACAAAATTATATACTCTGTACAGATACAAGTAAAAAAATTACCTAAGAGTGAATGGAGAGCAATGATTTCCACTGGAAGAGGAGTGTCAAAATGCCAGGTAGGGGAAGAGAGGGCAAGAGTTTGAAAAAGCATCAATATATAGTTTCATACTTAGAAAAGGAAAATCACTTATTACTTTCAGATTACAAACTACAGAATGTAAAGCTCAGTAAATTCTCAATCTTCTTTGTAGCAATTCTCAGTGCTTGGATACGGGGGAATGTGTCATCCCCCGCACCCACCACTGCCACCACGATAGGGGCCAGGGAAATATTTATTTATCTCCTTTTGATAAAGGAGACATGGGTTACAAAATATGTTGAGAAATACTGGTATAATCTTTAAAAGACTACTTTAGAATTCAGGGAAAACCAACATTTAATGTGTGGCCAAAAGATGTGAAACTGGTAGAGACCTCTCAGTCTAGACCAGAACAGTCAGAAAGGTAGAAAGAAAACCAGGAAAGAGTGTGGTTACAGAAGTCAGGAGGCATGAAGAAGATAGTGAATAAATACATCAAATGTAATAACACATCAAGAAAAAGAAAAGTAAGAGTCAACTGGGTTTGGGCATTAGGAAGTCAGCCACGGTCTCTGACAGAACAGTTCTGTTTGACACACAGCGGTGATGATAAAAGACAGGGATTTGAACAGTGTACTGGAAATGAACATGCAGAGAAACTGAGTTTTCATCTATTCTTTCAAGGAAAGAGCTGGATTTGAAGGGAAGAAAAGAATGGAGGCCGAAGAGAGACAAAGGGTAGGGAAAGTTCATTTGTTTTGTTTCTGTACACAATAAAAGAGAATAAAGCATGTTTACATTCAGTGGAGGCAGCCAAAAAGGAGATATAATAGAGCAAGGAATAAATTATGAAGTAGAGCTCCTAAGGAGAGGAGGAGATGGTGGCTCACGCCTATAATCCTAGCACTCTGGGAGGCAGAAGTGGGAGGATTGTTTGAGCTCAGGACTTTGAGATCAGCCCGAGCAAGAGTGACACCGTGTCTCTACTAAAAATAGAAAGAAATTAGCTGGACAACTAAAATATATAGAAAAAAAAATTAGCCAGGCATGGTGGTGCATGCCTGCAGTCCCAGCTACTCAGGAGGCTGAGGCAGAAGGATTGCTTTGAGCCCAGGAGTTTGAGGTTGCTGTGAGCTAGGCTGACGCCACAGCACTCTAGCCAGGGTGACAGAGTGAGACTCTGTCTCAAAAAAAAAAAAAAAAAGAGAGAGAGAGAACAGATAAAATCAGCAATTTAAGCTTTTAAAAGTCTCAGTATTTCTTTGGCAACAGGAATAAAGAAGTACTTATATTTTGAATAATGCTTTAAATAAAAAATTTATGTTTTCTAATTTGTTGTATTCAAATTTCTTATATTTATCAAGAATCAATATCACTGAAGACACTTCCGGTCTTTCCTCAACTTGGATGTCAGAGACAAAGCACAGATCACCAAGTTGCCAAATTTGATTTTTAGCCTAATGTGCTTCAAATATTCTTATGAAACCTGACTACATAATTACAAATGCTATCTTAGTCATGGATTTCATAATTTTCCATTTTCCACATGCACCACCTATTTGCTCTAGTATATATGTTAATGCCCATACAACTACATATTTGGTAAATGATTATATTTATTTATTTAAATTTAGTATACAGTTCTTAGACTTTAAATGCATTCTTTGGGCCGGGCGCGGTGGCTCATGCCTGTCTGTAATCCTAGCACTCTGGGAGGCCGAGGCCGGTGGATCATTTGAGCTCAGGAGTTCGAGACCAGCCTGAGCAAGAGTGAGACCCCGTCTCTATTAAAAATAGAAAGAAATTAGCTGAGCAACTAAAAATATACAGAAAAAATTATCCGGGCATGGTGGCACATGCCTGTAGTCCCAGCTACTTGGGAGCCTGAGGCAGGATTGCTTGCGCCCTGGAGTTTGAGGTTGCTGTGAGCTAGGCTGACGCCACGGCACTCTAGTCCAGGCAACACAGTGAGAAACTGTGTCTCAAAAAAATAAACAAAATAAATAAATAAATGCATACTTGGCATTCTGGTCATGAACATACTGGACCTAAACATACCAGACCTATGGTATAAAATATCCATCTACTTATTTAGTTTGAGCTTCCAACTGTATGACAATGAAGCAGCTCATTCAGGCCTATGGTTAAGTGGGGAGTAGACAGATCCGGGGACTATAAAACTATAGCACTTGTATTAAATTATAGGACAAAGGCATTAAGAATAAGCCAAATGTAAACTCCATAACACTACTATAAGGTCACATCTCTAAGGGCAATCTGGGGAGAGAGGACACCCACTTCCTTTGCAACATTCTGCAGTATCTGATCAGTATATTGCACAATGGACTCTTGCATTTCTAACATCATAAATAAATTACATCTTCATGAGATCTCTATTTCTAAATCACTTTTCCATGTGTTGTCACAGTAACCCTCTATGCTTGAATGAAAAGGTAATAGTCTCAATTTTACAGATGGAGAAAGAATAAAAATTTTATTTGCCCAAAATCACACAGCTAGTTATAGTGCAACCACTTAATTAGGTACATTGTCTTCAATTCTTCTTAGTCCTTAACTGCATTCATTCAGCACATATTTACTGTATACTGGCAATGAACGTACTAGGTGAGAGGAATGCAGAGGTGAAAGCACTAACACTAATAATAGGAGAGGAAATGGTAGAAAAACAAGGTTGTTTTCCTAATATCAGGCACCCAGAGTATAGAAAGCAGCTAATTTGTCAATTTTGAGACTGGACCGCGGGGGGGGCCGGGGGGGACACGATAGAGTAGATGAAAGGTATGATCTGGGAATACCACCCAAAGCTTTCCTGGAAGTGAGGGACAATGCTCAGGTCCATCTCACAATCGCCTCACCAACAGAGTCTATTTGTATCTAAAAGACAGGTATTTCAAGCTTCTTTTTAAATGATGAGAGGTACATAGTTACCTTTATTCTTTAAATTTTATCTAGTAGGACCTTTTAGAACTCAAATTAGGTACAAGCGTTCTTGGTAACATGAAGTGATGAAGGCCTGTAATCCTAGCACATTGGGAAGCCAAGGTGGGAGGGCTGCCTTGAGGCTAGGAGTTTGAGACCAGCCTGGGCAAAACAGCAGGATACTAAAACACACAGGCCAGGTGCGGTGGCTCATGCCTGTAATCTTACCACTCTGGGAGGCCGAGGCGAGAGGATAACTTGAGGTCAGGAGTTTGAGACCAGCCTGAGCAAGAGTGAGATCCTATCTCTACTAAAAATAGAAAAATTAGCCGGGCATGGTGGCGCATGCCTGTAGTCCCAGCTACTTGGGAGGCTGAGGCAGGAGGATCGATTGAGCCCAGGAGTTTGAGATTGCTGTAAGCTAGGCTGACGCCACAGCACTGTAGCCTGGGCAACAGAGTGAGACTCTGTCTCCAGAAAAACTAACTAACTAAATAAATAAAACACAGACACACACCCATCTCTACAAAAAATAAAAAAATTAGCTGGGCTTGGTGGTACACGCCTGTAGTTAGACATTATCTCTAAAAGAAAAAAGTAATTAAATATACATATGACTTACACACAAAAACTTGTTGGGCGCGGTGGATCACGCCTGTAATCCTAGCACTCTGAGAGGCCAATCGCTTGAGCTCAGGAGCTTGACACCAGTCTCAGCCCTGAGCAAGAGGGAGACCCCCATCTCTACTAAAAGTAGAAAAAATTAGCGGGGCATGGTGGCACCACCTGTAGTCCCAACTATTTGGGAGGCTGAGACAGGCAGATTACTTGAGCCCAGGAGTTTGTGGTTGCTGTGAGCGAGGCTGATGCCATGGCACTCTAGCCCAGGTGACAGAGTGAAGACCCTGTCTCAAAAACAATAAAAATAAATAAATAAAAATCAAACAACAAAAACTCCTATCCTTTCCACAACTCACGATTGAACATTTTTATGCTACCCACCTGTTTCTTTCTCTGCCTTACACCTTTTAGTTTGTTCCTCTATTAAGTTGCAAGTAGAGTCATCCTTGGGTATCTGTGAGGGATTGGTTCCAGGACCCCCAGGGATAATAAAATCCTCAGATGCTCAAGTCCCTTATATAAAATGGTATAATGATGAATAAAACCTATGCACATCCTCCCATATACTTTAAGTCATCTCTAGATTACTTACAAATACCTAATACAATGTAAATGCTATGTAGTTATTAAATGGCATTTTTATTTGCATTATTTTTATTGTTATATTATTACTTTTTATTGTCCGCCCCCCCCACCCGGATATTTTTGATCCAAAGGTTGGTTGAATCTGTGGATGTGTAACCCAGGGATAAGGAAGACCAACTGTAGTTGTCAGTCAGGTGGACAGCTGAGGAAGCTCAGGGTAATTTAATGCTGTGTTTATATATTCATTTGGTGGCATTTCCAAAACCAGTCACAAATAAAACATCCATGACCCTTCAGTAACAAATGTAATATCCACAATACAATTCTACAATAGATGGTTTGCTTTTTTTTAAAACTAGATTTCTATTACAAGTATCAGTCCAAATTCCAGGATGCTATTAGCACTGATTATACTGCAGGAATTAGGCACATTTAATGAAATATAATCAGAAGGTATGCAGCAGCTACTAAATCCTACTAAAAACATTTACTATAAATGTTTTTTCTCTTTTTGATATAGAGTCTCACTGTCACCCAGGCTGGAGTGCAGTGGCACAATCATAGCTTGCTGCAGCCTGAAACTCCTGGGCTCAAGCGATCCTCCTGTCTCAGCCTCCAGGAGTAGCTAAGACAACAGGCACAGGCACGTGCCACTGCACCCATCTAATTTTTATTTTTTGTAGAGAAAGGGGCTCACTGTGTTGTCCAGGCTGGTCTCCAATTCTTGTCCTTAAGTGATCCTCCCATTTCAGCATCCCAAATTGTTAGAATTACAAGCATGAGACACCACATCAGGCGCCTATTATAAATTCTGATGAAAAGCAAATCTACAGCAACATGAGAATCTTCCGTATTTGTTTCCCAAAGTTGTCACATCACATCACCTTGGATGTTTGTTGAAAACAGAAATTTCTGGCAACCACCTTAGACATACTAATTTACAATACCATACCTATATATTCTTTAACTTCATAGAACTGTAACAGAAATACCTCATAATTTAACATATTTTAATAAAATCATTTCAAAAACCTGTTTTTAGACCATTTCCTTCCACTAATAAGAGTATTAAATATTCCACTAACACAGAGTTGAACACATCTATAATCCCAGTTTATAAAGAGAAAAATAAAAATTCACAGATAACTCTCACAAATCAAAAATATGGAATTTTAAACATAAAGTGTCTTGGCTATCAGATCTTTAGCTTCATGACTCATTGGTGGCTTGAACAGTAAATTTTAAATTCCACAAATCAACATAAAATACAACAGTATTTTCTAATCCATGCTTTATTAGCTCCTATTGCATTCTAAGACTTTCTCTGAAAGAAATAAAATAAAATAATCCTAATAAAAATAGTGAAATTGCAAAAATTCACCCCATTCAGCTGAGAAATGCAACTGAGCAAGGTATCATTTTTTATTTTTATTTATTTTTTTTTTTTGAGACAGAGTCTCACTTTGTTGCCCGGGCTAGAGTGAGTGCCGTGGCATCAGCCTAGCTCACAGCAACCTCAAACTCCTGGGCTTAAGCGATCCTACTACCTCAGCCTGCCGAGTAGCTGGGACTACAGGCATGAGCCACCATGCCCGGCTAATTTTTTCTACATATATATTTTAGTTGGCCAGATAATTTTTATTTCTATTTTTAGTAGAGATGGGGTCTTGCTCAGGCTGGTCTCGAACTCCTGAGCTCAAGCGATCCACCCGCCTCGGCCTCCCAGAGGGCTAGGATTACAGGCGTGAGCCACTGCGCCCGGCCAAGGTATCACTTTTAAACTCAGCAGACATTAGTATTCTAGTACAGACTATCCCTTTCCAATTAAAACATGCTTAACTGAAACACTCTCATTCAATCATGTTAAGAGCTGCCCAAAAATATTTTCAGTCAGCAGCTGGCATTTGCAGGTTATTCACAGAAGAATGCCTCACTATCACCCTGCCCCTAAACCTGACTTTCACTATAATTAGGTTTCCCATATATGTGTATATGGCTTGTGTAAAAGACATAAAATTCAGTTACTCTGTTCCACTTCTAGGTATATGCCAGAGAGCAATCAAAACACGTCTACACAAAAATCTGCACATGAATGTTCACAGGAGCATTATACATACCAGCAAAAAACTGGAAATAACTGCACATTAACTGAATAGATTTTTAAAACGTAGTATATCCATATGATGGAATATAATGTGCCATAAAAAAAGGAATGAAATACAGATACATGCTACATCACGGATGAACTCTGAAAACATTACACTAAGAAGCCAGTCACAAAAGATCACATATTATATGCTTCCACTTATGTGAAATGTCCAGAATAGGTAAACCTTTACAGACAGAAAGTAGATCGGTGGTTGCAAGGTGGGTATTTGAGGGGACTGGGAATGAAGAATGATTGCTAATGGGTGTAGGGTTTCTTCTGGGGTGAGGAAAACTGTGGTGGGGGGGGTACACAACCCTGTGAATATACTGAAAACCATTAAATTGTACAATTGGTGAGTTGTATGGTATGCTAATTATGTTTCCATAAAGCTATTAAAAAATCAGTTACTCTGATCCTTTTGTGGTTCATAAGCCTGATGATTGAGTTTTCACACTAATGTGTGAGATGTGCCTCCCTCAAACCTTGTTACCTTATCATCACATTACCATCCAACAAGAAAAAAGGAAAGGGCCGGCAAGGTGGCTCATGCCTGTAATCCTAGCCCTCTGGGAGGCCGAGGCTGGTGGATCGCTCGAGGTCAGGCATTCGAGCCCAGCCTGAGCGAGACCCCGTCTCTACTAAAAAATAGAAATAAATTATCTGGACAACTAAAAATATATATAGAAAAAATTAGCCGGGCATGGTGGCGCATGCCTGTAGTCCCAGCTACTCGGGAGGCTGAGGCAGTAGGATTGCTTAAGCCCAGGAGTTTGAGGTTGCTGTGAGCTAGGCTGATGCCACGGCACTCACTCTAGCCCGGGCAACAGAGTGAGACTCTGTCTCAAAAAAAAAAAAAGATTGTCCAAATGAATATTTCATAATGGCTTGAAGCACAAGTAGTTCACAACCTACACAACCACTTGCTTAATTTTCTGGGGGATTAAAAAAAAAGTTTTCTGAAGGGCGTGGCAACTCATCCAAGGTCACCCAAGTCAGGTCAGACAGCAACACTCTGGTTTATGCCAAACCTCCAGGGGAAACCTTACTAACAATTTTGCAAAAAAAATTTTGTTTTACATCATAAAGAAAAATGAGGGGGAATGGACTGTCAGCTTGAACTAAAACTTGTAAACAGAGACAGTGCGATAGCTATTTTGAATAAACAAACACTTGTGCGGGGAGTGGCTAACAGCGAAACAAAGCTATCAATCAACACCATGCGAACAACTGCCCAGATCTGTGCATTTTCAACTATAGGCTGGAGCCTCAACTCTAAGTCCAGGTCTCCCTCATAGTCAGTTAAGAAGGCAAGAAACGTGGGATCTCCTTAGAATGTTGACAGGAAAAGAATAAAAGGAAAAAACGACTTAGTGTCAACTGGGTTGCCTCCAAAGGTAAGAGGGTAAGTTTTTGTGGAAGAAAAAAAAAAGTGTCACAACAGCAGTGAATTAAGGCTGAGAAACTTAAGATTTCTAATGATCTGTAAGAAGAAACGACTAGACTGGCAAAGCTAATCTGAAATCATTCCAAGTGAATCGCCTGGAACCCTTTTCCTCGACCAAAAAGAAGTCCACGTTCCCCAGTCTAGCCCTAAAAATGGGCCCGAGTTTTCCATGTGAAGCTATTTGTGGGGACGAACAGCAGTGTGGAGCAGGAGCCGAGTTCCTACGCCTCAGGCAGCCCACACAGGGAGAAGCCCAGCTCAAGCGCCCGCGGTGGGACCACGCGGGGCAGGCACAACGAAATGGGCTCCTTAAACTTAGAGAAGCCTCGGGCGAAGGAGCGCCGGTGCACACGCACACACACACACACACACACACGCGCACACACTCACGCATTGTAGGAACCACTGGAGAGTGAGTCAGTGGCTCGGTACAGTCTCTGGACACCTTCCTACCCAGGTGCAAACCGCCTCCTCGCCCAGCTCTGTCTGCCCGGAGTCCCACTCCCCTCACCTGGCCCTGGCCCCTGCCCCAGAAGAGATGAAAGAGGCGGCGGCGGCGGCAGTTGCTTCCAACCGGGTCCCCCAGCGGCGGTGGCTGCTTCGACCCGCAGCCCTAATCTACCGCCGCCGCCATGGTGGAGGGTGAGGTCACCCCCGGCGTGTCTCCGTCACGCAGCGTCGGGGCGGGCCCGGGGCGCCGAGGAGCGCCGGAAGTGGGCGGCTCGAGTGTCCGGAGCGGAAGCACAGACCACAGAGGCCTGGAGGTCTCTTCGCGCAGACTTGACCTGAAGAGCCGATTCCTTTCTACCCGCTCTTCCCGAGAGCCGCTCAAATCTATGATTCCGGGGATTGCGGAAGTTCCCTTTTCCTCAGTCATTTCCTGAGAAAAGGAGGTGGGATACTGGCGAGCCAATCCCTGTGTGGGGAGAGAGGGTGGCGATTCCGCGAGGAGAAGCACTGCTGCATCCACAGAATGTGTTCATTTCTGCGGACATGTATTGAGAGTGTACATGGGGCGGGTTAAATAAAGGTCAGGAAAATCACGAGAGCTGCGGGGTCGCAGCCACTTGTCGGGGAAGATGGTCCCGGAAGGTTGGGAAGGAGTTCTAGGAGATGGGCCGGGATAGGGAGGTCGTTGTAGGCGGGGGACGCTGCCTGAACAGAGGCCCTGTGGCTACAAAGGAACTCTTACTGTAGCATTCCGGTTTTGTTAACAGCATCTAGCACAACGCCTGGCATAAATGTAGTTTGTGTTGATGGATGTTTGTTTACCTGAATTCAAGAGTTCTTTACAGCTACGGTCCACGGCCTATTAGGGACCGGGCCGCAGAGCTCCGCTGCGCTGCCTCCCCATTCCACCGTATCCCCATGGATAATTGTCTTCCATGAAACTTAGGAACTGGGGTGGGGGTGGGTGAGCGGCCGGCCGGCAAGCGAAGCTTCAGCTTTGCAGCTCCCCATCGCTCGCATCACAGCCTGACCTCCGCCTCTCCCCATTTCCGTCCCCCACCTCCTGGAAAAATTGTCTTTCATGAAACCGGTCCCTGGTGCCAAAAATGTTGGGGACTGCTGGTTTAGAGGATTCACTGAGGTTTCTAGGCAAAAGGCTATAATGAATGTGCTTTAGGGAGACCAAATTGCCTATGGTGTATATACTGAATGGGAACAGAGGGCACTGAAGATGGCCATTGACTGCCAGTGGGTACAGTGTTTCTTTTTGGTGTGATGAAGATATTCTAAAGTTGATTGAAGTGATGGTTGCACAACTGAATATACTGAAAACCCTTTTAAATAGATGAATTGTATGATACGGAGCTATATTTCAATGAAGGTATTCAAAAAGAAGTGCTAACCTGAACTGTTTTTATATGGATGGCAGAATTTAAAAGATGAGGGCTAGTGTCGTAGAAGGCTTTCAGCCAGAGTGACTGTGGAAGCATGGTGCCAATAATAGAGAAATCATAGAGATTTGCCAAGGAAAGGCTTAGTGAACTACAAAAACTAACAGTAATTCCCTAATAATACCTAATAACCAGTCCATATTTAAAATTCCCAACTATCCAAATAGTGTGTTTTGTAGTTTTTTGGGTTTTTTGGTTTTAACCCAAGACTAATCTAAATTCATGTACTACATTTGGACTTCTTTTATGAGTCTCCTTCCTGGTCTTTTTAATGACATTGACTTTTTGAGATATAAGTATATTCATACTATTGAAATTACTCATCAGTAAAATAAAATGAACCACTGATATATGTGACAATACAGATTAATCTCAAAAACATTGTGTTGAGTGAAAGAAGCCAAACACAAACATACATACTGTGTGATTCCATTTATATGAATTTCAGAAACAGGCAAAAATTAATCAATGGTGATATAAAACAGCTCAGTGTTGCCTGTGGAGAGGGGATGTGGGATTGACTGGAAAGGGGCAGGAGAGAACTTTCTGGGGTAATGGCACCAGGAGCAAGCAAAAGCCATGAGAGTGTTGTAAATTGGGGACTGACTTGATGCCATCCAGGTTTTGAATCACTCTCTGCTGTGTGGAAATTTGGTTGGAAAGGGCAAAAAGTGCCTGGTACCTATGTTAGAATTATTGTTTGGGGCTACAGTTTGATGTTTTCTTCCTTTTTAAATTAATTCCTCCGCTGAGTGCGGTGGCTCTTGCCTGTAATCTCAATATTTTGGGGCCCAAGGCAGGAGGATCACTTGAGCCCGGGAGTTCAAGGGTGCAGTGGGCTATGATCTATGATCATGCCACTGCATTCTAGCCTCAACAATGGAGCAATACCCCATCTCGTAAAAAAAAATTAATTCCTCAACATTTAAAGAGAGATAATTTACGTACATTTCCCTCTAGTCTTTTCCTCTTTGTCCTCCTCAGCAAACAAACTGGAGAGTTAGCTTATCTATCCTGCTGACTCAATATCTAAGTAAACCATCCTGGGAGTAAGTGAGACAGTGAGAGATCACAAATGATCTCTCTGTGACTAACCTGACAGGAATCTAGGCCTGTGATTTGGTGAAGCCACAGGCAAATAGGCTTATCTAGGAATGGAATTTTGGGGGGACTTATCTGAAAATATGTTTTAAAGTTTCTCGACAAGACCTAAGAGTCTAGAAGAAAAATTGGATGTGGAAAACTACCAATCTGTTAATCTTTGCACGTACTCACAATAACTTTTCCATTGCAGAGGTGGTCTCTGTAAAGCTTCCCACATTGTTATCAGACAGGTCCTGGCCTACTCCTTGGTGAATCAGCAAAACTGCACAAACTGTAATTTTAAAGAGCATTAACATGGAGAGGAGGAGGCTGCACAAAAAGGGATAGTAACTATATCTATAATATGATTTATTTAAAAAAAGAAGTCTTCGGGCCGGGCACGGTGGCTCACGCCTGTAATCCTAGCACTCTGGGAGGCCAAGGTGGGAGGATTGCTTGAGCTCAGGAGTTCAAAAGCAGCCTGAGCAAGAGTGAGACCCCATCGCTACTAAAAAATAGAAAAATTAGCTAGGTGTGGTGGCACACACCTGTAGTCCCAGCTACTCAGGAGGCTGAGGCAGGAGGATTGCTTGAGCCCAGGAGTTTGACGTTGCTGTGAGCTAGGCTGATGCCACGGCACTCTAGCCCAGGTTACAGAGCAAGACTGTGTCTCAAAAAAAGAAAAAAAGTCTTCAAGTAAATGTCACAAATGTTAATTGTCAATTTTGGGTGATGGTACATGGTACAGGAATATTTGAATTATTCTTTATACTTTTATGTATTTTCTAATGTCTCAATAAAAATAAATAAATCACAAAGATTATCACACTGTTTTCCAAAAAACAAAAGCACAGTTGATTTGAACGGCTCTATATCTATTCCAGACATTAATTTCTTTCTTTTTTATTTTTTTAGCTGAGGTCTTGCTATGTCACCAAGGCTGGAGTGAAATGGCATGATCATAGCTCACTGTAGCCTTGATCTCCTGGGCTCAAGCAATCCTTCCACTTCAGCCTCCCAAGTAGCTGGGACTACAGGCACAAGCTACCACATGTGGCTAATTTTTCTGATTTTTGTTTTTTTAGAGATGGGGTCTTGCTATGTTGCCCAGGCTGGTGTCAAAGCTCCTGGCCTCAAGCAGTCCTCCCACCTCAGCCTCTTGAGTGGCTGGGATTACAAGTTTGAGCCACTGGACATTAGTTTCATAAACAATTTGACATGTGGCATTAGATTGCTGTTTCCACTCCCCAATTCCTGTCATTTGTGGAATGTTGTCATCCCGGCCTAGGGATGCTAGGAGGCAGCATAATGCTGGAATCTGTCTTCTGGGATAATGAAGAATGAAGCTATTAATGTAAAAACTCACAAAATTAGACAATTCTATCATCTAGCTTAGTACAATTAATTAGAATACTGATGAAGTTAAGGTCGATTGCATGGATTTCTGTTGCCCTGTGAGTTTTATTGTCCTGTGGCTAAATCCTTCCCTTATCCAACATCAGCCTTTTCAAATATGTGTATCAATCTGTCATACACTACAAGGAACACTGTGCATTACTACAGCTGGAAAGCAGTTTGGCAGCATATACTAATAGCTTTAAAAATATTAATATGTGGGCTAGGTGTGGTGGCTCATGCCTGTAATTCTAGCACTCTGGGAGGCCAAGGCTGGAAGACTGCTTGAACTCAGGAGTTCCAGCCCAGCCTGAGCAAGAGTGAGACCCCGTCTCTACTAAAAAATAGAAAAATTAGCTGGGCGTGGTGGTATGTGCCTGTGGTCCCAGCTACTCAGGAGGCTGAGGCAGGAGGATTGCTTGAGCCCAGGAATTTGAGGTTGCTATGAGCTAGGCTGACGCCATGACACTCAAGCCCGGGCAACAAAGCAAGACTCTATCTCAAAAAATAAATTAAAATTTTTTAAATTTTTAAAAAAAGAAAAAAAATTAATGTGTACCATTCCCATTAAAAGGACAAACTAACATCGTGTACTTTTTGATGTGATCACAATATCACACATGTAGTACTCCTGCTGTAATGCATAACCTGAATCTAATTTTGAACAAACTGTCAAACAAGACCAAACTGAGGGACTTTGTACAACTGGCCTGTACTCTTCAAAAAATGTCACTATGAGGTAAGACAAAGTCTATGGAACTCTTCCTTATTAAAGAAGACTACAAAGATTTGATTAGTAAGTGATGCTGGATTTGATCCTGGATCAGGAAAAAAAATTGTGTTCCTACTGAATCTAAGGAACAGAAAAGTCAAAAAAAAATTTTTTTCATTTGTTACAAAGGACATTAATGGGATATATGGCAAAATTTGAAAATGGACTATATATTAAATAATAGTACCAACATTAAATTTCCTGTATTTGATCGATGTACAACCTTAGGTCTTAAGTCATGAGTAGTATGTATGCACGTATGAATGGAAAGTGCTAAAGTAGGCTGGGTGTGGTTCACACCTGTAATCCTAGCACTTTGGTAGACCAAGGTGGGGGGATTGCTTCAGGCCAGGAGTTCAGGACCAGCCTGGCAACACAGTGAGACCCCATCTCTGGAAAAAATAGAAAAATAAGCCAGATGTAGTGGTGTGTGCCTATAGTCCCAGCTACTCAGGAGGCTGAGGCTGGAGGATAACCTCGAGCCCAGGAGTTTGAGGTTGCAGTAAGCTGTGATGAGCCCATTTGCACTCTAGCCAGGGCAACAGAGTGAGATCCTGTCTCCAAAAAAAAGAGGTCACTGCAGTATTCTTACAACTGATTATATTTGAAATTTCTTCAAATAAAAAGCTAATAAAAAATGTGTGCACCATTTAATGATTATTCTACTACTAGGAGTCTATCCTAAAGATAAAGAAGTTTCCAAATTTTTTGCGTTTGTGATTGAAGGAAAAAAATCGGGGCTTGAAGAAGTTAATCCAAACAAATACAAAGCAAATGAGTCTGGGACAGTTTCTCCCCTAATTTTCCTCTAAGTGGGCCCTTGGAATGATGTTTAAAAATGGACAGGCTATTTCAAAAGAGTTCCAAATAAACTATGTAGATACTCTACCCTAAAGGAGGGGAAACATAACTCCTTACTCAGTAAGTCTGTGCTTCGCATAGTGACTTCTTTGCAGAGTATGGAAAGCAGGGTACAAAAGAGCAACTTTACAGTGTTGAAACCTGACAAAACACTGCTTTATCCAGGTAATCAAGGTTGACATCAACAGCCAAACATAATTTACCTTGGTTATGCCATGATGAAATGACACTGGACCTCTGTGATCTTGGTCCCCAAAACCCATCCCCTCCCCATCCTCTCCACCCCCCACCCCCGCCCAATCAGGAGAAAAATTAATAGAGGCAAGTCCTTTAATATACCTAACCAGTACTCCTCAAAACTATCAAGGTCATCAAAAACAATTAAAGTGAGCAGCTCATAGTCAAGAGGAGCCTAAGGAGACATAACTAATGTGATGTGGTATCCTGGAACAGAAAAAGAGCTTTAGGTTAAAACGAAGGAAATGCGAATAAACTATGGACTTTAGTCAATATATCAGTACTGGTGAACTAACCCTAACGAATATAGCATGCTAAGCTAATGATAAGGAAAACTGTTAGGGAAAGGATATATGGGAACTCTCTTTCTGTAAATCTGAAAGTGTTCTAAAAAATAACATCTATTAACAAAATATTAGTGATGAGTTAGTTTGTAAGTTTGAGTTAGCTTCCATTAAAGACAAGAAAGTACAATTATAAGAAATTCTAGTTTGGATATAAATAAAATATTTAAACTTATAACAAACGCAAGAGCTGTAGTGCTGGAAGAATCCAAACAGCTCGACTAATTTCATGTGCAAGAATTTGTTTTTCTCCCTTCTACAAACGACTGCCACAGTCTACGAAAACAACAGGCCAGGTCACGATTCAGCGACGCAAAAGGACTTAAGGCGGGGCGCACGCGCACGCGCACGCGCCCACCAGCCTGGGCGGGGTGAGGGCGGGCATTTCCTGGGCCCCTCTCTCATTCCATTGGCTGAGGACGCTCCGGGGGGAGGGACTGAACGGTCACCTGCCAGGAACCGGAAGCCAGGGTTATAAAGTAAAGGAAGCTGAGGCCTTGCTCTGAGTTTTCCTCTTCCCTTTCTTCCCGCCGGGTCTTTTCAACCTCAAGTCGATCCGTTGCCTACCGATCTAGCATTGGTTTCGCCATGGCCCTCAGCGATGCTGATGTGCAAAAGCAGGTGAGGGACTGGGGTTGGGTCTCGCAAAGCCTCGGCGTCCGTCCCTGCGGTGGTGAGTTGGAGCCTTGCTCAGGGAGGGCGGGGGCCTTGGGCAGCCCTGATGCTGTAGGAGGGTCCGCTGCCCCAGTTCCCCTGATCCTAGCGATCTATTTGCGGGAGGGAGATTTGCCCTGCAGCTCATGTGACTGCTGCGCGGGTCTTGCCCGCTGCCCCTTTGGCCTGCGCGCCGCCTCCCTGAAGGCCCTGCCTCTTTCTTCCCATCTCTGCAGTCCTTATTTCCCCGGGCTGTTCGCTGTGCTTAGTAGGACAGAGATCTGTGCAAGAATTGAAAACAGCCTCTTCACTTTTAACCCTGAGGGAAGGGCTCACGGTTTACGGTAGAAAGAATCCGTGCCTAGGGGAGAGACCTTCCAACCAGTGTTCTTTTGAGGTCATTCACTTTATGCTGTTAATCTTTAGGCTGGGGGCGTCTCTTCTATCATGAATTGTAATGGCTGGTCTCCCACTAGTTTGTTAATATTTGTCAAGTGCAAGACCTCTTTTTCTTACAGTTATGAGCCCCAGTGGCTAACAGTGACACAAAGGTGAGTCAGGGTTTATAAAAAAAATTGTTATGGAAGTCGTGAACCTACGTCAGTTTTGAAAGTGTATAATTATTCCTGGGAAACTGTTTAGTTTTTAAAAATGTACCATACCTTCAAGTCCGTAGGTATTAGGAATATTATAATGCAGAATCCTCTCAGGGAAATATAGTAGCAGTTTATAAGCCTATAACATGAGAAAAAGTGTTTTCCATTTGTCCTGCCAATCGATATCCTGAAACCAGAGTCCTTGCATTTAGTAGTAGTCAGAGAAGGAAGTTTTTAAGACTGCAATTTAATCTGCACATAGTTTAGAGAACTAAGCCTACTTTTTTCCCAAGTATTGTACTGGGAAAATTATCTGACTAAAAGCACACTCACTGGCTTATGAATCTCCCTAGATGAGCAATAAAACATTTTTTTCCTTGGATGTTTCCATTTCCTTGAAAATGTCTTTCATTTTTTTCTTAACCTAATATGCACTAGGAAAAGGGGAAATCCTCATCATTTTACGGTTCTCGTGCTAAATCACAAAGAGGAAATAGGGATGACAAAAATAGCATCTATGGAGAAATTTAAGAAATCTTAGCAATATTCTTACAGAACAATGAGATTTCTGAACATTTATCACTGCTTCTTCTGGCTTTTGATATAGGAATATCTTGATGCAGTGGAAAAATACAGTGTCCTCCATGTACTCTTAGTAGTCACAATGCTAATTCTCTTCTGCTTGTTCCTTCTCTTCTCCCCTTGTTATAATATGTTGAAGACTAAGGCCTCCACAGGGAAAATATAGTGTACAGGTAGAGCAGTGTATTTCCTTGGAATCTAGACCACGATTATTTTTTCTTATATAAAATTGAAAGAATGAAGAAATCTTGTCTGTTGTCTGTCCTTCTCCTTGAGTACAGTGTGTTTTGTTCACTGTATTCTCGCTGTGAATAGGCCAGCCACCAAGCACATAGTAGGTACTTAAAAATCCAGGATTCCTTGACTTCCCCATTATATTAAAATATTTGTGTATCCTTTGCTTTTTTGTCTGGGGAATATGGTCATTTATTTCATCAAATTTGTGAAGCAAGCTGACTCCAAAAGCCTTAATTGCTGGATTAGCAGGCAAAAGAAAAGTATTTTTTAAAGGTCAGATTTTTCTGTTATAGAGGTAAAGTTAAAGGTCCGTCCTTAAAGGGTTGACTATTTCTCTTGAAACTCTTAAGGAACATGATCATGTTGACTGTAAATAGGCTTTGCTGATCTAGGTTAAAATTAGTGTGTTTTGCTCTAGGCTATGCTGATCTAATCAAATCTTGGTAGCCAAGGGTCCAGCAGAGTAATAAAGGCAGATACAGGTTTGAATCAGAGTTCACCTTCAGAAGCCAAACATGTCTTGTAGCATTTATAAATACCAGTTTTGATTACTGTATCTAGTTAAACTACTTTTAAAATTCCAGACAGTAAGTACAGTGAGGCTTCAAATAGAACTTGTAGAGCCACCATTCCTTAACCATGACACCCCCACACACATACCCAAGACCGTGGGGGCTAATCTTTACAGCATGGTCAGTGATTTTTCATACATGTAGCTCTGGATAAGGTACCCTAAATATTTCAAGGCTCAAGATTGTGTAAGTATTGTGTTGTCTGTAAAACAGGCTCTGATTATCATAATTTTGGGGCTGCTCAAAAGTAGGGTAGGAACAGGATGGCAGCCGTGGAAGTCGAAATGCACTAAGGAGTATGTAACCACTCTCCTGCTGAAAACTAAAAAAGGAAAAGTAGAGTGGCTTCCAGGAATTTTGATAAAAGAATGAATCTGTCTCTTCTAAAACCATACTATATTTTCTTTAAGACTTTGATACCATAAAGTTGTATTCTTTTTTTTAATTTTCACTTTTTATTTCTACTTCTTATTTAAAGTCAACAATAAAGTCACAATTGTAAAATGAATGCATTTAAAAACACAAAATGTACATTTCAATGACAAAAAAAATGCAATGATCACGAAAATCTACTGTACATCTTGCCAAGATCAAAGAATGAAAGACAATATGAAAAGGTCATATTTCCTTAACAGAAACTCTCTCCGAAATAGTAAAATCATTTAAGTATTCTTAAATATTAAATATTCTTATCATTTAAGTATTCTTAAATATTAAGTATTCTTAACTCACTTTTTAAGAAAATTATAAGAAACATAAAATTTGCCATCTTAACCATTTTTAAGTGTAAGTTCAGTGGTGTTAAGTATATTTGCATTGTTGTTGAAACAAAACTTATTTTGTACACCTATGTATACCTTAGATTTATGATACCCTTGTGTTACATGGAAAAGCTGCTATAAGAATTGTACTCCTTAGAAGGCCTGAAACCCCCAGCAGATTCTCATTCATTCACAGATGTTTACTGAGCACCTATTAGGGTGGTAGTTTTTCCATATTCTGGGTTTACACTGGTATAAAAGACAGACAAGGTCCCTATACTCATAGAGCTTACCTTTTCATGGAAGAATTAATGAACAAGCAAAATTAATTAATGACGTAGAGGTCCTACATAAATTTTTAGCTTTTTTTTTCTTTTTGGATTTCATTACTTCTTTCAGATAGAGCCCGTATAAAATGAAACTGCCATCCCCTCCCCACTACAAGTGAGTTTGATTAGCTGTTTGTTTAGATTTTCTCCTGAGTATATTTTATATCTGCCACTCAAGAAGATAGTTCATTTATGAGTCTAAGTTGGATCAACCACCCCAAGCTCCATCCAGAATTCTTCAGTGGGCTTTATTCTCCAGTTGTAGCCAATAATCTAAAACCCTTTAACAGGTTCCTAGCCTCATAATCCACTTGAACATAGGGACAAGTAAGCAAGCAATTATGAATATATGTTTAGGTTCTATGGCAGAGGGGGGTCAGAGTGCTCTAGGTGCATGTGACTGAGAGGTTCGGGAAAGATTTCCCCTAAGGAGATGATAGTTATGCAAGTTGAGGCCCAAGAAGCTAGCTCGGTGAAGAGGGGAAGGAAGAATGTTTCAAATGGAAGGAAGAGCATGCCTAAAATCTTGGAGATGACAAACAGAATGGTGAACTCATGGACCTGAAATAAGTTTAGTGTGGCAGGTACTAAGTCTTAAGAGTGGTGAGTAGTGAAGAATTTGTTTCATATGATGCTTGAAAGGTAAGCAGTGATAAGATCTGTACCTTCTAAGATCTTTATCTTAAAGGTGTAGGGGGGATAGAGTGTTGCACAATAAAATAGAAATTTGAGAGGATTTCTCGGCTGCAGCATAGAGTAGATTAGAGGGAACAAGACTGGTGGCAAGGAGACAAAACTGGACGCTGTTGCAGTAATTCAGCTGAGGGATGATGGCAAGGACTGTGGTAGTGGTTCAGAGGATGGAGAGATGTGAACAAGTTGAACAACCATTAAGAGAGAATTGATAGGAGTTGGTGATATTTTGGGTATGAGAACTAAGGTAAGAAGAAGAACCAAATTATTTCATTTGTCCTTGTACTTAGTGCCTACCGCATAACATGGATTCAACAAATGATTGATCATTGAATGCATCAGAAAACATACCATGTTTTCTTCTCTTGCTGAATTAAAAAATAATCTTTTTTTCGTTATAGATTAAGCATATGATGGCTTTCATTGAACAAGAAGCCAATGAAAAAGCAGAAGAAATAGATGCAAAGGTGAGATCAATTTTCTAGTTTTAAGAAGTTATCAAAATTTCATATTGTTTTGCTTTGGGGCTTCATATTATTAGTAAAATTGTTTAACAACACACTGCATAGGACTAATAAGAATATGTATGTATCTTTAATGTTAAAAAAAAGTCAAGGCCCGGCTCTTGACCACATTTTATAGGCAGTAATCTAGATCTTTTAAACTCCAAATTCTAGGCCAGGTATGGTGGCTCATGCCTGTAATCCCAGCAACTCAGGAGGCTGAGGACAGAGGATTGCTTGAGATCAGGGGTTCAAGACTGGCCCAGGCAACATAACAAGATCTCGTCTCTAAAAAAATTTTTTTTTAAACTAGCTGAGGGCCAGGCAAGATGGCTCACACCTGTAATCCTAGCACTCTGAGAGGCCGAGGCAGGAGGATCTCTTGAGGTCAGGAGTTCGAGACTAGCCTGAGGAAGTGTGAGACCCCCTCTCTACTAAAAATAGAAGAAAAAATTAGCCGGGTGTGGTGGTGCTCGAGTGTTGTCCCAGCTACTCGGGAGGCTGAGGTAGGAAGATAGCTTGAGCCCAGGAGTTTGAGGTTGCTGTGAGCTAGGCTGATGCCACAGCACTCTAGCCTGGGCAACAGAGCGAGACTCTGTCTCAAAATAAATAAATAAATAAAATAAATTTTTAAAAAATTAGCTGGTAATGGTGGCATGCACCTGTAGTTCCAGCCACTCAGGAGGCTCAGGTGGGAAGATCCCTTGAGCCAGGAATTTGAGGTTACAGTGAGCTATGATGATACCACAGCACACCAGCCTGGGTGACAGAGTGAAACCCTGTCTCTAAAAAATAAAATAAAATTAACTCCAAATTCTGTGTTCTTTTCATTAGCCCACTAATAAGCAAATGGATTAAATTTAGAATAATAATTTTTTTTGTGAACGGAATCTTCTATCTAATTATATCCTTTGTAACTGGGTACTATTATCCTTGATCAAATATTAATTTCCTGGTTCGTTGTTTATAATTAAAATCACTGGTCTTTCCTTTTGAATAAATTAGAAATAGTCTTCAAAAATGAGTCACAATAAATTTTCTGCTTTACATATGGAATAAGTGATCAGAAGCAAGTACTCCTGGTCACCAGCTGCTTACAATAAAACTGTTCATCAAAATCTGGTGTAATGAATTAATATTAACTAATTCTGTAGGCAGAAGAAGAGTTCAACATTGAGAAAGGTCGGCTTGTGCAAACCCAAAGACTGAAGATTATGGAATACTATGAGAAGAAAGAGAAGCAGATTGAGCAGCAAAAGAAAATGTAAGTGGTTCCTGGTCACAGTACTAAGCTGAGGAAGCTTTCCAAAGTCACTGAGAAGCTGTGCATAATGGCTCATGACTGTAATCCTGGGAGGCTGAGGCCAGGAGTTTGAGACCTGTCTGGACAACATGGCAAGACCCCATCTCCACAAAAAATAGGAAAATTACCCAGGCATGGTGGTATGTGCCTGTAGTCCCAGCTACTCAGAAGGCTGAGGCAGGAGGATCGCTTGAACCTGGGAGTTTGAGGCTGCAGTGAGCTGTCTCTGATGATGCCATGGCACTCTAGCCTGGAAGACAGAGTGAGACCCTGTCTCAAAAAAAGAAAGTCACTGAAACAAAGCAGGTGTTTGGAAGTCAGGCAAATGTGGGTTCAGGTCTTAATTTGACCACCAGCGACTTATCTGACAGTCGTTTAACTTCTCTCTTTCTTTCTTTGTGAAAATGGAAGCCTCATAGGATTATTGAAAGATTAAATTGCAATAACTGATATGAAAGTACTTGCCATGTGGTGAGCACTCAGTATTTTCTTATCTTTGAAAATAAGTTGGTAGAAAACATTGAATGTATTTCAGGTCATTAGGAAGAGAAGTATTTGTTGTTTATCAAATCTTCATTGTACATACACAGGAAACTATATATTTCTCTACAGTTTTTGTTTTTTATTCTGTACTAATACTATTTTTCCATACATTTTTCAGTCAGATGTCCAATTTGATGAATCAAGCAAGGCTCAGAGTCCTCAAAGCAAGAGATGACCTTATCACAGTGAGTAATTAGCCCCAATAGTTATAAAATTATAAAATGTTTCTTTATTTGCCTACTATAGAGGATCATCAGTTAACATTAATTAAGGAATTGAATAATTTTTAGAGAGAAAGCATTTGTTTGGCAAATCATTAGACTAGTTATTATGATAAATACAAAAATGAGTAAGATCCCAGCTATTCGGGAGGCCGAGGTGGGAGGGATCGCCTGAGCTCAGGAGTTCCAACCCAGCCTGAGCAAGAGTGAGACCCCGTCTCTACTAAAAATAGAAAAATTAGCCAGGCGTGGTGGCACATGCTTGTAGTCCCAGCTACTCGGGAGGCTGAAGCAGGAGAATCGCTTGAGCCCAGGAGTTTGAAGTTGCAGTGAGCTAGGTAAACGCCATGGCACTCTAGCCTGGGCAACAGTGTGAGACTCTGTCTGGAAAAAAAAAAAGGGACTTGATTTTACTGTATCCCTAATACTTAGTATAGGGCCTACCACCTAGTAAGCATTCAAATATTTAATAAATGAATTAATGAATCTGAATTTTAGGGGTCAAGTTTTCTTGTGATCAGGGTATCTCCCCTGCCAGGTAAGTAGGGGGGGGGTCAAGTTTTCTTATCCATGACACTTAAAATTTTCTTCTGAAAGCCAAACCAGTAATTACTTATATATTTACATAGATTTAAAGCCACTTACACAAGTACATCCAATAAAAAATTTAAATAAAATTTTATTTAAATTTTTTAAAAAATTAGAAAAAATAACTAATAAAATAAAAATAAGCTAATGAAAAAAGCAGGGCAAAGAGAAAATAAGAACAAGAAATAATAAGTTAAAATTAGAAGTGATGTCAAATCTATTAAACCAGTGGGTTGTCTCATCTGGTTACAAAAGCCAGGTATGCCATTTAAGACAAGTGTAGCATCAGAGAATATAAATATCCTCAAAAGCATTTCTATAATATATTAGATGATCTTTCTTAGAATCCATCCCACATTTAATATCATTAATCTTCAAAAAAAGAAGCATATGGCCAGGTATGGTGGCTCACTCCTGTAATCCCAGCACTTTGGGAAGCCAAGGTAAGAGTATTGCTTAAGGCCAAGAGTTTGAGACCAGGCCGGGCGCGGTGGCTCACGCCTGTAATCCTAGCACTCTGGGAGGCCGAGGCGGGAGGATCATTTGAGCTCAGGAGTTCGAGACCAGCCTGAGCAAGACTGAGACCCCATCTCTACTAGAAAAATAGAAGCAAATTAGCTGGACAACTAAAAATATATAGAAAAAATTAGCCAGGCATGGTGGCACATGCCTGTAGTCTCAGCTACCCGGGAGGCTGAGGCAGTAGGATTGCTTGAGCCCAGGAGTCTGAGGTTGCTGTGAGCTAGGCTGATGCCACGGCACTCTAGCCTGGGCAGCAGAGCCAGACTCTGTCTGAAAAAAAAAACAAAAAGTTTCTGAAGTAGACAGACTACATTCATCACTTGATATTTGGAATCCTTGTATTTTGGGTTTAAGGTCAACTGGTTTATTTTTACCATTGGGGGAAGAAAAAGGTTCTAATGACAGAATAAGAGAGTTAGTGTAAGTATTTCTCTGCAAATAACTCACTGTAGGTGGTCAGTCTTTGTTTCCAGGTAAACAAAAAACCAAATTGGGTATACCATCACTGTATTTAAGGCTGTAGAGGGGAAGGGCCACCATTCTTATTATATAGCGTGCTGGGTAATGCTATTGAGGTCTTTGTCTATTTTACTTTTTATTAAAAATTGGACCTTAAAGTGAGTACTCCTGATTTTTAAAAAATCTTGTCATATTGGCACTTAATAGGCATCAAAATGAGTAAATGTCTGCTTGAAATTAGATGTGTGAATGAGTTTCTGACAGACCCCACCAGGAAGGATAGTCACTAACCTCGGGTAGAGAAGATGTGAGTAACGGTTGCCCTGCGCCGCCGGTGGCATGTGTTCCAGCTGACCCTTCCCTACCTAAGCCTGGGCAGTCAGAAGTTAAACTGGGAGGCACTGTCACGTTTTGGAGTCAGTTCTGGATTTGAGTCCCAGCTCTCACTTGCTCATTGGCTTACATGCTTTATATACTTATATTACTTTAGAGATATAGACGGTATTTTATAATGGTTAAGTTGTGTCCATGGTTTACTGTTATACATGACAGTTGTCACATACCATTGCCACCACAGAAGTGTCATGACAGTGGTCATCTATTTTAATGAACTGCTGTGTTCTGATCTGAGAATAGTGAGGCACTTGGTAAATAAGACATTATATTTTTAAATAGTTAATACATTGACTTGGTACTAAACCCAACAGGTAAAAGAGTGCAGTGAAAGTCTCACTTGCCCTGTTCTCTAAGTACCTGCTGTTACTGCGGAGCAGGAGCTCCTGCAGGTGCTGCATACCTGTGGTTCCCAGGGGGTGAGGATCGGGGTGACTCTCAGAACCAAAGAAGGGGCTTTTCAACACAGAGGGCCGCTCGCTGCTCTCCAGCCTCTCTTCCCAAGTCCTGATTCACCTCCGTAGGCAAGCATGCATCTCTCTCTCTCCTCCTTAAAATACCAAAAAAATATAACTTTCCAAAGATCATATATATTAAGTAAAATAACCTATATAGAACACTTAATATAAGTAAATATACCTGACACTGTTAGGTGGCCAACAATTGAATTCAGGGCAGTATCTGTCCCTTTTAAAAGACTTGAGTTTTCTTTTAGCCAGTAAGCCAATAAACAGTTCTTACTTAACAAATAATTTCCAGTGTATTCTCGATATGAGATGTGTTTCCTGATAGTCCTTTTTAGTTTCTATTTTAGGTTTTGTTATAGAAGTCAATGTTTATTAGAGATAAATTAGAAAATACTAGCATAAAGAAAGTTGAGATTATTCATATTCCTACCTCCTAGAGGTAAATTGTTGGTATTTTGATCTACATCCAGACATTATCTATTTTTTCTAATGAAAAATGGAATCATCTTGTAAAATTGTCTTAACAGTTTGCTTTTCAAAGCTATGTCATGTACATCTTTCCATGTCAGATGTGTAGGTTTTTGAACCAATTGAGACCTGAGCTATTTTTCTGTTAGACTGTGAACTTCCTGGGAGCAAGGATGGTGTTTCATGCTTCCTTGTATCAGTGTACCTAGCATAGCCTCTGCTTTATCATACATCTCGGGGAATGTGTGTTGAATGAAAACCGTAAATGTACAGCTACTGGGCGTGAGCCAGGACCAGCCTCGGGATGGGTTCTGAGCTTGACTGCCCAGATGTGTAGGTAACTTTTTTCGTTTCCAATCTTTGTAGGACCTACTAAATGAAGCAAAACAGAGACTTGGCAAGGTGGTAAAAGACACAACCAGGTACCAGGTGCTGCTGGATGGACTGGTCCTCCAGGTAGGTACCCTTACAGGCCAGGTCTACCATTTATAGCCATAGTTTGGAGAAAATTTACAGGATCTATTAGAGACCAGCTCTGTTTTTCCTGTTTTCTCATCTTAGTTTTTTTGTTTTTACTTGCTACCTTGTCTAAAATGTGTGCTGCATAGGAGGATAGTATTATCTGTCTGGTTAGATAAGACTTCCAGGCCTACTGCTCTTTTATAGTCTTTTTAGTCCTTTATGATTCAAGGGTCAAATTTGCTTGCAAGGCCAACTTTAAACTTAAGTGTTAGTAATTTGATTTTACCACTTAAAATACTTGCTTTAGATATTAGGGTTCAGACCAAATACTTTATACATTTTAATTGTTTACTGCTGGCACGTGAATCCTTATTTTACTTACATTAATTACATTAATATTTGTCCTCAACCTGGTTGAGATAAGACTTCCGTATGAATTTTGTTTCGACCATCAAAGCATTTGTCTGGTTTGTGACAGAAAGATGATCTTTCTGCATTCTCATATGGTATATGCCATCTTTTAGAGGAACTTACCGGTGACGTTTTTCCAAACTAGATGAAAGAACTATAAAAACCTTTCATTTTGCTATCGCTTTATTTTATAGTTTGCATTTTTTTACTAATTGTATCTGATTATTTCCTATAGGGTTTGTACCAGTTGTTGGAGCCCCGAATGATTGTTCGTTGCAGGAAACAGGATTTACCTCTGGTAAAGGTAAAGCACTTAGAAGAAGAAATCTCTCTCTTTTTTTTTAAACATCAAAATGTTAGGATCAAATGTGTGTTCTAATAGATAACAGCTCAACCATGGGATTTTTTTTTTTCCCAGACCAGAGTCTCGCTCTGTTGCCCAGGCTAGAGTGCCGTGGCATCAGCCTAGCTCACAGCAACCTCAAACTCTTGGGCTCAAGCAATCCTTCTGCCTCAGCCTCCCGAGTAGCTGGGACTACAGGCATGTGCCACCATGCCCGGCTAATTTTTTCTATATATTTTTAGCTGTCCAGATCATTTCTTTCTAATTTTAGTAGAGACAAGGTCTCGCTCTTGCTCAGGCTGGTCTCGAACTCCTGACCTTGAGTGATCCTCCCGCCTTGGCCTCCCAGAGTGCTAGGATTACAGGCGTGAGCCACTGTACCCGGCCTTGAAAGAATTTTAACACATTTTAGGTAGTACTTTAAGTATTCTTAAGTCTCTAATTTCTTTCTTTAAAAGAAGTCAAGTTGCCATCCAAGCTAGTACGCATTCTTTCTAGGAACTTGGTAATACCATAATATTAAAATCAAATAATAAAAGTTACACCTCCTAGATTGGAGCACAGATAAATTATGCCATCTTAAAGAGGTGACCTATTACCAGACAAGCAAGGCTTGGCTTTGATGTCATTCAGTATATTCATTCACATACGTAGAGGAGGAATATGGGTGCCAGAAGCGATTGGTCAGCTCTGATTCTGTTATCAATTAGATCTTCAAATTAAAATCCTGCCATGTAGCTTGATTTAGGGCAAGGATGTGAGTGCTCAGTCACCTGGTAATTACATTTCTTATTTTATGAATTAATACATTTATGGTATATTTGTATTTATAATTATATTTATTATTGTCTCTCTAAGTAACTTGTCCACTAGCAAAGAAAATGTGCCAACCAGAAAACATAGATATTCATTCTCCACTGTAATAAATTGTGATTCTAGTTTATAAACAATCTCAGTAACTTGACTTCATGATTGTGCTGACAGTCTCATATATGACCCCGTGAAACAGACATTCACCAGAGTGATATCATTCAGTGGAGGGAGGTCTTAGATGACAACTGGCCCTCACTAGATGACACCATACTTCTGGGTAACAAGCAAGCTTTTTCTTAAACTTCTGTCAGTGTCCAGTGTCAGTCATTAGCTCTCCAAAATGGGGCTATATTATATTTGAGAAGCAGAGAATTATTGAATATATGCATCAATTTGTTCAGCAAGTAATACTGCCAGAGAAAATTATTAAAGTTCCTTCAACTCCTTCAAGAAAATGTTGTTTACATGGCTAATTGAGTGTGCACATATTTTTCAAAGACAGGACTTTCTTAAGAGAAATGTGAGTTGTATGTAAAGAAAAAAAAGACTTTCAACTAATTATTCATTGTTTTTTTTCCTCCAATGAGCTAGTTTTTTTAAACTGTGGTCAAATATACATAACATAAAACTTACCATTTTAAGTGCACACTTTTATTGGTATTAACTACATTCATGTTGTTGTGCAACCAGTACCACTATCCATCTTCAGAACTTTTTCATCTTCTCATACTGAAACTCTGTGCCTGTTAAACAGTAAGTCCCCATTCTCCCTGTTTTATTCCAGGTGCCTCACATAAGTGGAATCATACAATAGTTTTTCTTTTGTGTTTGGATTATTTCATTTAACATAATGCCTTCAGGCTTCATCCATGTTGTAGCATGTGTCAGTATCCTTCCTTTTGAAGGCTGACTAATATTCCATTGTATGTATACACCACATTTTGTTTCTCCATTCATCCATCCGCGGACACTTAGGTTACTTGTCTTTTGGCTGTTGAGAATAATGTTGCTGTGCACATGGGTGGACAGATGTCTGTCCTGCTTTCAATCTTTTGGGAATATACCCAGAAGTGGAATTGCTGGATCATATGGTAATTCTGCATTTAATTTTTTGAGGAACTGCCATGGTATTTTCCACAGTGGGTGCACCATTTTACGTTCTCACTAGCAGTGCACAAGGGTTCCAATTTCTCCACATCCTCACCAACACTTGTTGTTTTCTGGTTTTTTGATAATAGCCTTCTAGTGGGTGTGCAGTAGTGCCTTTCTTTCTCTTTTTTTTTTTTCTTTTTTTTTTTTTTTGAGACAGGGTCTTGCTTTGTTGCCTGGACTGGAGTGTATTGGTGTCATCATAGCTCACAGCAACCTCAAACTCCTGGGCTCAAGCAATCCTCCTGCCTCAGCCTCCCAAGTAGCTGGGAATACAGGTGTACATCACCATGCTGGGCTAATTTTTTTTTTTAATTTTTTGTAGAGACAGGGTCTTGCTTTCTTGAACATATTGTCATCCAGACTTTTTCCCCCCTCCCTTCTCTCTTTACTTTACTCAATCCTTCTAATGCTCCTAGTTGGGGTGATAATGTAGCTTTCTCCTGCTGGTTCACGTTTCAAACCTGATATCTGCCCTGGTGTGTTTAATCAACTGCCAAGCCCTGTTGATTCTTCACAGAAATTGCTGACATCTCCTCCCTCCTGCATGTAGGATCTCATTTTATCTCATTTTTCCTTGGTGGCTGTGTCATTTTACATTCCCACCAGCAGTACATCTGTTCTTTTACTTGAAATAAATGGAAATATTCTTGCTTATGTAGTTTGTTGATTTTTTTGATACCTGCTCCATAGTTTCTGTTAATGCCACTCATTGTTTCCTGTTTTTCCAGGCTGCAGTGCAAAAGGCGATCCCTATGTACAAAATTGCCACTAAAAATGATGTTGATGTCCAAATTGATCAGGAGGCCTACCTGCCTGAGGACATGTAAGGAATATTCCTGCTGCTAACAGCTTCTCTCCCTGGGAGAATACCCTTTATATGGGCCTTTATTTTAAAGCATGTTTTTTCCAACGCACTCTTAACCACAAGAATAGAGCCATGGTTGTGTTCTACTTGGAACTGGTGCTGTTTTTCTGTCAGTGCCCTGTTGTTGTTCTCCCTTGTAAACCAGCTAAATATACTCTAAAAGTCTAGTTTATGGTCACTCCATTCATTTTGCAGAGGTTGCACCCAGAATTTAAACCCGGGTCTAGATCTCTCTGTTAGATTCTGAGGAAAATAATTCCTGTTTCTCAGAGGTTATCCAGAACAAGAATTGTTACTGTGTATAGCTAATAATTAGGTTCCTTGGAGATGGAATTGCAAGTACCAGTGGTACTTCTACTGACTGTGAGGAAATGACAGAACATTTCCAGACCAGTATCACTGGTCAATTGCATGCATCGGTAGGCAGTAGAACCCCTGACGAGGTTAGCGCCTGGGTCATCTTTTCCATCTCACCTGCCTGTCCGGTGCCATCGCGCCACACCATTGACTGGCACTAAAGAGGGTCCTCAGGACACATTATGGACTTACTTGATAGAGTATCACAGTTAGGACTGTAAGACCTAGATTTGAGTCCTGGCTTGGCCTTTCACTAGCTATGGGACCTAGAAACTGAATCCATCATCTGTAAAATGGGATCTATGCTTTTTGCTGTTTTGTTTCATGAAGTGAAGAAGAAAGATGAGGTAGTATGTGTGAAAATGCCTGATAAAGGGAGAAGGTATATGCTCGTGAACATTATTGTCAAATTTAGGTTTGATTTCTATTCTGCTGCTTAACTAGCTGGGTGATCTTGGACTCTGTATTCAATCCCACTGAGTGCCCTCGTCCATTTAGTGCTTCTGTAACAGTACCTGAGGCTGGGTAATTGATAAAGAGGTTTATTCGGGTTATAATTCTGGTGGTTGAAAGCTCAAGGTTGGGCAGCCGATCTAGTATGTGCTGGTGGGGTGTGGGCGTGTGCAAAGCTCATGTGGCGAGGAGGAAGCAAGAGTCTAGGAAGCAAACTCATTTTTGTAACAGGCCACTCTCTGGTGACTAATCCAGTTCTGTGAGAGCTAGAACTCACTTCCAAGGGATCTAATCTGGAGAGATCTGCCCCCAGTACTCAGACATCTCCCAACACGGCCACATTGGGAATCAAATGGCCACACTGGGAATCAAATGTCAGTATGAGTTTCTGAGGGGCAAACTGAAACCATAGCGCTGAGCCTTGGTTTCCTCTTTTTTTTTTTTGAGACAGAGTCTCGCTTAGTTGCCCGAGCTAGAGTGAGTGTGGTGGCGTCAGCCTAGCTCACAGCAACCTCAAACTCCTGGGCTTAAGTGATCCTGCTGCCTCAGCCTCGCGAGTAGCTGGGCCTACAGGCATGTGCCACCATGCCCGGCTAATTTTTTTCTATACATATTTTTAGTTGTCCAGATAATTTATTTCTATTTTTAGTAGAGACGGGGTCTCGCTCAGGCTGGTCTCGAACTCCTGACCTCGAGCGATCCACCCACCTCGGCCTCCCAGAGGGCTAGGATTACAGGCATGAGCCACTGTGCCTGGCCAGTTTCCTCCTCTTTAAATTGGAATGGTAGCACCTACCTCAGAGAATTCTTGTTAAGCTTAAATAATGTCTAGACAGCCCTTAACACAATGCCTGGTACAGGCTCAGGGCTCAATATACAGTTATTCCTCTGTCCAAAAATCATTGTGGAGATTGAGTAAAGGGTATATAAAACATTTAGTTTAGGGCCTGGTAAATAAAGGTTTTATCAAAGACCCAACTGTTCCTTATCTGAACCGTTGGGGCCGGATGTGCTTTGCATTTCAGAGTTTAGAAAAGTAATAAAGTACATATTTGGCATGTTATGTAATATTCCCACAGGGTCTGAAGCATCCCCCCCACAATCAAATATACTAGTATTTCTGAATGGAAATAAGAATATTCACACTACGTGGGAAATAAAGATTTGCTAGACATTTGCTGCCGAGTGACTGACTCTAGAGGTCAGTTCAGCTTTTAGAGCCACATGAATTCAATTTTTTTTTTTTTTAGAGCTTTTTGAAATTCAGAATTGTAGATAAGAGATAGTGGACTTACTATTGCAAATTTAATGTGGCATTTTAAATATTATTGTCTGGACAATTACTTCATCATTTTATTTGATGTCTTTAAGCCTGTTTCCCTGTTATAAAACAGTGAGGACAGTGACTCTCATAGGGTTATCGGAAGCGTAAGTGAGAAGTGATGAAAAGCCCTTGGCTTCACATTCAGGGGAGCCCGGCACTCGGCGGACATCCTCCCGTGGTAGCACTCTTCCTTCCCTCCCCTCGCTGCTGGACGAAGAATTGTATCGCAGGCGGTGGGCCAGGATTTCCGCAAACAACTAACCATGCCCTTATGAAGGATACAGTCTGGTTCCAGAAGCCAAAAGTAGATGAACTATAGAAATGGCGGGAGGAGAAGGGGGAAGTGGACTAAGAAAATAATATTAATGTCATAGTCCATGAAAATTTGTGAAACCTTTCCCAGCCTGTGTCTGATAGCCTGCTTATTTCAAGAAATTTTTGATAAAATGAAGTTTATATTGTAGCAAGTGAATTTCATTTCCTCAGGTTGCCTGTAATAAAATTAGGCCTGTTTACCTTATGTCTCTCAGCACTGAGAAACTTTGAGGAAAGGAATGACTGAGTGAGGTGTGGGGCCAGAGGCAGGACTTTGAGGGAGAATTTGGCAGAAGGTAGCAGTGGTACCTTTCATCTGATCCACATGCAGTCGTGAGTGTTGCCTCATCAGTACCTGCTCTCCCCCCCCCATAACGGGCAGGATTGGAGCCTTAAAAGCATTCAGATGAGGACTGTTCTCATTAATAGACTCTGTCCATTGATTTGCAAACTGCAATATGCAGTCCTCCCATTTTCATTTTGTTGGGGAGGGCTGGCTGTTAGAATTCAATTAGGGGCTGTAACATAAAATCAAACTGACAGCAGTCATGTAAATGATAGTTATTAGAGTATTAAGTATGGAACATGCAATTTCCTTAAGTACCAAGTTTGACAGTTGATAGCGCCAACATTTCACTTTGACACCTTGTTTGATTTTTTTAATTGTGAAGGTACATCCTCATTTTTTCAAATGCATGTTTTAGCTTATGATTATCTTTCAAAGTTTTTCTTAGATCAACTTTTGTGAAACATGGGTAAGTCAAAAATTCACGTTATTTTCTACTATGAGTTCTGTCATGGAACCAGTGCAGCACAGGCAACTCAAAATATCAACAAAGTGTTTGGGAAGGATGTGGCTAATGAACGCACAGTACATCAATGGTTTGAGAAGTTCTATTCTGGTGATTTTAATCTTGAAAATGAGCCATGTGGGTCACCTGAGACCAAAGTGGATAATGATGAGCTGAAAGCTGTAGTGGAAGCAAATCCATCTCATGCTACACGTGAATTAGCAGCAAGGTTTGATGTTACTATTCCAACAATATTGGACCATTTTGAAACAAATGGGCAGGGTAAAGAAGCTGGATGGGTGGTTCCACATGAATTAAATGAATATCAGAAGAGAAACCATTTCGAAGCTTGCCTTTCTTTGCTGTCACGACATAATGGTGAACCATTTCTACACCATTTTGTTACGTGTGATGAAAAATGGATTCTTTTTGACAATCACAAGCATTTGGCACAATGGTTGGATAAAGATGAAGTGCCGAAACACAGTCCAAAACCGAATATTCATCAAAAAAAGCTAATGGTGTCTGGTGGTTCAGCGCTGGTATTATCTACTACAGCTTCATGAAACCTGGTCATTTGATTCAAAATTGGACGTTTCGTATTTAATGACCTAATATTATCAACAAGAATATAGTCAGCCCTCTGTATCTGGGTTCCCCATCCATGGATTCAGTCAGCTATGATTGAAAATATTTTGCATGTGTACTGAACATGTGGAGATGTTTTTTCCTTTTCATTATTCCCTAAACAATACATTGTATTAGCTATTTTTATTAATCTAGGGGTGATTTAAAATACACAGGAGGAAGCATGTAGGTTATATGCAAATACTACACCATTTTATATAAGGGACTTGAGCATCTGTGGATTTTGGTATCTGTGGGGGTCCTGGAACCAACTGACCATAAATACTCATAAACTTGTTAAATTTACTTCAAGCCTATTGCTTATGTCGTACACTTCACACACCAAGATAGCTTTCTTCTGAGGGAATAAGGTAAATGTACCGTGTGTGTTTGTCTTCCTGCAATCTATAAAAACTGTTATTTCCTGTGTTCTTTGTAGAGCTGGTGGCGTTGAGATCTATAATGGGGATCGTAAAATAAAGGTTTCCAATACCCTAGAAAGCCGGCTGGACCTCATAGCCCAGCAGGTGAGTGTGAGGGTGAACACCTCTCAGGAGCTGTTCGGCTGCCAGCTTTGAAGTGGTACAGAGAATACCTGTCCACTCACTGGCATTTGGGATTTGTCACTCTCATTCCATATTTTTGATGTTTTCTTAAAAATAATGAGGATAGGCATGTAGTGGCATTTGCTGAGGTAATACAATTTGCCTGAGGGAGGGTTTGGGGTCAGATGAGGGTTTTGTTTACCTAGGATTCTAACATGTACATTTTCCTACACATGGAGATGCCCAACGAAGGTCTTCTCCAGCAGAACTGATGCAAACCAGAGTTGATACTTGTTGAAAGGAATTATCCTAAGGCTGCTGGCTCTTTAGATGTTCCCAGATTGTTTTGTACAGATGAACTCTAGGAAACAAGCCAGGAAAATTCCACCTGTTCTAAAATACTGGGCATCTTCTAGCAGTGGTGGTCTACTGCTGTGACTGCCAGCCTAGTTATTCCCTGACCTAGAAGTGCAGTTTACTATTTATGCAGACTCTAGTCTTATAACTGAAACACTTTCACCCTAAGTATCATATTCTGGTCACTTAAACCTTAGAGCTATGTTTTCTAGTAGCCAGTGTCCTGTCTGATACGGTAGCCACTAGCCACTGGTAGATATTTATTTTGATTTTTTTTTCTTTTTTTTTGAGACAGAGTATTGCTCTGTTGCCCGGACTAGAGTGAGTGCTGTGGCGTCAGAGTCGCTCACAGCAACCTCAGACTCCTGGGCTCAAGCGATCCTCCTGCCTCAGCCTCCCAAGTAGCTGGGACTACAGGTGCTCACCACCGTGCCCGGCTAATTTTTTCTATTTTTAGTAGACACGAGGTCTCGCTCTTGCTTAGGCTTGTCTCAAACTCCTGAGCTCAAGCGATCCTCCCGCCTCGGCCTCCCAGAGTACTAGGATTATAGGTGTGAGCCACAGCGCCAGGTCATACTTTGGTTAAAACTGTAAAATTCTGTTTCTCAATCTTACTAGTCACCTTTCAGGTGTACAATAACCAAATATGGTAGCTAGTGGCTACCATATTTGACAGCATAGCGTTAGAAGTTTGAGGTTAAATTCTCTTAAGGATTTTCTAGTTGTTACAAGTGCTTCAGCCCAAATTTGCATTATAAATATTCTGTGTGGTCATTCCTGGCACAGTAGGCACTCAATAAATGTTTTTTGAAAGAGAGAATATAAGTGGCCCAGAATATTATGATGAGATGATACTGTTAATGGACCCATCTGTTCTACCAACATCGCAATATAACAGAGGCCTTAGACAGTAATGACTTCAGATTTTTAATTTTTTTTCTTTGTCCCTTTTGTAAGCAGTCTTACCCCCAAATTTGGAATTAGTTAAGTTTCTCACCAAAGATTTTGTTACAGTGCTTCAGCTAAAGGAATGACACATTTGATGCATTTTGCTTTTGATTTCCTTCCCAGCCATGTTAGAGGTTAATGTCTTTCTGCCTGTGGTTAAGATGTGCAGTTTTTTTACAAGTTCTCCCATTAACATTGCGTGTTTGTTAAATTTTATGTTCACAGATGATGCCAGAAGTACGGGGAGCCTTGTTTGGTGCAAATGCCAATAGGAAGTTTTTGGACTAGGCCTTTGGGAGACGTCCATCCACTACTCTACGGCTGCGACATGGAAGCTTCTGATATTTAAAGAAACGAGAGTGTCTGTGTAGCTTCCTCCTCTTTGCTGTCCTAGTGTTGCTCTGTATTTATCAGTGGATACCCTTCTGTGGCTGATGCCCTTGGCCTAGCTGTTAACAGTGGGAGAACATTTCCCTCGCTGTGATCAGGACCCACCTCTAGTTCATCTCAGAGTAACAGCTCCCAGCTGGTCCCACAGCTTTAGGTGAGGGGGTCAGGTGGCGGCTGCATGAACTTCACCGAGTCTCTTCCTCTTTCTGCAGCTCCCAGTTATCTAGTCTAGGGGGTGATATATATGGTGTTCTCTGCCTTGAAGTCTCTGCTCTTTAGGTTTAAATCTCATGTGGCACAGGCATTCCTCCCAGCAGTAGCAGCTTCACTGTTACCTCTCTCGGCCTAGACATTTTCCTCATCTGTAAATGTGATTTGAAACCTAAGCCATGAATATGCGTTATTTATTAAAACAAAAGATTTATGCGGATTCAATTGTAATTTCTTGCGTAAGGTACTACAAATTTATGATTTAAGAGAGTAAAGTTCTTACTGAGGTACCTAGAAAAGATTATTAATATTTTCCAAGTCCCTATAGCATTTGATGGTTTGCAGCTGTCAGTACTGAACCCTTACCCGTGTGGCTGTCTCCTGGGCTTCCTGCTCACTCTGGGCAGACCAGCCCCTCACGGTGCTCGTCCAGCCCGTCACCGTCCTCCACAGTGGCTTTGGCATCACCTCTCCTCTAGAAGGGTTGTACAGCTTGATTGAGGAAATAGTTTTACTAGTTTTGGCAGAGTGGTTTTTTTTTGGGGGGGGGGTTACTATGTGCTGGGCCCAAATCCTTAATGAGGCCCTGTGTCCTCTCACTCCCGTGCTCCATTGCTTCCTTAGGTGACTAGGAGCTGCCCACAAGCTGCCCACTAGCAATGGCAGAGTGAGATCTGTGTCGAGAGCCTGTACTCAAGTTCTCTTACTAGACGGTGAGGCCACCAAGGCTGATCATTTTAGCACCATCCTCTTCCTCATTGGCCCAAGTTTTTAGGTACGTGGGGACTAATGTAAATACCAACTCCTGCGACAGCTGTTTTTTCCTTGGGACTTGACCTGTGTGTGACAATTCTTTCCCTTCTCTATAGCAGCTTCAAGTCCCTCAAGGTAATGCAGTTACAAAGCGATCGTCCAAACTTAAAGCCCAGTGTAACTTACTTAGAAATAAAACATCCTTGTGGCTGTTCTCCATCCCCAAAAGTAACAGTTTGAAGTGGGATCGTGACCTGGGTCAGGGCTCTTTTCAGTCTGGTTGGTTCTGAAGTAGACATGGAGAGGTAGGTGACAGATCCTAGTCATGGCAGCCTGTCTGCTGTGCCCGCTGGTTACTAGACGAGACTTAACTATTCAACCTTATTTCAGATCGTGTTCCGTGGACGCTGGGAGGGATGGGTCTGCGAGAGCCCGTGCCTCCGGAGGAGGGTGGGGGCAGGATGGCTGCCCCAACTAGCCCCTGCTGCGTAGCAGAGCCAGCCTCATCCCTCAGCCATCGGGATGTGGAAGGGCGTGTGTGGTTTGAAATGAGGGCTTTCATGGTCCCCTTGAACTTCTGATCCTCATTTTCCCCAAAGTCAGTGCTAGGACTAGCCATAAGTTATTTAATTCAAGATTAACAAAACTAAATCCTCAAACGGACTCAAGTATGCTGAATTTGAGTATGAAATAGAAATGTTAAAATATAGAAACAACCCTTCCATCTTTGCTACCTGTTAAGGTCCAGCAGTTAATATGTCCAAAGCAAGTGCTATTTTTGTCATTGTAAAGCAGGTAGTTTAGGGGCTTCTGAAAGTCCCTGGTAGCTGTACCCCCAAAGGAAATGAATGTAGAATAAGGTTATGCTCAACTCACTTATTAGAATGGGGTTGTTTCTTCCGAGATTGAGGTAGCACTACGACTTAGGGGACAAGATATGGCGTGGGTGGGCCGTCTAGTGCTTATCCCCTCTAGACTAAATAGAGTGGGCTAGAGAGCTGGCCACGAGCACAGGGACTGAGCTCCAGGCCTGTCTACTCAAAACACTTTAAGATGCACTCTCCGATGCCAATGAAGTAGACGCCTTGAGCAATCCCGAAGAGAGGAGCTACGACAAGGGCCCGGCATCCTGCTCCTTTCATGAAGGCGGATGGTCCCTCCTGAATCCAGAGTTTCCTGGAGGGAAGGAAGAGCCATGAGCTGAGGGGCAGGGCACTCTGCACCAGGTCCTCTGTGACCACTTCTCCTCAAATGTGTGCACGCTCTCGTGAGAGGAGGCTGCCCAAGCGTGTGGGAGCCCCTCACCCATTAGGCCCATGTAGTTTGGTTCCTTAGCAACTGGGCCAAGGCCTTGGGAAATAGGCTCGATCTGCCTGGAATCTTGGTGGGAGAGATGCTGTAGCGCAAGGAAGAAGAAAAATCACCCAGAGCATCTAGGTTTCTTTGAGAGGTGAGAGAATGGGACAGATTTCAGAGAAACCCAGAGCTCAGCAACGAAATTGGTCTCTAGAGCCAGCGTGGGCGGACACCAATACAGAGGAATCTGTCCCAGCCGCAGTCTGCGGGGACCCTGGGCTCTGTCTCACCTGGCACAGTCGGCAGTCCCGCTGTAGATGGCCTCACCCTGGCCTTTCTTGAGGGTTTGGATTCGAGTTTTCAGAACTAAACCAAGCAGAAGTTAAAATAAGCAGTGACCATCTTGCTTTTGGTGTCCTCCCTTCAACACGAAGTAGCTGGGTTCCCTTTTAGAACCAGCATGTGCTAAACTGAACCTTGATAACCATCTGTAAGAGGAGATCGTCCTCTCCAAGCCTCCTTGATGAAATGAATGAGGTTGCTTCAAGTGGCTCTTGCTATAGGAAGTCCACCTGCTGTCAGGGAACTGGAGGTGGCCCTGACGGCGGGCAGCACCGTCTTCTCACCTGGGGCTTCGTTCCTGCCTTAATCATTTCGACGGAGGCTCACAGCTGCACTGGGGGACAAAGCTAGTGAGATCAGCTTTGAGGGGATTTTTCAGTGATAAAAAACAGGGTCTCCATGGCTGTGCTTTCTTGGTGAGGGCCTTTGGTGACCTGCCAGCAGCACAGATTGTGACCCAAAGAGGGTTTTCAGGGTTGGGGCAGTTTCATCGCTCCTAAAAGTGCAGAAGTTCTGTTTACCCAGAGACAACTATACAAACACCTGATCAGTAAAGCAAGTCAACCTTGAAACCCAGATTCCCAGCCCCTACATCTCCACGTCCTTACCGTCCAGAGGTGTCACTGTGACAGCGGCTACGGAGCCTGCGACACAGCCCGACATAAAGGAGTGAGCAAAGGAGGCCTTTCCAGTAAGCTCCTGGAACCCCAGGTTGTTAAGGTTGGCAAACAATGGGAAGTAGATGACGGAGAAGGGAATATCTCTGCGGAAGAGGAGGAAGAAACGCTGAGCTACGTGCAGCTCTGGGCTTCCACTCGGGCTCCGTGAGCCTTTCCCATGAGCTTTGGGCCACTCATGGGTCAGAGGTGAGCCACAGAGACCTGTTCCTACCCTGGCACGCCCTGATAACGCAGGATGATGGGCAGCATAAGAGAAAAGGCCTGTTGTCTTCCGTCCCTCCCTCCCAGCTCATTCCTCTGCCGTACAGACGGCAGCCTTGTTCGCGAGGAGTGGGACGCAGATTCACAGTGACACGTCCTGGGCCAGTCGGGGGAGCCGGGGCAGGGAACGGTGCTGGCCAAGGCACATGGTGAGCTGGGGCATATTCACGCATATATTTATACATTTTCTATAGTCCTTGGTAGACAGCATTAAGTGCCTTTGGGCACAAAACCCAATGGGGCTGGGCACTGGAGAAGGGGCTACAATCTTTCGTCTTCCAGGTACCCATTCTGTGCGACCATGGCCAATTCTGGATGACCAGGAAGCATGGAAATGGTTTGCTGACCTGGGCTTGAATATTCTTAGAAGAATTCAGAGGCAGGCTGAGGCAGCAATCCTCCGGCCCTCCATCCCATCCCCCTGTGCACTGGTCCCAGGAAACAGGCCTGGCAGTGTCCCCAGGGCAGGAAGAAAGGCTCACCTGAGGAGAGTGGCACCCAGCCCCTTGTAGAGACCAGCCACGCCCTGGGTGCGGAGCAGCTCCCAGGCGATGCGGGTGGCAGATGGGCGCTTGTGGGTGGAAGCCGAGCCGGTCGTGTAGGGCCTGGAGGAGGACGGTGCTGAGGCCGCACCCTGGTGACCGACGGCTGGAAGGAAAGGACAGACTCCATCACAGCCCAGGCCCCGGCAGGTGTGGCCAGACACTCCCAAGAGTGTGACTCCCATTCCTATCCTTGGGAAAACTCAGAGGCAAGGGTTAAGATTGTCCTAATTTTAGAACATTAATTTTTAGGTCCAAGAAAATCTTCCCTCAGTCTACATTATCTACCGAGCTGCCCTGCCGCGAGGGATGCTGCCCCAGGGCCCACCGCACCCCTGGGTTCCTTGTCCTCATGTTAAAACTTAGGTCTGTCTTCCATCTCTAAATTGTCTCTGAGCCTAGGTAGTTTCACGCTCGAAGCACGTTGGGACATAGGGACCCTGTGTGTCGCCTGATGTCGTGAAGAGGCACATTCGCCTTCTGGCTTCCAAGGCCGCCGCCCTCGCGCTCCAGTGTTAGGGGACAGGCTTTTTATGCCCTTCACCATTGTTACAATTTCATTCTTTGGATGCCAGCTCCTTGTAGTTGAATAAGTCAGAGCCCATCATTTGTTAAGTTCAATATCTAGTAATTAGAATGGAATTTAAAATGTGAGTCCTGTTAATGACCACAGGATTTAATGCACTGAAATTGTGTGAATATTTATTTTCTTAAATCTCAGTGTTTGAGAAGCTTTTGATGTCGCAGTTTTGTTTGGTGCCAGCGGGGCCACGTCCCACGCTAGGAAGCTCCGTGGCTGTGCGTGTTTTCTCACGGTGAGCCTCCAGGTGCAGGCCCCCATTACCTTCAGCAAGTTAATCAGTCTGAACGCTGTCATCTTCAGGCGCACACAATTCATCCATATCCTATCTTTTACTTCTTTTTAGATGTTTTAGGGATACTAAAACTTCTTACCCAGCCCGAAAAACTCAGCACTGCAGGCTTCCACTCTCTGTGGATGGAAACGCAGTGAGGCCGTCCGGTGCCTAACTGTGTTCTTCCTGCAGTTTCATCTACCTGGGGCTGGTCTGACCCAATCCAGAAATGCGGCTGGATTCCGGCACAGCGCGTGTGCACAGTTGAACTGAGGAGGGGAAGGGCGCCCACATTTACTGAGCACTGTCTCCTGCCTGCCGGGTGCTGCGTTGGGCCCACCACACGTTAGCTTACTCAGTTCAGACGTTGCAGTGTCTGTCCTGCCTCGCCAGCTGGCTGGCCCTGCTCTTACTGTACATGTTGGCGTCTACACCTCTCTCTACTTCAGGGAAGACCTGGATTTAGCAAAGGGCCAAACTTCTCTTCCAGGGAAAACCAAAAGAACAGGAATGGCGCTCTTCTCCCTTGTGATGCCTTCCTGGTGCGGGCCAGCTACACTACCTGGGACGGAGGTGTTTAGCAAGCAGATCGTGGACGTTTCTTAAAATCCTTAGGAAATTAAGCCTAAACATCAAGAAAATATGATAGAAGTATTAGGTATATTTTCTGTCTCTCCTGAATCAAGATTCTCATTTGCGCTATTTATTCTAGAGCTGGCAGTGTTGAAAGGTGTCACCAAAAATAGACTTCTGCTGACTTAGAAAGCTGACTGGTCACACAGTCTAGCAAACGAGGGTGGGATGTGGGATGTGATCCACGCCAGTGCCATGGGAAGCTGGGACAGGCCTCACCCAAGCGCCCAGCGTCCTGCAGCTGAATCTTGAGCATTTCCATGGGGCAGGTGACCACCACCTGGCACACTCCAGCTCCACAGCCGGCCAGCATCTCCATCTTCAGGTTCCGCTGCAGCCTGTGGACCAGGAGTCAGGCCCCATCAGGGGCGTGGATGTTTAGCCCTGTCACCCTTGGCTGCCACTCACCCCCAGGGTAAGTGATCACCTGGCCCTCATGCGCAGCCTCCTACAGAGGGAGACGAAATGGAAACCCTGCGAGGGAGGCAGCACCCACACTCAAGTTGAAAACAGCAGCAGTGAAACTGCCCAAGGCAGGGATTTGATTCTCCCTGGTCCCTTGAATGCTACCACTGGGAAGGGGAGGCACAGAGGGAAACCGAAAGTGATTGTTGCAAATGCGTCAGCTAGCTGATGACCATATCTGTGCCCTCTGTTCTAGATATTATCTACCACCACAGCTGCCACCAGCTCATTCTCTCCCTTTACCCTCCATCTACCAAAACGCACAGCAACCCTCACCCACACGCCCGCACACACACGCGCACGTAAACCAGACACAGTGAAGGCCTCCGTCCCTGCCCCACCTGGCCATACCCATCTTCCATGAGCAGCTGCCGGAAGAAGTCATTGGCTGCCAGCTTGATGGCCTTCTCCGGAGTGACCAGGGTTAGGTTCACCGCAGCCCCTGGAAGCGAAGGGTGAAGATGAGGCACCAAGGCCATCCTGGCACGTGCTCAGCCAGCACTTCGCAGGGGTGGGGTGTCGGGGGGGCAAGAGGGCTCCTTGGCCTGTTTCACTGAATCCATTTTTGTTTCCGTTCCCTCTCCCCACCACATTTTCCTCCTTTTTGCATATTTGTTGCTTTGTGGACTCAGTCCAGTTATCAGGACGTCACGTTATTTTTGTCCTTCCTTGCTGGTGCTGCCACCTCCGCTAATACACAGGACCCTGGGTCTCGGGGACAGTGTCCCAGCTGCCCTGTGCTACGCCAGCCCGGTCCCACTAGCAGCGTGGCGGTTCCTGGAGGCTTTATTTTATTTCTCAGGGGTACTGGCGTATTGGCTCTGTCTCAGCTCCAGCTTTGGGTCCATTTCCCACGGCACAATCGTGGTGGGGGCATGGCCCGGGAAGAGCCACCCTGTACTCCTTTCAATTCTCTGTCCCTGTCAGCCTCTCCCTCTTCTGTTCTTAGTAGCTGGATGTCCTGGAGACAGGCAGGGAGGTGCCAGGGAAGGACTAAGAGGGAGGCAGGGACGTGGGGCCCACTGGTTTTTCATGGCCCGCAGGGAGGCCGTGCGGAGCTGGGGGGACCAGGGCGCTGGGCCCAGCGTGCTCACTGGGGTCTCCGGAAGCCTCACGCAGAAACATAGCTACCTCTGTCTCCACCAGAGGATGGAAGGCCTACGAAAAGTTACCAAAGGCGTCAGGTAGCCCAAGGTCATCCCAGCAGCTCCTGGGCAGAAGGAACACCAATTCCCAATGTCCCACAAGCTCACGAAATCTGAGCCTCTGGGCCACACCTGCTGTCCTCCCTGGCCCAGGCCCCCTTGCCTGATAAGCCCACCTCGGTACATGCCCGGGAAGCCCTCGGCCCGTGCCGTCTTCACCAGGCAATCCATCCTAGAAGCAGAGGCGTGAGAGACGTCAGTGATGGGGGCCACTCTGTCACTGCCCCCTGGCCCTAAGGGGCTGGCACGTCCCAGCCGGCCCCTCCCCACCCCACCCCCACCTCCCCACCCCCGCCCACCCCCCACTGACACCTACATTCCCTTGTACATGGCTTTCCCGTGCTGGTTCTGCAGCCGAGTCTTGGCCAAGTCGATGGGGAACACGCAGGCCACCCCCACGAGCCCCGCCACACCTCCATTGATGAGCTTTGCGGTGATACTAGGCCATGGGGAGAGGCAGGCGGTTACAGAGCTGCACCCAGCCAGCCCCCAGCGGGGAGCAGGGCAGGGAGCCGGCAGGATGGCGACCAGCGACCAGCAGGTGTCCAGAGACCCCTCTTCTCAGCCGCCCGCGGGCTCTAGCGCCAGGCAGCGGGTGGGACAGGCCAGCACTCACCAGGGCTGAGGCATCTTGGCTTCCAGAGCTGGGACATGCAGGGGCTTCTGGGAAGGGCCAGCTCTGCCCCCTGGGGCCCCACATGGGGACAGCAAGTCCCCCCTGGACACAGCAAGTCCCATGGCCAGGCCTCCCCCAGCTCCCCGGCCCGCGCCCTGCCTCTCCTCACCCTCCCAGCCAAACTTCAGCTCTGTTCCCGGCCTGAGGTCAGGCAGGGCTGAGTCAAACCTGTCCCCTCCGATCCTAAGGCCACGTGTGAGGATTAAGTAAACTAATGCAATCGCAAATGGCAGCTGTTGCTGATGACAAGAGAACACACACTTCTGACAATGAGGTCTTCTAGTCAGCACGAGATGCCAGGGCTGAAGCACTGAGATTATCTAATTCTAGCCGAAAGTGAAGTCGTAGTTTGGGGGACATGGCCCCGTCACCCTGGGGAGTACAGGAGCTTTGGAAGATGGAAAGCAGAACATAAGTCTTCCTCAGATTCCTTGGACCTGGCAAAATTTTCTTATCTTTCAGGCCAGACACAGACTGTGAGCTAAATATCTGGGGACAGATTACCTGGGAGTGGTAAGAGTAGATAATAGTTTTTTCCACAAGTGACCCTTGATAAGCAAACAAGAACTCTGTGACAACAGATAGAACTGCGACTTAAATCTGCAGTCACGGAAGTTGGTCCAAGCAATTTGCGATTATATTTAACAATATTATATGTGTATGCATATATATATTTGTGTGTATGTGTATATATATTTATCCCTATATATTAACATATATATATTTGGGGGAAAGGGGCCTCATTGCCTTTCCCTAGGACTCAACCAATTCTTCAGAAATCTGGCAAAGGCGCCAAGTGATGTGCTGTCGCCACAGCAACTCTGCCCCGGCCGGGCCCAGAGAGGTCAGGCTGTGCCAGACAGAGCTCACCTCAGGTCCTGCTGGGACATCCTGAAAGGGCTGAGGCCTGTGGGTGGATCCCAGGACACAGGGCTGCTCACTCCTCGGGGCGGCTGCTGCCTGGGGTGGCTGAGGCGGAAGCAGTGGTGTCCGCCTCCCGGACTCCGGCCCCCTAGCAGAATGGACAGAGCAAGGGTTTGCAGTGCACACCGGCCCGAGCTGCCTTCCCAGCAAGTCACAACCTTCCTGGGCGGCAGCTTCCTCCCTTGTAAAGTGGTTAGAACACCCCCCACCTCATGGCGTGAAAACACATGCATGTGATAGGACAAACATTATTTTTATTTTAGAGACAGAGTCTCACTCTGCTGCCCAGGCTGCTGTGCAGTGGCACAATCATAGCTCACTGCAGCCTTGAACTCCTGAGCTCAAGCAATCCTCCTGCCTCAGCCTCCCAAGTAGTTGGGACTACAGGCGAGTGCCACCATGCCTGGCTAATTTTTCTTATTTTTTTAGAGACAGGGTCTTACTATGTTGTTCAGGCTGGTCTTGAATTCCTGAGCTCAAGCAGTCCTCCTGCTTCGGCCTCCCAGAGTGCTAGGATTACAGGCGTGAGCCACCACGCCTGGTAGACAAACATTATTAATGGATTAATGCTGTCTGCTTGCTCTATTTTTGGTCCCTTCCTAAAACTTTTGGACCTTTGGGATTCAAATCAGAATCCCCACCCTTTTGGACTTTGGGGCTCGGATAAGAAGGAAGGGGATGAGAAGCTCCGGAGCTCAGACTGAGGCTGCAGGAGAGACGTCCTGGCGCGAGCCGGGCAGGGCCTGGCGCGGAGCTGAGGGTTTTGAGGAGAGTTGCTCTGGCCTAGGAATCTCTCTCTCATAGAGGCCAAGGACCACAATAAGACACTTGAGATATTCTTAAGTTACTCTTTGGCTCTTAAACTGTGTTTTCTGAACTTCATGTGACCCAGTGACAGACCAAGCTGTATAATGTCCCTGGATTTCTTTCTTTTTTTTTTTTTTTTGAGACAGAGTCTCACTTTGTTGCCCGGGCTAGAGTGAGTGCCGTGGCATCAGCCTAGCTCACAGCAACCTCAAACTCCTGGGCTTCAGCGATCCTCCTGCCTCAGCCTCCCGAGTAGCTGGGACTACAGGCATGCACCACCAAGCCCGGCTAATGTTTTCTATCTATATTTTTAGTTGTCCATATAATTTCTTTCTACGTTTAGTAGAGACGGGGTCTCGCTCTTGCTCAGGCTGGTCTCGAACTCCTGAGCTCAAACAATCCACCCGCCTCGGCCTCCCAGAGTGCTAGGATTACAGGCGTAAGCCACCGCGCCCGGCCTGGATTTATTTCTAATTGTCATGTATGGAAAACACCAGGAATGGTGTACAGGGAGTGGAAGTTACGACAATGGTAATTGTGGCAGCTTGTGCGGAGGGGCTGCCCTAATGCCGAGGGGAGTGTCCCACGGCTCTGCGGCCCCAGCCGAGGCTGGCCTGCGCTCCGGGACCCTCCCCACTCCTGGCAGCTGCTTTAGGGTCCCCCAACTCTCTCACACTCCTCACTGCTCCCCGAAATTCTTTCTTATCTCCAGGTATGTTGTTTGGGGGAAGAAAAGAGAGAGAGAGAAAGAGGGAGAGAGACTAGTCTTTCTCTTGGCTGCATATTGACCCATTCGAGGAAACATTTATCAAATGCCAGGCACTGCCGCAATAGTGAACAAAAGACTAAAATTCCAGTTCTCAGAGACTTAAATTCTGGAGGAGGAGACGGATGATGAATGGGATGAGTCTTACGGCTACCAGAGTGGCAAATACTATGGAGAGAGAATTCAGAAGGGAAGGGGCAGAGGAAGTGCCAGTGGGGGCAGACTGAGGACCCTGGGGACTGGGGAAGAACCCCGGGGGGCTTCTGAGGGGGGTGTGTGCAGAGTCAGGCTGGAGGGCAGACACGACAGCAAGGTGGCCAGTGAGGGGCGAGCAGGGTGAGGTTGGCAGAGAGAGTCAGAGAGCTGAGGGGGGTGGTGACCATGGAAGGGCCCCTGAGCTTTTGGCATTTATTCTGAATGAGAAGAGACACAGAGGGAGAGTTTGGCGCTGAGGCATGCCGCAAGGCACTCTCGAGGGGCCCACTTTGGCTGCCGCGTGGAGACCAGACAGCACAGGGTCAAGGACAGGAGAGGAAGACCACTGAGTCATGGAGCGATCCCGGCAGGGGTGCAGGGAGTGGGGCGACAGGTACCCCACGAGGGCACGGCGAGGAGGCAGGGCAAGCGGACCTTCTTAGTGCAGAGGGGACAGCACCATGACACAGGAGGGGCATGGCAGTTTCCGGTCCAAGAAACCAGAAGGACGGGCTTGTCATACGGTGTTTGAACCTGTAATAAGTAAAACTTGGATCTGTTGGTAAAGGAGAGAGAGGAAGCCGGTCTCAGAGAAAGACAGAAACGCGAGCCTTCCCTGAGCTGGGCTAAATCCTTGCTTCCCGTTCATTCCTGAATGCCAGTGGCCTTCCTGTCCTTAGATTCTGCAAGATGCTCAACTGTCCTGTCAGTAATTTTTTGTTCAAAGACAAGTTCTCACTCAGTTTGCCCGGGCTGGAGGCAGCAGCTGGATCAGAGCTCCCCGGAACCTTGAACTCCTGGGCTCCTGAGTAGCTGGGACTACAGGCACACACCACTGGGCACCCTGCCAGTAAACTGACCTTCTTGCTTAACTTGCTAGAATTGGTTTCTGATACTTCTAATCAAAATAGTATTATCTCCAAAATTAGCAATGGGAGTGAGAATTTTCAAATTAAAGACCCCAAACTGTGGAACCAGCTGAGAGAGGAAACAGGGCACAGGCTGTGAGGAAGCCCCAGCCCAGGCTGGAGAGCTGGCAGTTTTTGTGCAGTGTCATCTGTCATCTCTTGAAGCTCAAACCATGTGCCTATAAAGGCTGGATGGAGCTCTAGGGAACTTGATGGCAAAATGTCAGGAAATTAAAGTGTGTTTTCTTCTCTTTGGGATATTCAATAAGTGGTTATGAGAGGCAGACATGCTCTAACTCCAGGTTAGCTACCTTAAAAACTGATCGGACACAGCCCTTTCTGTCTGAAGCCAGAGAGTCAAATGACTGACAGCACCGCAGCTGCCTTTGTAACCAGATTTCCTGCTATTCCTAGATTTGAATTATTACTTCCGAAATTGTGGTTCCCTGGCTACTGGAATGGGGGTATTCAAGAGAAGCCAGAGAACTTACGGACACCCCAGTCCCAGGGCCACTGCCTGGCACCTCCACTGGCAAGATGTGAGGGTCTCCAGCCACAAGGAGCATTGCCTGGCGTGGCGCGGGCGTCTCGGAGCACCCAGCCTCACTGCCCCAGACTGAGCCAAGCCACTGTAATTCCAGCCCTGGAAGTTCCCTGTAGCAGCCTTGGGTGATCAAAGTTTGTGATTTGACGAGACTTCTGGCACTGGTAAAAGTACTAGTAAACAGTCAACCAAGAGGAAGGAAACTGACAGCCAGCCAAGGTTTTAAAGGAGTCGTATCACCTTGAAAACCCCAAACCTGGCAAAGGGCCCATAACTGCTCAGTCTCTAAGGCAATCCATTCGCCTGAGTGTTAGTCACTCTACAAATATTTGTTGAGTGCCTACTGTATGCCAGTCACAGTTCTAGGCAGGAGGGATGCAGCTAGAGGCAAAATAAGGCCCTGCCTTCACAGAATTTAAATCCTGCAGGTTCCAGCATGCACAGAACAGACTGCTGAAGTGACATGGCCCACCCTACCACAGGGAACTGCTCCTCAGTGTTCTCCCGACACAGGCCCTGAAGGATCCCCAACAAGGGGAATTCTTCCAGCCAATGGTCCAGGCAGCCATGCGCCTGCCGAGGAAGTCGGGGAACAAAATCTACCACTTGCGGTTCACTCTATGCTTTAGACCACTGGCCACTGGTGGCACGTCTTCTACCTTCTTTTTAGATGGGATTTAGGAAAAACAGAGATGCTGGGAGTGTGCTGGGCGGCTAAGACCAATCGTGTGAGCCTAGGGTGCAGAACCAAGGTGCCACTTCTGGAATTCTTTAGAACCAAAGTGGGAAAAGACTGGGGCAAAAAGTCACCTGGAAAACAGAGGCTCCACGTCACTTCCTCTGGATGCAGTGTCCAATTGTGACATGGAGTTATTTCACATTGGGAAGACGAGTACATTTACAATTTTACATGTGATAATTGAATCCTATCAGGAAGAAGAAGTTTGGATGTAGGGAAATGGTGTATGTTTCCATGTTTTAGGCATCAAAAGGTGGAGAGCAGGGATAATGACTGTATCTCCTCACCACCCCATTTCCAGGAACTACCTTCTTCTCCTGCACATTCTAGCTGGTTGTGTGGGAACTGCTGTGCTCCTAAGTGTAACTGTAGCCCTGGCCAATGGTGACTATCTAGGGAGGGGTTCCCGAGTTATTCACTCCCTTTCGTAGGAGTTTTAAATGAGAGTATATAGCTTCTTTCAAGGAGTTTTTTTTATCTAACATACAAAACTTTGGACCTAACCCAAACTTGTCATAGGATTTGGGAAACAGAGTATAAGAGAGGTGAACAAAGCGGACCCCCAGAGATAAGGAGATGGGAGAGACACCTGGTGGTGCCTGAGCTCCCAACTGCACAGGGACCCCCTCATCCACAGGGCTGTCCCACTATCCTTCTCATGAATTGACTTGTCTTATGCTAGTCAGAGTTAGTTTTTGTAACTTGCAACCCAAAGAGTCCTTAACTAATGAACATGTTTTAAACAAAATCCTCAAATTCCATTTAATAGCCATTGAGTGACGTAGACAGCGAGTGCCATACAGGTTCCGGGCTGTGAGAGGTCGCCGTGGGCTGGCTTGGAGAAGGAAGGAGACGTGGGCGTTGGAGAATGGGGACAATTTGAAAGGAGCAGCAGGGAGGCAGCCTGGCTGCGGACCGTGGAGACGGCTGCAGGGGCAGCCAGGCCGGGAGGGGGCGCCTGGGGTGCCAGGCGCAGTGAGTGCCTCCAACAGGCCAGTGTGAAAATGTGAGCCTGGAGGCAGCAGGAAAACACGGAACGATTTCAAGGGGAAGCAGCCTGTTGAATGTGGCAGGAGGACAACCGTTCTGGAAGAAGGGGTGGCGGGGAGCCGGGGGAGCGGTCAGTTAGGCCTCTCCAGAGCTGCAACCAAGTGGAGCAGGAGGGAGTGGGGCGCTGGGCAGGGTTAGCTGGGAGGGAACTTTCTAAAGAAGAAAAAGCCCTGGACTTGGTGCCTGTGCAGGGCTGAGGAGAGGGGAGAGCGGTGGAACAGTCCCAGGGTTGAAGAAAGAGGGAGGCGAGCTGGCAAAGGCCCCTGCACGAGGGGAAGGAGAGAGAACGGGCTCCCTGGGGCGCAGCGGGAGCCGGCAGGCGGGCAGGCCAGCACCTGCTGCCCACGCCGCCTGCCAGCACGCCGGCCCGGGCCGTCCGGCCCCGGGGGCCCCGTTTCCAGGAGTCTTTCCGGGCACTGGCGCCCACTCCCCACCACGCCAGGCTCTATTCGCAAATGAGGCTGCAGCTGAGGACGGTCAGAAGCAGACAGGTTGGGGGGCTGGGAGGAAGCCAGAGTGTGAACCCCTCACATCAGAGCAGACCTGTGGCCCGTCCTGCCTGCGCTGCTGAACACTCAGGGAATGATCAATTCCTTTTTGTTACTAATGAACATTTGTTCATTTCTTGAAGTACTTAAAGTAATAGAAACAAATTAGAAAGTTCAGAAAGCATAGAAAATTGGCGCGGTGGCTCACGCCTGTAATCCTAGCACTCTGGGAGGCCAAGGTGGGAGGATTGCTTGAGCTCAGGAGTTCGAGACCAGCCTGAGCAAGAGCGAGACCCCGTCTCTACTAAAAACAGAAAAAATTAGCCAGGCATGGTGGACCGTGCTTGTAGCCCCAGCTACTCGGGAGGCTGAGGCAGGAAGATCGCTTGAGCCCAGGAGTTGGAGGTTGCTGTGACCTATGATGATGCCAATGCACTGTAGCCTGGGTGACAGAGTGAGACTGTCTCAGAAAAAAAAGCACAGAAACTCATAACATGATTCTTAATACACTGTTCCTCAGGATCCAATTTTGAAGGAGACACAACTATTTAGAGAAATGATTCTAGCTAGTGAGCTGCAGGGACCCAGGCCAGGGTTTTCCAAGCTCCCTGGATCATACCTTTCCATTCTTCCCATCTTAAAACATTCCATTCTCTGGACTTCTGTGACTCAGGCTTTCCCCTGCCAGCAGCCAGTGCCAGGTCACCCCAGATTGTCCCTCGGAGCGCCCGACAGCCTCCAGCCTGCTCCCCTCAAACTGCCCTCCGCACGGCCATGCGGGGAGGGCGTGTCCAGGCAAGGGCCTTGCGCCTTCCCACTGCTCCCGGGACAGGCGCCTGCTCCTCCCCCTGCCCCCTCTGAACTTCTTTTGCTTTGGGCACACGTTACAGTCCTGCATCTAAGCCCTGCACAGACTGTCCCTCCTACTGAGGACACTCTTTCCCCATCCACACCCAGTGCATTACAAACTGTTCTTTGGGCTTCAGCTCAGACGTCACTTCCTCCTATCGGCCTTTCTGAAGTCCCTCAGATCTTGGCCAGGAGCCCTCTCCTGTGATCCCATTTGATACTCAGTTACACACTTACCACGCTCTGTCACCACCGCTCATTTACTGACCTGCACTCACATCAAAACCGTGAGTCGTTTGAAAGCAAAGACAGTCTCAGGGCTGTGTCCCTGGGCCCGGGTGCAGAGTGGCATCCAGTGAGTATGGTTGCATCAGTGAACCAGGAGTGGGGCTACTGCCCTGACTCTGCAGTCAGTCTCATCACAAGACAGTCGGGGCCTCAGGGGTGAGGACCATGTCCCTGCCCGCCTCCTCTTACAGCAGAGCAAGGGGAGTGCTCCCAGGGCTGAGCCCCTCACCTGGTAGCCAGGAGCCAGTTCTTGATCACCAAGGGAATAACTTGCTCCCTGGCTGAGATGTCCCAAAGTCGGGGGTGGCCACTCCCTCCTGCCCACCCCCTTCCTGCTCTGCAGCGAGTAAGATGGGAGACCCTGTCCCACTGTCAGTTCTTCCTCTTCCCAAAAGGTTTATTTGCTAGAAGAGTCTTTTCCCACCAGCTCTAAGCTTGACACAGACAGACAAGACACTTACCTGCTTTCAGTAAGAAACTTCTGCCTTTTTAGGAACACGAGATACAGGCCAGATCACTGTTGACCTGCAGGGAAGAGTTGGTTGGCAATGCCAGCCGGCTGGGCTGGTTTTTCCTTCTGTTTAGTGTCCACTGCAGTTTCCCAGACCTTCTCCCCTCTCACTGCACCTTCAAACAGGCTGGTTTGAATCCAACCCCCCAGAGGCTATTCAGGTGGCAGGCCGGTGGCTGTTCACTTGCTTGCTAGCATGACTCGGACAAAAGTCCAGGCTGGGAAAAGATTTGAACAGGGCAGCCTGGGGGTGAGGGGAGACTCCCCGCCCACTCAGAGACCTGGAGCCAGGGAGGCGGACAACTGAAAATCAATGCAATGCAAACACTTCTGCAAGACGCTGGCAGCTCATCTCTGCTCCTCAGTCTCACACACTTTTCTCATTGCAGATAATCAACTATTTCAATGACTCTGGAAGGCACCCTCCCTGCAGGAATACATTTTGTTCATTTTGTATTTGTCCAGGGACTGCCATGTGCTCAGCTGCAGGCGGGGCTTGCAAGGTAGTTTTGGCACCTTCCCTACCCTCAAGAATGTCACAACTGAGTGGGGAGCCCAGTGCTGCAGGAGTTTAGGATTTCTTCCAGTTTGGAGAACTGGAAAGGTTTTGGGGAGAAAGTGCAATTGATTTAGGGCTGGAGGAGAGAGTTAGATGTTGATGGAATTATAAAAACAAGGGCAGAGAGGTAAAACTGAAACCCAGCTTCTCTTTAGAGGTAAATTGTCTAATTTGGGGCGGGAGATAAGGCAAAGCTGGTACACTGTGTTGGGTCCAGACAGTACAGGGCCTTGTTGCCAGACCAAGGATCTGGGAGAGATGAGGAATCACAGACCCAGGTTCAAGTCCCAGCTCCCAAGTTATTAACTATCTCACTTTAGTCAAGTTACTTAACTTAGTGCTTTCTTCATTAAAATTAGCAGATGAGATACCCACTGAGTAGGCTTGTAATGAGGATTAAATGAGGATGTAGACTGGACCTTGGAGTAAAACTGCTTTTGAACAAACTAGTTGAACCCTAGCTTACTGCTTACTAGCTGGGTGATCTTAAACAAATTACTTAACTTCTCCGTGCCTGTTCGTTCATCTAGGAAATGGGACTCTTACTTAGATGTAGCTCACTTAGTGTCATGTGCCTGGCACATAAAAGGTATTCACTAAATGATAATTTTTTCTCCACTTTTCTTGTGGGCAATGGGAAGCCGATACAGGATGCCACTGAGTGGGGACCCAAGGGCACAATTTAGGCTCATGGCAGTGCCAAGTGGTTTGGACGGGTCAGGGAGATGACAATAATCTAGGCAAGAGATAAAATGAGAGCCTGCACGCAGGAGGGAATATGTTCAAGAAAGAGTGGCACCACTGTACCCCCACTAGGAAGGCGAGTAACAAAAAAACAGAAAACAAGTGCTGGTGAGGATGTGGAGAAACGGGAACCCTCGTGCACTGCTGGTGAGAATGTAAACCGGTGTAGCCACTGTGGAAAACATCATGGCAGTTCCTCAAAAAATTAAATGCAGAATTACCATATGATCCAGCAATTCCACTTCTGGGTGCATTCCCAAAAGACTGAAAGCAGGACAGACATCTGTCCACCCACATTCATAGTACCATTATTAACGACAGCCCCAAAGTGAAAACAACCCAGGTGTTCACTGAATGGAGAAACAAAATGTGGATACAATGGAACATTACTCTGCTTTAAAAAGGACACATGCTACAACATGGATGAACCTTAGGACATTATGCTAAGTGAAATAAAAGTCATGAAAGGACAAATATTGTATGATTCCAATACAATATTTGTATTGGTACCTAGAATATTCAAATTCAGGAACACAACACAGAAAAATGGCTATGGGGCTGGGCAAGGGGGAACGGATAGTTAGTGTTTAATGTGCACAGAGTCTCAGTTTGGGAAGGTGAGAATGTTCTGGAGATGGAGGCTTACAATGGTTGCACGTCAACATGAATGTACTTAATACCACTGAAATGCATCCTTGAAATAGTAAAGCTTCTGTTATGTATATTTTACCACCATAAAAACAAGAAAGCCAGGTGAGCAATGAAGCTAATGAGGTTACATTTAAATGTAGTTGTATGACACGGGGTGGGGGGGTTCAGTGTTAATGTGCAGTGTAATAAAGTGGTTAAGAAAAGATTTAAGATCAGGCATGGTGGGGCACACCTGTAATCCCAGCACTTTGGGAGGCCAGGAGTTTGAGAACAGCCTGAGCAAAAGTGAGGCTCCATCTCCACAAAAAATAGAAAAATTAGCAGGGCATGGTAGCATGCACCTGTAGTCCCATAGTCGGGAGGCTGAAGCAGGAGGATTGCTTGAGCCTAGGAGTTGCAGTGAGCTGTGATGATGCCATTGCACTCCAGCCTGGGCAACAGAGCAAGACCCTGTCTCAAAAAAAAAAAAAAAAAAAAAGATTAAAAAACATTAGGCGAGCTACAGGAAATAGTCTGGAAATTAAATTGTAAGATCATTTTAGTAATAAAAAATTTAAAACAGTGGCAAATACATACCACAAAGCAATGGCAATAGAACATGTAGGTGGCAACGTTCAATGGGAGCGTGGAAAGGGTGACCAAGTGCATGACAAGAAAGCCTGCAGTAAGGACAGGAGTGCGGTTCTGCAGAGCGGGAAGGAGGCTGCAGGGGGAAATGACACCACCCAGGGGAGGGGCATCCGAAAGAGAAGGGCCTGCCTTCCCCTCCTTCAGGAAGCAGCAGAAAGGCCAACGTGGAGACCAAAGAGTGTGAAGGAACTGCGAGAATGTGGCCTCCACGGAGGGTCGGTCCCACTGCCGGATGCTGCACAGGGAACTAGAGGCTGTGGCGTGGGTCTGCCGGGGCTTCTAGAAGGGAAGGGGGGATCCCAGTTGCAGGATGGCAGTAGGGAAAAGGCAGCGTTCTGCCGCGCGGAGTGTGTGTGGAGGGACAGACACCTGTGTCTTAGCTCCTGTGTGCCGCTGACACACAGCAAAGCAGAGCAACGGTTCCAGGGAGAACCGAGGAAACGCACGGGACGGCTGAGGGCCTTTAGCTGGCCAGAGAGGAAAGGTGGGGGTCAAAAGCACAAGTGAAAGAGCTGGGGGCGGGACGGTCGTTACTGACAGGAAGAAAGGTGTAGATTTGGAAAAGCAGATAAAAGAGGAATGCATGAAGTGACCTCTCTTTAACGTGATGTCATCGCAAGGACGGGTTTGAGACCTCACTACTCTCTCAGGCCCCACCCCAGACCTAGAGAACCAGACTCTGACCTTAACGAGACCGCCCCCCCACGGCACACGCGGACATTCAGGTTTCCCAGGCGCCGGTCCTGGCTAGTGCACCGTGACTCACAGCAAAACTACCTGGGAGCTGTAACAAACCGAGACTCGGGCTGAACCCCAGACCAAGTAAAACAAAACCTCTGGGGGTGGGGCCCAGGCATCTGATTTTTTAAAAGCCCAGGTAAGTCTTAATGGGCAGTCTAGATTGGCGACCACTGGTTTAGGGCAAAGCCAAGTCTGAGCCGGCTAACGGTTGAATCCACTGCAACGGCAGCCGGGCGAGACGTCGTAGGGAGAAATGGGCGCCCGGTAAACAGCAGCGAGGGTCTGACATGACTGCAGTATGCACACGGCCTGTTAGGACCAGACTCCAAAAGCACCCGACAGCCCAGAAGCTCGCACGGAGACAGCAGACACTGGGAGCGTGATCTGGCGGAGGAAGGTGGGAGCGCAGGGCAGGGTGTGGTGAGGGTGGGTCAGGGTGGGGGGGCGAGACTGTGTGTGGGGACAGAGTGGCTGGGACGGGGAGGGCGCAGGGACTTCTCATTCTTGCAGCCACTCTTATTCTGCTCTCCTCCCCCAGGCGTGGGATAGAGGGACCCCAATTACCTTGACTCCATGTTAATTAACCGGCACGGTGCAGTTGAATTTCCTGCAGTTTATTAGAAGAATGCTATGCTATCTGTCAGGTCTGAATGAGATGTTCCGCTCAGACTAGCTGTGCCTGAAGACTAACATGTAAAGGGCCATTCCTACCGGTCTGTGTCCTCCAGCCTCAGTTTGCATGGGGTCCACCAGGAGGGCGAGTTAGAGCAGACTGCCGGGCCCTTTGAAGGCATCAGTCTGAGTAGGTCTGGGGAGGGATGCCAGAATTTGCATTTGTGACAAGTTCCAGGTGATGTCAGTGCTGCAGGTCCAGAGGCTACATTCTGACAACACGAGAGACTAACTTGCTAGGGAGGGCCGAGGCTGTCCCCATCGTCCTTTCTACAAGTTGCAGTTTCTGCAGATCCATGCCAAGTCTCCAGGAAATGTTTAGTATCACACTGGACATAAATACTTATGGCTGCATTTTCTGTGTTATGTCATCATCATCTTAGTCTAGCCCAGTTAGAGTAGAGCCAGGGTGAAAGGAGAGACATTCCGGCGGGAACAAGGAGTCAGAGAAGACTAGGTATAGAGACTGCTGGATGGAACAAGCTATCAAATGGCTGTCCCCAAACTGATGAGATTCTAGCTCTGTCCAAAGTAAATGGGCAGAGAACATCAACACCCCACTCTCCTGCTACGATTACATCGCAGGGAGGAAACAAAAATATCTTTCCTTAACCTGCTACCTTAGCTAAGTAAGCAGTGTACTCCTCCTAGCACCTTACTACAGTCCAGTTTTTCTGTATTCTAATTCTTCTCCCTCTAATATGAACTGTGACCAGAGGACGCTATCTTCCTTTTTGTGTTCTTGGTAACTAGGCAAAGAGGCATACAGTGGATATTTAATACTTACTGAAATCTTGACCGCGAGGTAGTTAATCTTCATCTTAGTTCTTGGGGCAATCACGGGCCAGGCTTCACTTGGATCTTGTCTTTGCCTTCCTACTGCGGACTCAATTCCTTCCCAAGGCAACACCCCTGGACATCATCCAAGGAACTGGCTCCATTGCTTTTAAAAACTCTGTCCGGCTTTAACTGGCTAGAATAGGGCTACTCGTCCTTGTCATATGCCGTCCGGAATGAAGCTCAAATCCAGGATTCTAGGAGCAGGCTGTGCTTTCCCTAACCTGAAGACTTCTCAAGGGCACCTGAATTGATATGCATGTCATGGATGCAGAAGGGGGTTGGGATTTCAGCACACAATAGCCCAATCTGGGGATTTTCCAGCTGCCTTCTTGGCTAGTATTTTGCACTGAGGGTTTTTGCTAAAATCGCCTAAAGGGAGTGGAGGAGCAAGCCTTGCTAGCAGAAAGGGGACTAAAATAGATGCGCAGACATCCTTTTAAAAGCCCAAGAGAACACGGTAAGGCCTGGGGAACAGACCTGCAGGGGTGGGGAAGGACAGTGAACGCCTCCCTGATAACAGGCTCTGCCTCCACTCCACGGCCACCCAGGAGAGGTCCAAGGGCACCTCTTGCGTAACAACTTCACACACAAGCCATTCGCCTCCCCAGGAGGACTCCAGGGTCAAGACTGGCCTCCGAAAGAGCCCGTTTTATTTTCTCAATTCTGTTGATAGCACTCTCAGAGAAGGTAAAGATTATAGCAAAACGGAGCCGCTACACAGGCTGTTTATAAAATTAAAATGTCTTTCCTACCAAAACAGGAATTGGTTTAGAGACAAGATGTTAATCTTTAACCAGAGAAGCACCTTTGGATACCTGCAAATGTCAAAATGGAAAGTTCAGATTATCAGATTTATTTATTTATTTTTTTGAGACAGGGTCTCGCTCTGTCTCCCGGGCTGGAGTGTAGTGGTGTCGTTCGTCACAGCTCACCGCAACCTCAAACTCCTGGGCTCAAGTGATCCTCCCACCTCGGCCTCCCAAAGTGCTAGGATTACAGACGTGAGCCACTGCACCAGGCCTAACAGTTTTTGAGACTAATCCACAGTAACAATATATGGCTTTCTTTTTATGCTCCAATTTTAAGAAATTCACTGCGTAGGATAATCTTTGTACAGGATATGTTACCGACGGCTTAACAAGTAATGATGTGAAATAATAACAACTTCAAAAATCAAGCTGGATTAACACTGCCTACTATACCAAGATTCGAAACAGGTGACCAGTGGAAGATATTAACTTTTGCTATTTTTTTGTTGTTTTGGGTCGCAAGAAGATAAATCTAGAAATGCTGTAAACGGCACTCAGCTGAGTGCTAAGTTCATTATAAAAAATAAAGTTAAAGCTTATCATTAGCTAAATCTGCCCAAAAATTATCTGGTTTTTGGTGAGAAACTCATGTCATGGTAGGAGGGTTTCCAGTTGAGAATCCAAAAGAAACCCAAGTTTACACTATTTTGAGGATGTGATGCTAATATGCACAGGGAGTGGAGCTGCCTAGGCCAGTGACACAGCTGGGGCAGACTCTGGATAAGCTGGCAGGACAGTGAAGGATGCCAGGCCAAAGTGTCCTGCCCACCTGCCCGGCCAAGGCAAAACGAAACACTGAGAGACTCAAATGAGATGAACAATTTGACTAGCATCACATCAGATCTGGTGTTTACTCATGATTTTCACTTTATTTTTTTCATCCCAGAAACTATATGGAAATGGGCCAGGCGCGGCAGCTCACGCCTATAATCCTAGCACTCTGAGAGGCCGAGGTGGGAGGATCGCTTGAGCCCAGGAGTTTGAGTTTACAGTGAGCTATGATGATGCCACTGCACTCTAGCTGGGGGTCAACAGAGCAAGACTGTCTCAAAAAAAGTTAGCCAATAATAGTGTATCAATGGGGATAATTTGACAGCAAACAATTGACGATCAAAAGGGAAAGATCTATTATTATCCTAAAAAATGATAAGCCTACGTGGAACCAATTTGGAAATCGGTACTACTTGTGGTTGAATTTTTATGGAATGAACATCACTTACCAGACCAATTACAGATGCTCCTTGACTTCCAGTGGGGTTACAGACCAATAAACCCATCGTAAGGTGTGAACAGCTTAAGTTGAAAATGTATTTGATACACCTAGCTTACCTTAAGCGTTCTCAGAACACTTACATTAGCCTACATTTGGGCAAAATCACACAAAGCCTATTTTATAATAAGTGTTGAATATCTCATGTAACTTCTTGAGTATTGAATGGTTGTGTGGGTACTCACCGCACAGTTCCTACTGAACATGTATTGCTTTTGCACCAAGGTAAAGTTGAAAAATCCTAAATCCGACCGTCATAAGCCAAGAACTATCTGTACTGAAGGATAAAACAGGCCAGGAGTTTTACCTGACTGGTAAGAGCATGGCTACTTTCAATCTATTCTCCAACCCCACCCCCCTCCCTCCCCGTGACAAAAAGCCTCCCAGGAACTGGAAATAAAAATGGAATAATGTGGGCCAGGGTAACGCACCTACTCACTAGCCTGTGGCGCCCTCTCCTGGCCACCTGGACGTCACAGACAGCACCCCCCCCCCCTCCCGCCACGCTCTTCACCTGCTCAGTCCACCCTGGACCGGGATCAAATTATGTGGCACAGGTGGACCCCTACCGGTGACGTGCCAAGGGCTGGGGGGTGGCAGATGCGCCAGGCGGTGCTGACAGTATCAGCCGTGCGGGCACCTTTTCCTGTTGTCCTGCCCCCTACAGGGCCGGCGCCGGGCACACCCTGCCCACCCAGCTGTCTCAGATTCCTGTCAACCAGAACCAAGATGGGGACGGCACTTTTTGGGGGAATGACACTGTGGCCCAGTTCACACCTTTGTCCTGATGGGGCTCTGGGTTTGCCCTGGTGATAAAAGGGACACGTGGACACACCACACACACACCAGAGCCTTGCTATTTTAAGAATGTACTTTATACAAAATAACCAGTTCATACGGAAATAAATCTACAGACCTCCGAGGATCAAAAAGCTTTTTAAAAAGTTCTTTTAAAAATTATCCAACACACAATATTGAACTAACTATTGAGGTAAGTGTCGCTCTCAGTGAAACAGGGAATCAGCAGACCACGACAAAATATACACAATATAAAAATAAATAGCCTTCCCCTTTCCAGCGCTGGCCAGGAAGTTTGGCACGGCTTCTATAGCAGGAGCTAAGACTTCTGCACCGCGTGCCGGGCTGGTGGAGCCTGACCCGGGCCCAGGGCTACACACAGCAGGGGAGAGGTACCTGAGCCCCGGCTAGGGAAAGGCAAGGGCCACTCATCTACTGAATGGGGGTCAGCATTTCAATAACTTACGCAGTACCCACCCCTGTTCCCACCCTTCCCACCCCTTCCAAAAACACATGCAGGACAGTCAGCTGGTTATCAGGCATTGCTACTTAAGTTGGTTCTCTTCTGCAGAGTCAGAGCAGAGACTAGGTAAAAAGTTCAGTTCAAGCCCAGAGGCTGTCCCTTCAAATGTCCGTGTAGAGCAGACGGATCAACACCCAGCCTGGAGACAAAGCTTCTGTCACAACTTAATTTGAGAAATGGGATGCAGCAATGTTCATTTAAACTCTGCTTTCCCAAAGGGAGAGCAGGGCGAGGCTGTGTCCTAAGGCTGCACGGTGGAGTCCAACCCACTGAGAAAGAAAAGGGAGCCCAGCTTCTCTAGCAGCAAGCGTCAATCACATTCTCAGTTCCTAGAGATGTTAGCCCAAGAAGAAAAGCCTCTGCATGCTCAACCAAACTCCACTTGTCCTCAATGCAGTCGCTGTCCAGAGGGCTGTCTGCTAGACACCACACCCCGTGAGCCCCAGGATCAAACAGCACATGACTCGCTAATATATGCAACTGATTTCTGCAGTGGGGGTCTGAGAAGAATCTGCAGGGGATGAGCTGACTGGCAGACACAAAAGGTGAAAACAATACTAGAAAATCCTAAGCTTTTCATTTCTTTGAACACCAAGGTCTCTGGATGAATGTCAGGATTCTGATATTGTGGAAGTTCTCTTGTTGAGAGACTGCTGGATTAAGCATTCCTGTGAAATTTCAAATTAGGTCTTCAGGGCAGTATATTATTTTTACAGATGTAAACCTCCATAAAAAAGAAACAAGCCCAACCTAGTATTATAGTATGGATTGCAAGCTTGTTTTTGACAGCTGTGTTGACTGCAACTTGGATTTCGTGGGTTTGGGATGGCACTTAGCAAACCCTTTGCAAGAATTAGCACAGCTGAGTTAGGTATCAGGATAAGTAACAGTAACAACATAGCAGGTAAGCACCAGGGGATCCTGATGCCCAGTGGGCAGCCCCAAGAAGCACCTGAAGGGTCTGGCCAGAGCAAATTGACATTTAGAGCCGAGGCTTGACTCAACCAAGGGGCACAAACTACAGGTCTTAAGGTGTTCAATAAACATAGATGGGCATGGAAAAATTTGCCTTTTGAGAGCAGTCTGACTTGGGCTTGGTGAAATAGAAGAACTGAGTAATAAACTCATGTGTTGTACCAGAAGAACTAAACCTACTTGATTTAGGAGACGTGGAGTGGCTTTAATTTTATTAAGAAGTGGGATGGAAAGTCATATAAAGAAGAATCCTGCATACTTTTTCCTTACTTATTCTCCACTTTCATCCACCATAACCAATTTAGCCAATAGCTCTGGCCACTTTAATGAACAGATTCGGTGGGTGGTGGTGGGGGGTAGCCAAAACCCACAGCTCTTATAAAAGGCTATACTTTTCTTTATGGATTTTTTATTGCTCTCGGGCCTTGGGGAAATAGTTTCTAGCATAACAACTCTAATAAATGTTATCTGTGAATGTCAGATCAAAGAGGTGTGAGGCTATTTCCAATTATCCATGGATCTCAGCCACCCCCCTTCCTGGGGATCACTGAGAGCCAGCACACTGAGAAGGTGACAGAGACCGGCAGGGTGAAATGTCCTTTTAGCCTGAGAGCAAATCTTTTCAGGACACTCTTCCACACTACTTTCTAATTATAACGTATCACACAGCCACCACTTCCCTAATGGAGAAGATGGCAAATGCATTTGCATCCGCGTCAAGACATTGCGTCTGCTTAAGACACTTGGAAAGAAGTGCTAGAGGAGGAAGAAAAGGCGAGAAGAAAGATCCTGCATGGGGGTGAGTGGATTAGGGGTTCATAGCAGCTCAGTCATTATGTACGTTTCTGCAATCATGCAGCTCCTGACAGCTGACAGCAGACCTGCACTTCAAAGACCAGCGGAGGCTCAGGACGCACCGTGGACAAGGGGTGAAGCACTGGTACCTGCAATGCACGACCGAATTCCCACATAGGATACAGCAAGGCTGACAGTTGTGCTGTTGCTCTTGTTCACAGTGTTACAATGTAATACAGCAGTTCAATTTCCTATTGCTCTTCCTTAGTATCTCCTCATCTGTCTAAAAACCAAGAAAGCAGACTAAGGATGAAGGAGCTAATTGATTTTTTCTAATATTGTTCACAGCATCTTTCTAACAACAGGTAATTGGACATAGGGGGCTGGGGGATGAGGAGACAGGGTTACCTTGAGCAGTGTGCAAGTCGCTGCTCAAATACCAGGAGGGCAGAAGGAAAGGGTACAACCAGCTCCACTGTTAGTTACAGTCCAAGCTTCCCAGGCCTCTGGCTTATTCAGCACAGAGCAACCCCGACAGTGTGAGCACCATGGGAAACGGCCCTATGGTTACTGTATTCCTGGTTAGGGAGAAGTGAGCAGCCACCAATTCTAACCAGCATTAACAGGAAAAGAGAAAGTGGCCAAATCCTCTGGGCCTTGACCAGGTCTAAGCAGCCCCAAACTATTTTTTTCCTTCTCCCTGCTTTTGCATAAACATAGAACTGAAGTAGTAATGTTTTGACCATGTTAGCTTATACTACCTCAAAGGCAGACCAAGATATATCCACAATCTGACCTTTTTACTTTTCTAAAAAAGAGTTGCCAGTGATAGGTTTCTAACAATTAAGATCCAATGAGAACACAGGCTCAAAACTCAATCCACTTGCAAACATGCCAAATTTAAAATTAGTCTCTGTTAGAGAAAATTCATATTTTTGTGCCTTATACCTCAGAGGCGCCTGTGTTCCCTACTCAACTCTGCCCAAGTGCTAAGAGCCACCACCAAGGTTAATGAACATTCACTTATTGCTATGAATTTCTATTAAATTATTATACTGCAACCGAAGTCTTGGGCTCCATCTCTGTAACATGGATGTTTCCAATTTGTTTCCTTTCCCAATGATACCATGTTTAGCAAAATAGAAATGCTGACAGTACCATGTTTCATTAAGGATGCTGAAATGGTGGGGAAAGATCCTACTGCCCCCACCCACAGGTGAACTTATAAAGAAACTAGGGCAGATTAATATTTAATGGAGGCTTTTCTACTATGGCAAAAGCATGCTTAACATGCGCTAATCTTTACCAAGCCCTATCATTTCAGGACATTTTTCTTAATTTTTTTCTTGTGGGATATTCAAAAGTTCATAACATGGATCCTAACTTTGGTGACATCTTAGCTAAAATCAAATACAGAATGCTAAATGGGGGATTCCAGTGTAACTCACTTCTAAAACTGTAATAAAGCAATTTAATACTGTAAAATTGTTTCCTATCACAGATACAAGAAATAATTTCCAAGAACTTGTTCTTGATAACTATTTTAAATCACCATGACTGATTTTACTATGATTCACTTAAAATGAATTAAAACTATATATACTGAAATATTCCTAAATTCAAACTGTCAATCTATAGAATACATTTTTCCTATTCAAACCTGTGCAATTTCTTTATTGATACTAACATACACAAACCTGAGTAGTCACTTCCACAAAGTGTGATTCATGCCAGAATGCTTTGTGTGATGTCTTCTAGATCACAGTCCTGACAGGTGTGTGAAGAGTACGATTCAGTAAGTGAAACACCCTAGTGATCCCAATTCCTGATACTGGTTTACAACTATCTGGTAGAGCTGGTGGCAAAACCAGGCAGGGACACGGCTTTCTCAAATATAGGATTTGGACCACCAGAGTGAGAGAGCAGCCCGTTCTCGCAGGTTGAAGCTTCTGGGAGGCCACAGGAGAGCACGCTGCCTCCAAACCGAGACAAATGGTTAGGGGACAGTGTAACCGTTCTCTCTCAGGCTGCTTAGAAGGCAGGCCGTTCGCTCGGAAAGGCTGGCCAGCCACTAAGGAAGCACAGTTAGTGACATATTGTAAGATTAAACCTTTCCTACCCTCTTATCCAGCTCCCACAGGTATGCAGTGTGACATGATTGTAAACAGATAACGATCACTCCAGTGCTGTGTGCCCACCACAGTTAAGACTCCCCTTTCTTCCACATCCCCACCCACCCTTCCCACTTTATGTACAATACATTCACCACCAACAAAAATTATTTTAAAAGGCAACATGAAAATTCTGTAAACTGGACCCAGCTCCAAAAACATTAATACTACGAGTAGTCCCTTCCCGAAATATATACCTGAGTTTAGCTGCTCATCAAAGTTTAAAAGCACCACTCCATTCGTGAGTACACCCCCCCCCCCAAGTTTAAAGTGATTTTCCCTGAAAAGAGTCTCAGGATTTGGAAAAGTCATCAACTTCAGATTCACTTGTTCTTCTCGACTGTCTATACCAGCTACACAAGTGATCCGGGACCCAGGACCTCTGCTGGCTGTTCTACGGAGTGTGCTTCCGGGCGTGAATGGCTCCGGCCGGTGAGTCGCTATGAAGGATGGAGCAGGGTGACAGGAATAGAGATGCGCAAGGGTCGATCCCCAGCTCTCCATGTCCCAGTCTTCATGTGCAGCTTTTCCATTTCCTGGGTGGTTAATTCCTCTCCTTGGACTAGCTCTGAGAGAAACAGAGAAAACAAAGACATTTTAAAGAATATGAAGAATTGTGTGAGCTGTTAAAAAAGTAAGCCAAAGAGCTCTCTGTGCTCCTTTGCATCTGGGAGAACTGGATGATTGTGCTTCACCAACCACTGTCCCCATCCAGGGGGTGGGCTCCAGCGCCCTGGGCTTCCGGCTGCAGACCCCAGCCCCACTGAGAGAGTGGCAGGACTTCCTGCACACTAGGACATGCTGATGGTGAGGCTGATGACAGCGATCACTTTACGGGGCTGAGGAAAGGGTTAAATGAGACACTGCATGTGGAAGCTCTTAGCACAGGACCGGCAGAGAAGCAGCACTCAGAGGCAGCCACTGTCATTCTAAAACCTGAATGACCAGTCCCTCCCAAATGAGGTAGGTGGGAAGGATAAAATACACCAGGGATCATGGCAAAAGAAATGTTGGTACCAAATTTGGGAAAACTGTGTTTTAAATATTCTCCAGACAGCTAGTTACTACAGAAAAGCAGGCACCTGGGCAATACAGGAAGACCAGTCTCTACAAAAAAGTAGAAAAAACTAGCTGGGCATGGTGTCCCCCTCACTTACAGGCCCAGCTACCTGGGAGGCTAAGCCAGGAGTTTAAGGATGCAGTGAGCTATGATGATGCCATTGCACTCTACTCTAGCCTGGGCAAGAGTGTGAGACCCTGTCTTTAAAAAAAAAAAAGTAAAAGGAATACAAGAGAAGTCACTTCTGTGGCCTCTGCTCTTGACCTTTCTGGCTGTCCAAGGCAGCTGGGAGAACACAGTCTCAGGGGAATCTACCTGGATTGCCTGTAGCACATGAACAATTTTTCAGGAAAACTTCCTGTGTCAATAGGACACATTAAAATGTTTTTTTCAGAATGGTAATGAGGTCATGTACTTATTTCCTACCACATGGAGGAATAAGAAAAACTTTAATTTTTAAAAATTCTTACCTGATCCAGAGGAAGTGTTGGGGGCTTGTGAGGTGGCAGCTCCTCCTGCGATCCTGCTGGTGCTGGGGTCTTTGGGAAGGAGGCCTGCGACTGGACCGGATGCATCTGCATTCTACAGCCACAGGAAAGGAATCGTTAACAATTAATGAAGACATATTAATTACAAAGAAAGAGAAATCCTTCAATCATGAAGACAATGCCTTAATTATCCAGGTGATCAAACCTGGAGTCATCAATACTGGGACAATCCCCCCTCCTGGTGTGATGCAGTGAGCAGCAAGTACCACCACCCGTGTGTATTCCTGACAAGCATTTAATCTAAAGCACAAGAGGCCAGGCGTGGTGGCTCATGCCTGTCACCCCAGCACTTTGGGATCATGGCAAAATGTTAAATGGAGGAGCAGCAGTACACTGGTTTTTATGTTGAATGGTCTTGGTTTTAAGACTAGGCTTTATAACTTTAATATAAATAACTTCATCTAACCCTCTTCTACATATCATTAATTTGAAAACTTCCTGGACGGCTGATCACCTAACTGGGTCTTAAAAGCATCACTATACAAGCATGTTATGAAAGAAGTCTCATGGAGGTAGTAGCTGACTTGTTCCAATTCTGGATAAACCCCTTTTATTCAATGATTGGGGAAGAAATGAGACACACAGAATAATACTCTAATATTATACATGATCTCCACTATGCCCCAAAGTAGACCTATTTTACCTTGGCCAGAGTGTCTGAAATCAGTAGCAATGTTGGCAGCCTTGCCTACAGCTCTCAAACTATGGTTATCAAGTTTATAACATCAAAATCTAATTCAATAGTCACTTAAATGTCAAAGATAAAATTGGGCTTGAAGACCAATTTCTGCATTTTTTTTTTTGGTCACCCTAAGTAGAGTGCAGTGGCATCATCACAGCTCACAGCAACTTCAAAATCCTGGGCTCAAGCGATCCTCCTACCTCAGCTTCCCAAGTAGCTGGGACTACAGGCGCGTGCCACCACACCCAGCTAATTTTTCTATTTTCTGTAGAGAGGGGCTCTCGTTCTCCTGACCTCAAGTGACCCTCCTGCCTGGGCCTCCCATAATTTCTACGAAGTTTCCAAATTCAACGATTCATATGATTTTCTTGGTCCTAAGGCCATTTTTCTTCTGAAAATTAACATCTCTTTTTAATTATTTTTCAATATCGAGGATACACACTGAATACCATGCGTTCTTTTTTCCCCCCAGAAAAAAGGAAAAAAAAAAAGAAAAAGGGCACCAAAAAACCCAAATCCTAATGCAATCTTACCCTGATGGTCTGTACATTTCCTGGAAAGGTCCCCTTATTCCACTTCCACCGCCAATCTGTTCCATCATCACAGCTTGAAAGTGACCCAGGCCCTCTTCCTGGCAGCGGTAGACAGGGCCCTCCGGGGAGAGGCCATTGGGCTGGGCGGCCGCTGGACAGTGAGGGGGGTGAGCTGTCCCAGGAGCAGAGTAAGCCCTGGGCTGGAGATGACCGGCCGGCTGCTGGGGGGCATAAGGGGGCCCCGCTTGCAACATCACACCATGGGGTGGAAAAGTAGGCGAACCAAAACCCATTCCTGAACTCAGAGGTGGAGGAGCAGTTCCATAAAGATAATCGCTGGCTGATAACGAACTCTGTCGCTTGGTAGCCGCATTATGGTTGTCCAGGTCTAAAAATTCTTTGGGACTCTCCGGCCTCTCCATAGACTCATCCAGCTTCTCTTCCTCTGGACCAGGATTTTGCCCGTCAGTTGGGACAACTTTAGCAGCCACTGCATCCATTCGGGTTGGGGAAGTTAAGGCAGCATTCAGGGTCTCGCAGCCTTGCAGATTAGCCACGGCATGCTTATCTGAGAAGAGGGAAGGTGGTGGGGGCGGCTGACTGGCTGGGGGGCCACCTGGGCTTCCCTGGGGGTGGAGGGGTCTCTGCCAGTCAGAGAAGCCCTGCGGACAGGTATAATAAGGAGTTCGCTGGTAGTGATGGTAGGAAGGCTGAGGTGGTGGGTGGTAGGAGTATCTCATGCCTTGGTGCGGGCGATACCGGGGAAAGACTCCAGAATGAGGACTGTTAGACTGAAAGCCCCTAGGAGGGAAATGCTGAGGGTGGGACACTGAGGACGACTTCCCTCCCACCACGGGGCCCAAACCTGGCAGGCCTGGATTGATGTGATAATGCGCAGCTGAATTTGGGTATTCCAGGCCAGGCACGTACAAGGGAGAGAACTGGCTTATAGCACCTCCCATCAGACTGGGGTCTGTGTGGGGGGGTGTGGTGGCGTTCTGTCCTGTACATGGCATGGCGTCCTGCATTTTGCCTCTGGGGCAGAGCGGCTTTTCTGAACTGCTGCCTCCAAGGCCCTTCCCCTCTGATCCACAAGGAGAGGCTTCACCGACGACTCCATTTTCGGGCAGAGTCCCTCTGTCTGCCACAGCAGAGAGGTCTCTGAGACACCCTTGGGTGGCTGGACTGGTGTAGCTGCTATCCGAGGGCCAGGCAGTCTTGCTCTTTGCTGCTTTACAGTTGTCCGCAGATTCTGAGGAGTCACTTTTGAGCTCTGGGACCACTGTTTCCCTTTCTCGTGGTGAGCTCTGCCTGCTGCAGTCGGGCTGCAGGGGAGGGGCAGGGTGAGGTAGTTGTTTGAGGTATACCCCTCCCTCGGAAGCAGCGACGCTGGCTGGCTTCTCTTCAAGTCCAGGCAAGGGCTCTAGTGCAAAATGAGGGAGAGCAAAGTAAGAGTCATTCAGTAGTGGAAATGACAACATTAATGGAGGTGGTGATGAAAGAACCTGAGAATCAGGGTTGAGATGGATGGTGATTCAAGCCTAATGTGGAAATTATGTCTAATCCCTGAACGGGATCATGATGCTGCGGTCCTTGCACGCTTCCTTTCCCCACTTTCACGGACCTAAGGTAAAACCTAGCACCTCTGCAGCCACTCTTAAGTGCAGAGAATGGAAGCCTCCGTCCTGTGTTGTCACAGTCAGATGAGTAAGAGGGCAAGAGACGGGTCATGGCTATGGACTCTAGGTAGCTGCATGTGCAACATGGTAGGAGAGTATGGCTGTCATCAGAATTGCTGGTCAGGCTGGGAAGCTCCAAACATTGACCCAGTAAGAAAGACCAGCGCACGATAGGCAGTCAGGAAGGCCAGATCCCCGATTCTGCCTCCTGAGAATATAAGCTCCACAGCAGCAAGGACGTTGCCCCTGTACTCTCAGTACACGCACAAAGTGGGATCTTAACCAAGATTTGCTTAATGAATGAATACGTACTTCTTGTCTGGATGTCTTAAAAGCAAGATGCCTACAAACTACAACTCAAAAGGCATGTTTAGAATATTATAGAAATTTAATAAGCCCAATCAAATTAATTTGCTAGACTCCAATGCTTGGTTATAATCTCAGAAGATTTTACCTTACTATTTTATCAACCCAAAAATATGGTCTTAAATTAAAAGACTACCATTATATGTGTATGATATATACATATATATAAAAACATATATAAAAATAATCTTTCTAGGACAGAGTTGTCTAGGTGTGATCAAATTATGAATCTGGTAACAGATCTTAAGGAAAACATTTAAGATTCATAAAAACTTTTAAAGTAACTACTAAGACAGCTCAGGCTACCTGTGAATTGAAGCTGAAATTGCACAATAAAAATTTAAAACCATACTCTTCATTGTTTAGTCAACATAAAACTCAGCAACTGTTAAACAGACTTATCAAAGATTTAACTAATGGTATTCTTGTAAAGCTCTGAATTCCAGACACCATTTGAAACCAGTATTAGATATATTCCGCTAGAGCTGGTGTTCACAAGATAGGCCTTTCCATAAACCAACGGTTAAGCTTGAGTTCCAAGCCTGCCATCAATTTTACGTGGGTTCTTCATCATCTTTTACAAAGTCCCAGTATCTCCATTCTCTAGCTATGTAAGGAGTAAGACTATACACAATACATGCTAGCTACCTATTCTAGAAATAAGCATTGACTACACAAAGTATTTTTTTCATCTTTCTCCTTCAGTTTAATGTTTACTCCCCTTAAATGGGATTTGTAAGAGACTGCTTCAAAATTTCCTAATCTCACAATTTGTAATTCTTAGTGGATACAGACATATATCCAAGGAATAAAAGGATGGTAATAATTAGAATTTGAAAACTTATTTCATAGTGATAACTTTCAAGACAGTGATTTTCTTAAAGGCATTATGATGATGTAGCAGTTAAAAGCATGGAAGCTGGAGCTAATCTGCCTTTTTTTTTTTTTTTTTTTTTTTTGAGACAGTCTCTCGCTCTGTTGCCCAGGCTAGAGTGCCGTGGCATCAGCCTAGCTTCACAGCAACCTCAAACTCCTGGGCTCAAGTGATCCTCCTCCTGCCTCAGCCTCCTGATTAGCTGGGACTACAGGCCTGTGCCACCACGCTCAGCTAATTTTTTCCACTTTTAGTTGTCCGGCTAATTTCTTTCTATTTTTAAAAGAGATGGGCTCTTGCTCTTGCTCAGGCTGGTCTCGAACTCCTGAGCTCAAGCGACCTTCCCGCCTTGGCCTCCCAGAGTGTTAGGATTACACCTGTGAGCCACCCCACCTGGCCTGCCTGGGTTTAAATCTCAGCTTCATTACTTACTAACTGGACAAGAACAAATATTCCATTACTCTGTGCCTTGGATTTTCCATCTGTAAAAACAAGGGTAATGACGTAGCTACCTCAAAGGCTTGTCCTGAGAACTGAATGAGTTAATGTATATAAAATTCTCAAACAGTGCCTAGCTCAGCGGGTGCCTATCTGTGCAGCTACCATTATCATCAGCAGAAAGGCTCTGGGGTCTTCAGACCAAAACAGGTGCTATGACTGGCCCAACCCTGAGTAGTTTAAGAAAAAGAGGCTGAAAACCAGTTTCCATTGCTTTGATAGTCTGTGTGAGAAGATTACTCATGAAATATCAGCTTAAAGAGCCACAAGTCAGATGAAAGTGACAATGTGAATTACCTCGGTCATTCTCAGGCTCTGGTGTTTCACTGTTATCCTGTGACCTCCCAGGGTTGCCCAAGGCAGGCTTTGGGGCTGGCACACTGACTGATGCTGAGTGAGCTACCTGTGGGAAAGGGCCAGGTATATGCGGGGGAGCAGGCTGGTGGGGGTGGTAAGGCACACCTGGTGGGCAGACCCGGGAGGACAGCTGCTGCATGGCGATCATCTCTGGGCTGTCCATCATGGAGTCCCCTCCCTGCACCCCCCGCAGAGCCTGGGAGGGTGCTCCAAACAGGGAACTTGGTGCTGGAGGTGGCTGTAACCGATGTCCAGCAGACTTACAGGGTGGTCGTATATACCCTGAAGAAGGAACTCCATGAGGTAGAAAACTTGATTGTTCAGTCCACTGGCTTGGGGGGATAGGTGGTCTCATCACTCGGGAATCCATCATGTGACCAAGAGTGCGAGGCTGGTGAGAGGGTCCTGGACCTAAGAGAGGCTTCTCATCTGGCCCCAAGGGTCCTGGGTTAGCAGTAGCACCATGGTTCCCATTCCAGACAGCAGAGTGTACTCGATTCAGGTACTTGTATGATCGATACACGTGGCTGGGAGGAATTTCTGTGCTTTCAGGAAAGTCTGGGGGTCGGGCCGGAACCCCACCATGCCTGGGAGGAATAAATCCTGGCTGGAATTGAGCTGGAGGATACAAGTTTCCATCCTGACTAGGGCCACTCATCTGCCCAAGCTGCAAGGATCCAGGATGTGGTGCCATGTTAGAAAGGTGAGCCAGCCCTCCACACATTTGCTTGTCTTCGGGCGGGCCTAGCCCGGGTCCTCGGTGGCTGTTAATTCCAACTGGAGGCTGGCAACAAGAAAAGGGCACACAGCAGAGTTAACCAGAATCACAGAGCAAGACAGACCCTGTAATGTGCTACGTCTATGGAGACAAACTCTTCATGACAAGAGACAATAAACTGAATTTAACCTGGGAACAGACTGTATTTCTGAGACTCACCCTTTGCACTTGCATGCTCTGAGTAGGCTGCTTACCTGCATGGAAAAAGGTTGATGCTGTTGTACAACAGGCTCTCCAGGGTGTGGTTCTGAGACTCCGGAGGAACCATATAAACTGGTAGGATCTGATCCTCGAAGAGGACCAAATGTTCCTGGTACTGTTGGCCTCTGGGAAGCATCGAGTAAAGCAAACAAGGGGGGAAAAGAAAAAGCATAGGTATGACGTTGAGAAGCGGTTTTCCTGAGGATGAGCCTACTGCTAAAAGAGCACAGACGACTAAGGACTCAGCACGCAGTGGCAGAGAGGGGAGACTGCGAGCTCGTTGGCTCCCCTGCACAGGACCGGCCCCTGAGCCAGAGCGATTTCCCTCTTCCTCCCCAGGAAACACAGGATTAAGTCGGTGTTTCTCAATCTTTTTTTTACTAACCTTCCCTACAGGTCCCCCCCCCAACAAGCAGCCTTTTTAGCCATTTCCCCCCAACCGTCCCCTCCCATGAAATTTTACCACCACAGATATAATGTACCTCTTATATATCAAAAACACAAAGAGTTAAGTTGCTTATCACAATTTTTGCCCACATTGAGAATACATGATTCAAATTATTGAGAAAAAGGAGGATTTAAAATAAATAAAACGCCAGGGTGCGGTGGCTCACGCCTATAATCCCAACACTCTGGGAGGCCGAGGAGGGAGGACTGCTTGAGCTCAGGAGCTTGAGACCAGCTTGAGCAAGAGTTAGACTCCACATTTACTAAAAATAGAAAAAATTAGCCAGGTGTGGTGGTGTGCGCTACTTGTAGTCCCAGCTACTTGAGAGGTTGAGGCAGGAGGATCAAATTCAGCCCAGGAGTTTGAGGTTGCTGTGAGCTAGGCTGACACCATGGCACTGTACTCAGGGCAACGGAGTGAGACTCTGTCTCAAAACATAAAAAAATAAAATAAAATAAAATAAAATAAAATAAAGTAAAGTAAAGTAAAGTAAAGTAAAGTAAAATAAAATAAAATAAAATAAAATAAAGGACTAATGGGAAAAAAGAAACTGTCTACATACAAAATGATTTTGTAAGCAGTGCCGACTGAATATCCTCTACATCCCCATGAATTCACCAACTGGGTGAAGCCACAACAGAATGGCAGCGGCTCCTTACCATCTGGTTTAAAAAGGGTGCCTGGCTGGGCATCCCGCCACAGTGCAGGGGGCGAGCGAAGCCTCTGCCGTTGGAGGTGCCCGCTTCCCGAGGGGGCTGTGTGGAGCTGCCGCCCTGCTCATCCCCGGAGGCGGTGGCTCGGCGTGCAGGGGGCAACGACTTTCCTCCGTTCTCCACGGGTTGCTGTTTCCTGCTGGGCCCTTCGGAGTCCCTGGAGCGGGTCCAAACATGGCTTCCACCACTTCGTCCAGCCCGACCCCGTCTCCTCTCCCGCTTTTCATCCTCTCGGATCCAAAATTCTTCATCTGTGTCTCCATCTTCACCAGGAAAATGTTTCATCATTGCCCGATGGAAACACCTCTCTAAATTATCAGACATCTTGGTATACTCTATAGAAAGACATAACGTAAATATAATTTTTATAGGCCACAAAAACCAATTCTAATAAATAAAAGATGCAACTGGGTGAAGCTTGGGTTTTTTGGGGTTTTTTTTTTTTTTTGTTTTTTTTTGTTTGTTTTAAAAAAGACAGGTCTTGCTCTGTTACCCATGCTGGAATGCAGTGGTGTGATCCCAGATCACCGTAACCTTGAACAGCTGGGCTCAAATGATTCTCCCACCTTCGCCTCCCAGAGTACTGGGGTTTTAGGTGTGAGCCACGGTGCCTGGCCTGGGGTAAACTTTAATTCACCGTTATGGCACATTATGTTTAGAGCTATGGACACAAGGTGAAGAAGACAACAGCTTATGTTGTAAGGCTGGGACAGTGACTGCAGGAGTATTATCTCAAATCAGTCAAATTTTAACTCTTTTAAGGCTAAACTGAAGAAATACTGAATGTAATCACTGAATCTGCTTAGTTTTTAGAGAAGGCATCTTGAGTTAATGCATAAATGACTTCAAGGTTAAGTACACCTGGAGCCCATTTGTACCTTGATATTAGAGACCTACTATGCTGACTTCTCCAAATGGTTTTACACTGAGCTCCATCTAGGCTCACCCCTGCCAGTGGTGAAAGAGGTACAGTACAACCCAGATCCCGACCAGCCTCTAGGATGAGAAATAACCTGTGCCCAGTTAGCCACTTGTCCCAGGGGACAGGAGAGAATTCCTGGCACACACTTTGTAAGTGGCTGTAACGGCCAATCCCAGGGCTCTTAATACACATTCTGTTCATAGTTCTCAAAAAGTGTCTGAATCAGTAGAATGTGTATTTCTGAAAGAGAAGCCATGTTATTCTTGATTATAAAGGTACAGGCAGATGTGCATCTGGTGCAAACTCCTTCCCCACTTACCACTACTTTCCCCATTATATTTTCGACAATTCCTGAACATAGTCTTCATGTCATTGACAAACTCCTCCTTGGTACAGTATAAACCTCCATTCAGTTTCTTCTCCATGCTTGAAATATCCATGGGGACCTAAATAGGACACATAACTCTTTAATTAAAATATGCTGGAGAGAAAAACATCTTCTAGTCCCTATGAGGCAAAGAAATCATCACACTGTGAGTTGCTCAAGAACCTGGTACATATCTAGCAATGCTGATCCTTAAGAAATAACACATAAACAAAATAAGACACAAACAACAAAACCCAAGAAACATACATATGCTACAGTAAGTACAATCGCAAAGACAGTCTCTACCTTAATAATCTGATAATAGTTAGGGGCATAAGATTCATCCACAGGTTCCAAAAAGGGCCAAGAATCCTTGTGAGCCTTCACCACATCTAGAACTGAGAGCCAAAGAAGAGAAATTCATCAACACACTCACACAGGAATACTTCTATAGGAAATATGATAGCTGAGTGAGAACTCACCTTTATACATGGCAGTGAAATCGTCATCCAACTCAAAGCTGTAAATCACAAAATAAGAAATTAATAGTAACTCTGACCACCCTCTCTTAGCTCTGTCAATCAGAGATACACAGCTGACTGAACTAAGATTGGGAATAGTTCTAATAATTTTTGTTTTTAGATAAGCCTGTAACACTCATAAAACTCTCTGCAAACAAGACGAGGGACAGTATACCTCAGCAAAAAAGGGGATATCATTACCCTCATCTCTAAAATGATGGGGCTGGATCATTTAGATCCAGAACTTTATCATTCTATAACACTGGTTATTTAATAGCACATTCTTAACCAGGCTTCATTTTTGTGATCTAAATAATCCGAAAAAGCACACAATAGAATGAATTTGCGAATGCTGAATATTTACTTGACTCTTGAATTTTCAGTAAGGAGACACGATACCTACAATAACATCCTAAGAAGTAAATTTTTTAAAAAGAGTAAACTGCTATTCACATTTCCAAGTAACAATTTTACATAACAATCATTCACCGTGATCCATTAAATCAAAGGGCGGGGGAAAGCGGAGCTTTGTGTCAAAGTCTCACTTGTGCTGCTTTGGCATGTGATGGCAAGAAGGTCAGAGGGCTCAGAGTGTCTGTGTGTGCGTGGCAGGAAAGGGCACTAGAGGTAGCCCTTTGGCTACCAAGGTGAGTCTGATGCCCACCGCTGTCACTCGCTATGTTTTCTCACCTTTCAAGTGGTGACACTGTTACCTGCCACATGGGGTTGTCAAAAGGATTCAATGAGAAACGTGCTCAGCAGTACTGCAGCGCTTAATAAATGTCACCAATTGCTACTGTTGTTGTTATTAAATACTCACAGGTGCTTGGTCTTTTTTCCTTCCCTCATGGGGGAACTGGGGTCCAGATGGGAAAGTTCTGGAGGGAGCTCCTTCCCTTGTGCCAGCAGCCACGCCCTTTCTTCCCTGAGCTTTCTCCTCTTAGCGCGATCTACAGTGAACACACAGCATGGGGGCGTGAGTGAGCTCAGTACACTCTAGACAATTACATGTTCATTAATCATTGTGAGAGAAGGAAGAATGAAGACCACCAAAGCAGTATCACAAAATTATGTCTGTTCCCTTTGCCACTCTCTTTTTGGTAATTATGATGTTTCTATAGGTGGAACGCTTCATGCAAATTACCAACTAGTGGGACCTGTTTCCTCATACTGAGCTCAAGTTGGAGGATGAAGATGCCCAGGGTGGGGAGGAGGGAAGGGAGCAAGGCAGAAGAAAACAGAAAAATGAAAGTAGAAGAAAAAGAGAGACCTTTCTTCTCTTTCTCTCAAAAAAGAAACACCTTTTTTAGGACCAGACTCTCAGTCTGAACACGCACAGGATTCTCTACGTGCACACTCAAGCCCCTGAGCTTCTGCATTTACAAAGGTGTCCATGCACACCAGCTGTCTGCTCTCCACCTACCCCCACTGGGGCAGCAGGCCCCTACTGCCAGTGGTAGTAAGAAGTTTGGCTGGGAACAAGGGAAAGATGCCAGATGGAGTTGGCGAGGAGCTGGAAGGCAGGGATGGCTTTTCTTCTGGCTCCCAGCCATGGCCGTGAGAAACACACTTGGCATTCTACTCCTGGCCTAATGGGGCACTTGCTGCTAGCAAGAACAAAGAGGTCAGGAGCAAAGGACAGGCAGAGAGATGAACAACACAACACTATCAGACAGCAAGACACAAAAATGGCAGTGAGGAGAAGCCAGGGTAGAGCCTCTATTTGCTCCACCAATTCCAGTTCCTGTTCCGTGAGGAATAAGCTCCACGCCTGCCCACTGCCGTCAGCACGACAGGACCTGCCAAGTGCTCTCCCTTCAAGCTCCCTTTGACTTGTGTTTATGTTCCTAAATTATTTTCATTTATAAATTTAGAGTAATCTTATCTGCTTTAATCAAAAGCACTTTACTATCACCAACTTTTAATATTTTTTAGGAAGAAAAAAAGAACAACTTCAAGTTTAAAGTGTAAATTACTCTGTCAATCTGAAAGTTTGTCTTAGTAAAGTCAACACAGCATTCATTGTATGATCATGCACAGCTTCACAATCCATTATCTAATTGATTCCAACCTCAGAATTTTGTAAATAATGCTATAGTGATGTTTTTAAAAACATGTCTTCTCAGGCGTACGTGTAAGGGTTCTCTCGGAGACAAACTCAGCAGTGGAATCACCAGGCAGTAATTACTATGAGTATAAAGTACATAGAGAAACTATAAGGCCCTTTCAAAAAGTGCTATCCAAAAGTTTGTATCTACTCTTCAAACAGCAATCAGTTACTCATACTATGATAAAACAGTTGCATTTTTGCCAAACTGATGGGTATAATATAGAATTTTGATGTTTTCATTTGTATTTTCCAGATTGGAGTGATACTGAACATATTTTCATGTTTACTGGGCATTTAGTGCTCTCTTCTGTGAATTTCCTGCTTATATACTTTGCCTCCTTTTCATTCCCATGTATTGTCAGAGTTCACATTGATTGAGAGAAGTGCTTTAAATAATCTGGATAATAAAGTCTTTGATTAAACGTTAAAATTATCTTCTTCCACTCCATGGTTTGTCTTTTGACTTTGTTTACAGTGTTTTTGTCATATGTAAGTTTTGTACTTACATTCTTTCTTAATATCTTAAATTCACCTTATCGTCTTCAAAAAGGTTTTGGCCTTTTGGGTATCTGTTTACTCTTACATAAGCATGTACTTTCCTCCCCTATAACAAACAAGTTAGTACCACCTTTTTTTTTTTTTTAAAGAGACAGGGTCTCGGCCAGGCGGGAGGCAGAGGCCTGACCTTAGTGCACTGCACACTCAACCCTGGGCTCAAGTCACACTCCTGCCTCAGCCTCTCCAGTAGCTGTGGCTACAGGTACGAGTCACCACACCCACCCTCACCACTTTTTGAAAAACCCACATTCTCTCCCAAGGTCTGTTTCTGGCCTCACTGTCTATCTCTATACCAATACCATTTCCTCTCCTGCACTGTAGATTTCATCCCATATTGTTTTTGAAAGTTATCTTGGCTATCCATGGCCCTTTGCTCTTGTACATGAATTTTAGGAACAGCTTAGCAAGATCCATAGATTTGTAATAGCAAATACTGAGTCAGGGATCAAATTTTTCCACTTGCCCTGTAATGTTTTTTTAAAAGTTGGTTTGTTCGAATCGGATTCAAAACGGTCCATATACTGCATTTGGTGGCTATGTCTCTTAAATCTTGAATTTCTAACAAGCATCCTCAAAATTTGTTCATTGGAAAGACTGCGTTATGCTGGCATTGTAGCATTTCCCACGTTCTGGATGTAGCTGATGGCATCCTCAATGCGGTATCAATGTGTTCCCCTAACCCTTGTATTTCCTATAAACTGGCAGTTACATCTAGAGGCTTTGATGAAACAAATTTGACTTTTTTGGGCAATAACATTTCATACATGGTGCTGTGTACTTTTTATCTCATTGTATATCAAGAGAAATAAATCTGGTTATATCTGGTTATCTCTTTTTGTGATGTCAATTATTATTATTTTTTGGGACAGAGTCTTGCTTTGTTGCCCAGGCTAGAGTACAGTGGTGTGATCATAGCTCACAGCAACCTCAAACTCCTGGGCTCAAGTGATCCTCCTGCCTCAGCCTCCCTTGTTACCTGGGACTATAGGTGCACACCACCACACCCAGCTAATTTTTTCAGTTTTTGTAGATATGGAATTGCACTATGTTTCTCAGGCTGGTCTTGAACTCCTGCCTTGGCTTCCCAAAATGCTGGGATTACAGGCGTGAGCCACGATGTCAAATTTTATCAGTGTTTTCAGGAGCTGGCAGCCTGATCTTTCCATTATGAAGTATCTCATCCGTCTTTTACTCAACGCTTTTAGTAGCCTCTGATGATTAAACAGAGTTCCAAGACAGAATTAACCTGCAGAGATTATATGAGCGACTATTTTCTCATTCCTTCTACAGATAGTATATATCTAGCCCCTCTCAAGATGCATAGGAGAGAGATTAATTCATCACATACAATGTATGTTATTAGGGCAGGGGCCTGCAGGCAACAAACTGCAGCACGTAGGGCAGCTATCCGCTTTGTAAATAAAGTTTTACTGGAACAAAGCCCTGTATGACTTAGAAGCCAAAAGTATTTACCACATGGACCTTGACAGAAAAAGTCAGCTGACCTCTTCTTTACAGCACTAGGCCTTAATCATTTCCTGAAAGCCTGGGTTGGGAAAAGCTTTGCCTTAACCCATGTTTTCATTACTTGTTCTTCTAATTATTATTCCTGCTGCATTCATTGACCAAATTCTTCTTTTCCTAATCAATTATTTATATATTCTAAAATAGAGTATGTAACAAAAAGGCTTGGTTCTTTGATTCTATTTTACTATTAGTTTTCAGAACAAGTTGTTTTATCAATTTCCTAAAGTGACATTTTTAACAAGTATTATGAACTCAGGAATTTTTTTTTTGAGACAGAGTCTCGCTGCGTTGCCCAGGCTAGAGTGAGTGCCATGGCGTCAGCCTAACTCACAGCAACCTCAAACTCCTGGGCTCAAGTGATCCTACTGCCTCAGCCTCCCGAGTAGCTGGGACTACAGGCATGCGCCACCATGCCCGGCTAATTTTTATGTATATATATGTTTTAGTTGGCCATATAATTTCTTTCTATTTTTAGTAGAGATGGGGTTTCGCTCTTGCTCAGGCTGGTCTCGAACTCCTGACCTAGAGCGATCCTCCCACCTCGGCCTCCCAGAGTGCTAGGATTACAGGCGTGAGCCACCGCGCCCGGCCTGAACTCATGAATTTGTAACATATTTGATGTTTACTCACTTGAGGTTTCTGTTTTGTTTTTTCTTTGAGACAGAGTGTCACTTTGTTGCCCTGGCTAGAGTGAGTGCCGTGGCGTCAGCCTAGCTCACAGCAACCTCAAACTCCTGGGCTTAAGCAATCCTACTGCCTCAGCCTCCCGAGTAGCTGGGACTACAGGCATGCGCCACCATGCCCAGCTAATTTTTTCTATATATATTTTTAGTTGGCCAGATAATTTCTTTCTATTTTTAGTAGAGACGGGGTCTCACTCTTGCTCAGGCTGGTCTCGAACTCCTGACCTCGAGCGATCCACCCGCCTCGGCCTCCCAGAGTGCTAGGATTACAGGCGTGAGCCACCACGCCCGGCCAGAATTCCTTCTTTTTTATAACGCAAAATATATTTCTTTTTTTTGCAGCCAACTATTGTTCACAATGGAGGTTCCTCATGTGCTTTGAAATTCTAATTGCTTATTCCTTTTCAGCAGGAATTTATCTATGACCAACACTCCCTGATCAAAGGCAGAGTCCTGAGACTGACCACTCCCCACCCACCCCGTCTGCCCTTTTCAGTTCCAGTTCTACCTTCTGGCTCCTTCTTGTGGTAAAGAATTAAGCTAAGCTCTTCAGATGGATACTTATGCAGTTATTAGGTAACTAAAACTTCTTCTGATCATAGGTACACAGAAAATTTAAATAATGTAACATACATGTACATGACATATAGATAATATAAGTAGGATTTCCATTATCTGAAATAGAATGTTTAGGTTATCAACCATACTGACAGAATGAGTTAGTTTCAATAATGTCTATAACCCTACTGACTTCTCTGACTCAGCATGAATACTCAGGTCATAACCCAGTCTTGCAACATTTTTTTATGTACAAAGACTATCCTAATCAACAGCAGTACATTTATTTTCCCCTTTATTTTTTTCTGTTGTGGCTTTTTAAATTTTTGGTAAAAAATACATAAAATGTACTGCCTTAATCATGTTAAGAGTACATTATCTACATAAGCAATGATCCAATTCCAGAACTTTTTCATCACCCCAAACAGAAACTCTATATGCATTAAACACTAACTCCCCATTTCCTTCTCACTCAGCCTCTAGTATACAGTATTTGTCCCTTTGTGTCTTCGCTGATTTCACTTAGCCTAATATCTTTAAGGTTTATCTATGTGTAGCATGTTTCAGAATTTCACTCCTTTTTGAAGCTGAATAATACTGATATTCCATCATAAGTATATACCACATTTTGTTTATTTATTCATCCACCGATAGACACTTAAGTTGTTTCCACTTTCTGGCTTCTGTGTTTTCTTCATCCACTTCCCTCCTTTCAAATTTCTTTAACCAAATAAAAGCTATGAGCCTTCCCCTTGGAATTATGCATTCATACTATACCACATTAGTTTTGCAAACACATTCAGGGGACTCCCACACCAGCGACTGCAGCACTATTGAGATGAGAGTATAAACAGAGGCATGCAACAGAGTAAAGCTAATGAACGGGTATGTTCTTTGCTACAAGTACCCTCAAACACAGATAAATATTATCTTAAAAAGACCCACAGAATGAAATCCTCTTAGAATTTAATGTCATACAGAGCTTGTTACTCTGAATAAACTGTTATAATTTAAAAATTATCCTATTAGTACATAATCTATTATTTCCCTTTTTATAGTTAGAAGCAACTAAAAAGTCTGAAGTTTATTGTTGTAACTATCTTATAGCCTGTACTTCTTTCCACAATAACTATCCTTCGTAATTTGCTGTGTTTGGGACTGCCCTGTTTTCATTTAATCCTTCTAACAGGTCTGCACAGCCGGACCTGATCTGGTGCCTGGTCACCTGCAAGGCCACAAGCCCAGCCGACCTGCCCTTTCTCACCTGGATCCAGCCACACTTATCCACCTGCTGCACATTCCCGTCTCAGTGCCCATCGCACGTCCTTCCTTCTGCCTGCAATGCTCTTGCCCCCTCAGGTAGTCATGTGGCAACCTCGTTCACGTTTTTCAAATGTCACATCTTCAAAGGGAACTTTCTTGACAAGTCTATTTAAATGTCACTTTCATTGTGTTAATTTTTTTTTTTTTAAGACAGTTTTGCTACATTGCCCAGGCTGGACTCATATTCCCAGGCTCAAATGGTCTTCCCATCTTAGCCTCCTGAGTAGCTAGGACTACAGGTGGTGCCACCAGACCCAGCTATGCCAGAACCCTATTGAAAAATGAAATCCCATTTAAAAATACAAAGAAATAAGCTGGGTGTCATGGTGTGCACCTGTAGTCTAGCTACTCAGAAGAGGCTGAGGCAGGAGGGTTGTTTGAGCCCAGGAGTTTGAGACCAGCCTAGTCAATATATAGAAACCTTATCTCGAGTGGGGGGAAAAAAAAAAAAAAGAACAAAGAAAAGCCAGTTATTACATCTGTTTTTTTTTTTTTTTGAGCCAGAGTCTCACACTGTTGCCCGGGCTAGAGTACTGTGGCATCAGCCTAGCTCACAGCAACCTCAAACTCCTGGGCTTAAGCAATCCTCCTGCCTCAGTCTCCTGAGTAGCTGGGACTACAGGCACACACTACCATACCCGACTAATTTTTTCTATATATTTTTAGTTGTCCAGCTAGTTTCTTTCCATTTTTAGTAGAGATGGGGTCTCGCTCTTGCTCAGGCTGGTCTCCAACTCCTGAGCTCAAACAATTCGCCCACCTTGGCCTCCCAGAGTGCTAGGATTACAGGCGTGAGCCACTGCGCCCAGCCAGTTATTATATCTCGCGGAATTTAAATCTAGCATCAGAAATAGGACATATTAAAGATCTTACAAGTATTACATAATACGATACAGGCTAAATCTATAGATGATACACACTAAAGGTTTTAGAATGAAGAAATGATCTTGGAAGAAATGGGGTTAACATAGTAAGTAACAGAAGGTACTACTTAGAAATGGGAGGGGAAAAGTACATAAGGCCAGGATCCTTCAATTTTCATAGCTAAAATTTACCTAAATTTTATACTGGAACACTGCATTAAAAAAGTCAAATCCATATACTATGTTGTTTTATTAAAATATTAGAAGGATTCAATACATTTATTTAAAAGAAAAGATTTGGAACATGAATTCTCAGCCAAAAAGAAAAAGGAAAAGAAAAGATAAACTTTGGTCTATATTCAACCATGTCAAATGATCTGTTTTCATATGGTATTATCAGGTACAGCTTATAAATACAACTGTTATCTAAGGAAACATCTAAGGACAGTTGTTATCCTTACCTTTGTGGAACCACAAATAGAAGGAAAACCTCATTATCCTAAGACCAAGACACAGACCTGGGTCTGAGCAAACTATTTACTATAATAACATTAATGGTAATATTCTAGACTTGAACAGTGCCAAATCTAAAAATAACCTCAGGCTTAAATATATCTCATTTGTGTTCAAAATTCTCAATCAACCAGTTCTCATCAATATCTTATATTTTTTTCTATTCCACCCAGGGGGCATAGCAGAGATTAGAATAAATAAAGACAATGAAAGGCACACCAAAAATGACAAGTATAAGTGCTTTAGAAGGAACAGAAAGGCAGTGAGATTAGATACAGACGAATAAACATGACAAAATACAACGCACAAAGTATACAAACAGACATCACCAGAATGAGCTCAGATATATGGTGGAACCTAGCCTGACCTGGCCGTGGTTGCACGGGCATTGGTCCACACCACACGCACCTCTCCACACTGCGCTGAAAGCCCACGTACCTTCCACCGCCTTGACCTTCTCCTCTAATTCCCGTTTCCTCTCTTCCTTCAGCATCTGCTCCTGCTCCTTCTTCTGCACTGCCAGAAGAATCTGACGTTCTTCCTCCTCCTCTTTGCGCTTCTGTTTTTCTATTCTGGTAAGCACAGGAGTCTCCTGTGTATACAGGAGTACACATCAGTGCACGGTGAGATCAGTTCTTCCCTCTCAGATTCAATTTTGAATTCAGCATATTCCACAAACACTACTAGATACCTACTGTTAGCTAGAGGATTTATTTCATGACTACAAGCTGATTTTATTATTTGTAGAATATATGTATGGATATACAAAATCATACTAACATAGACACCATTCTTTTAGATTTAATATTTGATAAACTTAAAAAAAAAAAACAAAACCTTCCTCTAAGGACACTAAGGCTGAAAGACAGTCGCTGGACAGACCACATACTCCCAATATCAGCAATACGCACGATTTTCTTGTTTTCCGAGACAGTCTTGCTCTGTTGCCTGGTAGAGTGCCGTGGCATCAGCCTAGCTCACGGCACCCTCAAACTCCTGGGCTCCAGTGATCCGCCTGCCTCAGCCTCCCCAGTAGCTGGGACTATAGGCGTGCACCAATGTGCCCGGCTAATTTTTTTCTATTTTTAGTTAACCAGTTAATTTTTTTTCTAGTTTTAGTAGAGATGGGGTCTTGCTCTTGCTCAGGCTGGTCTTGAACTCCTGAGCTGAAGCAATCCTCCCACCTCAGCCTTCCAGAGTGCTAGGATTACAAGTGTGAGCCACATGCCCGGCCCAATACACACAATTTTGAAACTCTTACCTTTTACACTTTTCATTACCAATAAAATAATAAATGAAACTGGGGTTTTAGTGGTAAGGGCCACAGTTTTAGCTTAAGATGCAAAGAGATAAAGAAGACTATGAGAAATTCATGAAAATTACACAAAGATTGGCTATCATTTTCCTCTGTTTTTCAAGCCAAACAATGTTAGCAAAGATTTCAGGTAGTTGCTGTGAAGGGGATTGCCTAAGAAATCTAACAAAAGAAAAGGTAAACAAAGGAAAACAGGACAATTATCGTAACAGAAGTTTTACAATGCACATTTTCCAGTAAAACTAGTTCTGAGCCATGCTATAGCCCAGGACACTGAAGCTGCTTATTTTTAATATCTTCCCTCAACTTTTGTGCTGATGTGAAAGCTACAACTTCTCTCTTTTTTAAGTGTTATTGAACAGGTAACAACTATTGTTTGCAATACACAAAACAAATAAGTTGCAGAGAGACAGAAAAATGAATCAGGTGTCAACAGAGGGAGAATTCACATTACCTTCACAGAAAAGACATTAATTATCTGTTTCAGGTGAAACCTAACAGGAATGTGAAGCTTTCTTTAACAAACCTTTACAACAGGGAGAAGACCTAAGAAACTTCTGTACCAAATAAATTTTCCAAGGTTTTACACTGTGTACGTTGTAAAAGTGGTCTTATTGTGGGGGAAAAAAGATGAATGCAGATTGCCATTTATACAAGTTACCATTAAACACTGAAACTGCTTTTGATTAAAATTTTGTATTATTTTCTTTACAGTTCTTAAAACCAGTTTAGATTCTCATTTGACTCAGAATTTAGACATGCGTCTTGTCTAGACAGTAGACTTTTCAATGTCATTTTTGCTTAATTACTCAAATTCTATGAGCATGACTTTAATTAAGAGTTGACAAGGTAAACATCTGGGATGACCAGGAGGAGAGATGAAAATAGAGAATTAGCCATTGTTAATTGTACGTGTAACAGTGTACTCATAAGGAGCCTCAGTAGAAGAAACAGAATTCAATCCAGTTCCCTAAAATCTTCATTATCATATAACCAGAGCAGGTAGTTAAAATATGGTAGATGCTCATTCTGAAATGAGCATGCGATGGACATTTGGCAAGGACAATTCTTCCAAGGACTGCAACGCCAGCCACCGGTTCCTAAGTAAATGCCAGTCCAGCACCTTCCCTGAATTCTGTCAACACCCCTCACCCCCATCCCACTTCCCAAGTCCTTAATTATTCCAACTCTTTGGCATCATCTTTACCCAGCTGACAACATATGAGGAAACTACAGTTAACAAACCAACCAACCAAAGTAAAAACAAACAAACAAACAAAAAAAATTTGCCTTTGCTTTCAGTCATACATTGACTCAAAAACAAACAAAAACAACAAAAAACCCACATCAATTGATTAACAAGAGTAGGGGAAAGGGAAGAGATATGAGGAAAATGGAGCCTTGTCAAATGAAATATTTTATTCAAAGAAAATAATAGCGATTTCTATATGTCAGACACAAAAATGAGAGAAAAAACAGGCATATATAACAAATGTGAATTATTTAAATAATAACATAATGTGCGTGTATTCTGCCCCTCCCCACAGAGAATAGCTGGTGTAAATATGTGAAATATTTTCCCTTCAATCATTACAAGAGTATACTAAATAGGATCAGCATTTTAATGAGGACTGGAGGAAATGCAAGCCAATTACTTATGAAATACTAAGTCACTGAAGACTTGATTATCTAAGTAGACAAACACGGGAGGTATTTCATGTGTTAAGTCAATGGAAGGAGGTAATGGAAAAAAGAGTCAATTACATAAATCTTATTAACACCCATTTAACTTTTTTATAACAAATATGACAATGACTTATTTTTAATATGGAGAAATTACAAATCAATAGTGTTCCCCAACAAATGGAACATGAACATGAAATTCACAGAAGACACATAAAATGTGCATGTCTCAGAATGTTCAATATGATCCCATAGAGAAAAAGGCTAAAGCAAATCCATGAAAATGTAAACAGTAATGATTCCTGCATTGTGGGATCACCATGTCTTTTACAGTTTCTAAATGCAGTCTCCAAGTTTTCTATAAGAACATAAATTCTTTTAGACTCAGAACAATCCCTTCCAAAATAGACTAGAGAATCAACTAGTATTACATGTTCTCAAGTAATCTAATTTTTATTAACTTTTTACTCCCTTATTTGATACCTGTTAAAAGTCACATTCAAGTACCAAAAGGTTAGAACTTGTGCATTTAAAACAATTTTTTTTTTTCAAATTTATTTAGAGACAGGGTCTTGCTTTGTCACCCAGGCAGTAATGCAGTGGTATGATCGTGGCTCACTGCAGCCTTCAATTCCCCAGTTCAAGTGATCCTCCTGCCTCAGCCTCTGGAATAGCTAGGACTACAGGCGCGCACCACAACGTCCAGCTAATTTTGTAGAGACGGAGGGGTGGGGAAGGAAGTGGGGAATCTTGCTATGTTGCCCGAGCTGATCTTGAACTCCTGCCCTCAAGCCATCCTCCTGCCTCAGCCTCCCAAATCGCTCAGATTATAGGTGTTGGCCACGGCGCCAGTCCAGCCAGTTTTCAAATTTCTGTGCTAATTTTCAACACCTTGCCACCACAAGGTAAAGCAAGTGCTAATGACAATACCACTAAAGGACAGGACTCACTATGTAAGGATACTTTTGGTAGGTCTTAACCATTAAAGGGCCAGCACAACCAAATGAATGATAAATAAACCCTAAATAGTTAGAAAAAGAATATACTTAAAAATCTCTATAATGCCATGGTTTCTTGTATCTCAAACTAAAAAGCAGAATAACAAAAAACAAAACAAAAAAAACACTGCCAAGAATAAAAGAAGAAATTTTAGTGTTTGATGTTAGACTTTTGCTTGCAGCAATGAGGAACCTCACAGTCTGTTCCAATTACTATGCAATCTGAAGTGTAAACAGGCATCTAGGGGCAGTGAAAAGAAAATAGGGAAGAGAGTTTCCCTGCAGGTATTAGCTGTTAAGGTAATAAAGACAGTGGAAAGAACCCAACAAGGCCAGGAGCTAGAAAACCACTGGGGGGCAGGGGGAGGATAAATTGAAGTATAATGAAGTGAATAAAAATTTAACAGCCCAGCCAAAGACACGGTCTAAAGTAAAACTACTGTCTTCTAAGGTAAAACTTTCTATGACCACTGAACTGTTTAAACATTCAATAAAACATAGTGCTCAAAGGAGATAAATGGTTAAAAACTAGAGAAAATATGAGAACTGGCCAGCACTAAGTCTGAACTTGAGAGAACCCAGTTAGAACAATGGAGAAAAGCCTCTGTGGTTAAAAAAACAGAGCAGACGGAGGCAGCTGAGAAGGTGCGCACCGTGTGCTTCCTGGACCTTCTGAGAACAAGGAGGACGGAGGTTCCACACTTCTACTTTGCAGCTTCTTCCTTAGTCCTGGCTTCCTTTATCTCACTCTTCTTTTTGTCTCCATGATCAAACACATCCTTCCTAGCAATCTAGGTTTCTTGTGGCTCATATCTCACTCTCACCTTGTTTATTTTAAATCTCAATAAACACAAATACTGAATTCATCCCTTCCTACAGTATGACGCTAGATAATGTCATTTAACTACTCTTAAGCTACATTATTATTAATATATTAATAGAAAATGAAAGCACCTGAACATAGTTGGGTCCTGGATGCTGCTTGGAAAACCCTTCTATTAATAACGAGTTGTTGCTCCAAACATTCTTTTTTCACCTAACATCTATCTTAAACTCCCTCCTGAGGTCCTCTCTCTCTTCATGGGACCTAAACATTTCCTGCCCTTTCAACTGATTTGTGTCTTTACTTATCCTTTTTTGCTTTCCTTGTGTCTAGGAGAATTGTAACTGACTGCAGCCCTTGGAGAGGCCTTGACACTTAAGCACTTCATATTACCAGACAGCAGATCCATTCCCCTTCTCGTTCATGGGCATTTTTCATGCCCACACTGTAACTCCAGTGAGAAACAAAACAAACAAACTTGCCACAAGATTTCCTTGTTTTTTATCTTTATTTTTTCATTGTTTGTTTTCTTTCATGGTCATACTTCTCAAAAGGACAGGTAACATGGTGATCTATAAAAACTCATCTTTTATTCACTCTCAGCTCCCCTCCACCTGACCTTTACACCTATCATTCTCCACTGAAACAATCCCCCCACGCCCTGAAAGTTGTAGTCTCCTCCATTCTAGTCCTACATTTCCAATCACAGCAATTTCACTGCTAACTCTTGCTGGAAGTATCGCTCAATCTCACCTTCCAGGTTTTTCCTTATAAAGTCATTTGCCACAGGGTGACCAGAGAGGTATCTTCCTAAAATAAAGATCTAATGACATAACTTTCCTTCCCACTACCTACTGAAGATACAAGTTTGACAGGAGACTACAAAACCCCATCATTCCAGCACTTTCTTATACTATTACTATATATTACAAAATATGCCAGCCACATCCCAATATACACTATTTTTGGACCACATTCTACAATGTCCTGCCTCTGTGCTTTTGTTTCTATTATTCCTGTCCTGTGGGATGCCCTCTGCCCTCACGCCCTATGTCCCCATCAAAATACTAACCATCCCACAACGTGGAGGTCAATGACAGCTCTCCCTGCCACAGCTCCCTGTTCTTTGCCCAGCTCTGAATGCTTCCATCTTTGCATTCATGAGCTTCTGTTACACATACATCTGTTATAGTCCCTATCATTCTCATACATATTAGATAAAATTGAAATGTGCCTATCATCCCAAAGGTAAGGAGACTGTAAGATCCCTACGAGTGTGGCCTCATGTCTTATTTTTATAGTTCCTTCTCTTTCTAGAAAGTGTAAGAATGCTCACTAAAGGTTTGAGATTTAGGGGAAAAATGAGGTAAAATAAAGAAGAATAAAAGAAGTACATGAAATAAAATGTAACTATCCTTTCTGAACACGTAAAGCTCCTCCTGGCTACTCTCTCACACACTCACCTCTTGCTTGATGGATTTGACGGACAGGTGGTCAGACATCCACCTAGGTTGCAACTCTGCCTTTGTGCGCTGTGGACGTTTTCCCTATAGTTAGAAGTGAGGAAAAGAAAGGAAAAGACAGATTAGGGTGTTCTCAGCTACTGCTACTGCTGCTGCTTCTGCTGCTGCCTCCGCCAGTAAAAGAATGCCCATTAAGGTGCACAGGAACTGGCTTTACCTAAGAGGGAGGGCCAAAGTATACTCAGGACAATCAGGGAAAACGACCACTCAGCTGTGCAAGGTACTAAGCCAGTTTATTCTCATAAAACAACAAAAACCAAAAAAAGTTACAGACAACCAAGTGTCTTCCTCGACAGTCTTTATTACTGGTAAGAAACTCCCTTCACTGTTTAATCATTAAAAAATATATATATATTTTTTCCCCTAATTATTACGGGAAAGCCAGTTTTTATCACCTTCAGCTGAAGAGAATGGCTCTGAAAAAGGGACTTATGAGCAGCTGAGGGTGGACCTCCCCTTCACAAGGCAGTTCAGTGGCAGCAGTGAGAAGTGAGAGCAGCTGCCCAGGCTGGGAATGAAGGGTAGAAAGCAGGAGTGAGAAAAAGACTAGCGATTAGGAGTCGGAGAGTACACCTGAAAGATTAGAGCTCTGAGAAAATGCAACAGGCTTGAAAGTAATGATTGTAGGAAATTTCAAAGAAGGAGTTTTGAGATCTAAACTAGGTAATTATTTTGAAGGCCAAAGTTTATTAGCACATGCAAGTTCTGGAATTTTTGTGGGATAAGCTCCATAACTTCACCAATTGAAACCTAGTATTAAAAGGGGGTAAGCAAGAGCCTTCACTTTAACACAATGTAATTTCACTGACTTCAGCATCAAAAACAAGCCTTTTCTGGATTTGGCTTTGTCGACACTTAATCCAAACTCTTGACTTCTTGAAGAATCAGTGAGGTAAGGAATCAAAGGACAGAAAATGTTAAGAGGTGGCTTACAAAACAAACATATTGCAAAGCCACGGGGGTAGTATTAATGAGTCAGCAGCTTTAGAAAGCATTTCTAAGAGAAAGAAAGACTACTTCCCAGTGCAGATGCAATGCCAATTATCAAAAGATAGCATGACTTTCTTTAAGTACTTTTCCCCAAAAGCTACCCTAGAAGTTTCCTCAAATAAGCCTGTAAGCAAGCAATTCTTTTATAAGCTTCAAGACCCTAATAGGAAGGTAATCTCAACTTTCAACAAATGTAAAAACTTACCATGGAACTGTCTTCCAAAGGGATTACACCAGTTACCGTGATAATAGCAAAAGACAACAAAATTCCCACTTCAACTTTGCCAAATGAGAGGAAAGTTTACTACAGAGGAACGCACTATTCAATACAGAGGCACGCACTATTCAATACAGAGGCTGAAAGTGCTTCCTGCCACACTTACCATCACCTTCTGTGGAAACTATCTACCCTTAGTCAACTTATTTGTTAAGGACCTAATGTTTATAAAGCTGTCTAACTATTACTTTCTGTAACACTTGCCACAAACATGTCCAGCAGTCTACACCCTCATTAAAAAAAAAAAAAAGGTTATTAAAAAAAAACTTTTATATGGTCACAGCAGGCCTTACTTGCGGATTTCTTTTGTTTCAAAGTTTATAGGGCTATCACATCTTCAAAGATGCATCACATCTTTTGACTTTCTTCTTGCATTTATTTTGCTAAGAAATGTGGATTTAGTTTTCTACCAAGGTTCCTCATCGAGTAGACAATGGAAGAGGACCAACCGAGTATCCATTGATTGCTAAAGGCTGTGCTACATACACTGACATGGGTTCTTTTGTTTAATTCCCACAAAAACATGTTTGAAGTGACAGCATTTCATTTTATTAATAAGAAAACTGAAATTGAGGGGTATCAAGAATATAATAACTTATTCGAGTAACAGCTACAACAGGGCAGCACCCTAATTCAAGTTAAATTTCAAAGAAAGGCTCCTGACTTTTCCACTTACCACATTCACCCTTTTCCCACTGCCCAGTTCCTTGTGCCTCCATCACTTACTGTATTTTAATATGTCCTGGTGTTGATGTGTGAGAATCACATTCTTTTCTACTAATCTATGTTTGAATCGTAGGCGTTTTTCGTTATTAGAACAAAATCTCTCTTGGTGGGTAGTGTTAACAAAGATAAAGGAAGGAATTAAAAAATGTACATACTTCAAGTAGTTATTTATTTATGTATTTTTTTAAGAGAAAGTGTCTCGCTCTGTCTCTTGCCTAGGCTGGACTGCAGTGGCATGAGCATAGCATAGCTCACCGCAGCCTCAAACTCCTGGGCTCAAGTGATCCTCCCTCCTTAGCCTCACAAGTAACTGTGACTACAGGTGCTAATTGTCAAATTTTTTGTAGCAACGGGGTCTCCCTATCTTACCCAGGCTGGTTTCAAGGAATCCTCCCACCTCAGCCTCCCAAAGTGCTGGGATTATAGGCATGAGCCACTGTGCCCAGCCTTAACTTTTCTTCTCTTGAAAATAATCAGTTCTTGGAATTTTTAATCAAAACTATCAGTTTTATGCTGATAAGTTTTTTCACTTCTTTCTGCTATCCTCCAAAATCTTGGGTTGAATATTGCAGTAAAACCAAAATTATGAAAGGTTTAAGCTGATCAGGTAAATTTATAGATGATTTAATGTGCCATCAACATGGTTATACAAAGTCATAAAACTACTGCTGTGTATCATAGTTACTTTAAGAAAACTAGATTATGTACTTCAATTTCTAGAAAAATTGGCACTGTGTTAGAGATCATAAAAACTAAATGTAATTATCTTATATGGAATTAAGTATATTGATGGGGACATGCTGATTTCCTTAATCATCCATGACTATGTGAGTCATTAAGCACTGTTTTAAATTCCTGTTATTGTGGAAAGGTAAATTTCTAGAACTTTCCCTAAAGTATCAACCTGTTTAAAATCAAACATATCATTGGATCCATAATAAATGGGGTAATAGATTTGACATTTTGTATTTTCCTGTAGGTAATGCAACAGTAATTAATAAATACTTTGTCTTGAGATTTCATTGGCAAGTGGTCAAATATTTCTGGTGCTCAGTTAACATGTATTAATGATCACAAGTGTTAGCATTATTGATATGCAATAAGCAAACAGAATGATTATTAAGCATCCACCATAGAAAAGGCATTACGTGAGGTACCACGTTAAAAAGACGAGTAAGACTTGGTCCCTGAGCCAAAGAAACTTAAACTCACAACGAAATAAAGTGAGGCACAAGGAAACATGTTAAAGAAAATCCTAAAGGCTAGGAAAAATGAAGACAGTTCATGGGCAAAGTGACTTTTAAGTGGGACTTTTCAGAGAGTACTTTTCAAATGGCTGAGGAAATAGAGGGGGAACAATGTTTGAAAATGTCACAAATTAGGGCCTGTATCCATGAAAGTATAAGGCATATAGCTGATGAAACTATAACTTGCCCTGACATTGGAGAAGAGGTTAAAGCCGAGCAAGGAGCTGGCATTAGAGCTACAAAGACAAATGCTCCTCAAAGTTTGTTGCTTAGTAGAAGAGACAGACCCAGAAGATGATTTTTTTTAAAGCATATAAATAGAGGTATGCACAGGGTGACATGAGACACACCTGGGGGCTCAGGGAACATTCCCTAGGGAATGCACAGGAGAAGGCAGTTGTGAGAAGCCACTGTAAGTACTGGTGGGCACTTAGTCCTTCTGGCAGGAGATCCCACTTTAACACAGCAGCTCAGAGAAGGTGAAAGCCTGCACTATTTTCAGGACAGTGGAATGCACTTGAAAGTTCTAATTAATAATCCTTAATGTACCATCATGCATAACTGAGGGGTGCATCAGTACCCGTTACTATTTGTATACCTTCTGGGCAATCATGTTGCAGATCTCAGGCAAGAAGTCCTCACTGAGGAGCTTATAGAGCTGTCGTTCTCGAAGGGAGGTCCTCTCTCGAAAACTCTCAGTGACCTGTCTCCATTCTTCTTCTGTTTGGCACAGGAGCCACCAAGTGCCTTGGCCTGGCCCTTGGGACCCTAGGAAAGAAAGGGATGGATTCACTATAATAGATCCCACTAAGTAGGACCTTTTTCATATTTATTCTCAATTTTATTTCTACCCCGGGTCATAACTAAAACAAAGGAGTCAGAAAAAAAGACCTATTATGGAATATCTAAAGATAATACAAATATAACTACTGTGACTTTAATTAGATTTTAATATCCTAGAAATGCTTAAAGGCATCTACTGTTCTACAAAAATGGCTTTGACTTTGCCGAGTTTACCTTCTCTCACACTGTGATACTGTCAATTGGCATTTCCCTCCTAAATTTATGCTATTTGGATTACAGAATTAAAAATCTAGGTAGGAAACCAATATTTGGCACTGACCATAAAAACCATAATGCCCTGACATTTTAAAAAGGTAGCTCTTTGAGAAGCTGCTCATTCATTCAAATGTTTAGGTGTCTATTACATTGTGCCTAGTTAACAGACCACCAGTAAGAAGAGCTAGTCCTGATCTTGAATTGTCCGTCAGATGAATAGATGTGCACAGGGTAAGGTGTGAGGAAGAGAGAGCTGAGGAAGGGCAGGGAGGCTAGTTCAAAGGCTAGAGTCACCATCCTAATTTAAATGAATTGTGTTTACTCCACTCATTCTAAACTCCAGCAAATAACATTACCATTTCTTGCCTGTGGCTCAGATGCCAAGGAGTTTTCTTCCTGCTTTTCACTGAAACACAGGAAAAGGAGGCACCAATTAAAACAAAGACATGTCCAAAATTGTTCTATGCTTCCCCAAGAAGGTAGACCCAGCTAACTTAATACAGACAGAGAGAATGCTCAGGGGGTGAGGTAAGCAGAGGGAGCAATTCTACTAAATAAATGAACCCTAAGAGGTAGGCATGCTGGTATAGATGGTTAAGTACTGACATAGCTACCCAGTCGCATGGCAACAACAATGTGTAAGAAAATATTAACTTAAAAAAATTTTTTTGGGGAAATCAAACAGATGAATTAAATGTTAACAGTTAAACACCAAGAAAAACTTTCGGGATTCCAGTGTCCTCCTACCCGATTCAGGGCCATGCTGCACACACGCATATTTAATTTAACCTTACATAAGGTAGAGGTTATGAGTCAGAGTGCCTCCTGTCAACATGTGCCACTTAAAATGTGACCTCGGGAAAATTATTTAACTTTCCCTAAAATGGGGCCATTAACAGTGCCTACCCTCATAGGAATGTTGGAGATTAAATTACAAAATGCAAAAGGGAATAACACAGGAGCATTAAGTATCACTTTCATTCGTATCCCTGAAACAGAAACTCTCTGGATATTTTGTTTTTAAATTTCTAAGTGGTACTGTTCAATGCAACTTTCTGTGACAATGAAAATGTTCTATATTGGTGCTGTCAAATATAATAGCCACAAGCCACATGTGGCTACTGAGAACCTGAAACATGCCTAGTGTGAATGAGGAACTGCATTTTAAATTTTATTTAACAATACTAAAACAGTGCCTCAGACAGACAGCTATATACAGGAATAAAGTCACCAGCAGAGGGTAGCACAAGTCCCTGTACGCGTCTTAAAATGATTCTGTATTCCCAACACTAAGGTACTTTAATCGTTGATACCTATAAGGAAATGGAGATAAATGTAACACAACTTTCTGAATAAAGGAGGACCTGTGGAATGCTAGCAAAATCCAGATACAGATTGTGTGTATACAGAACGCAAGTTAATTATAGGTCATTTCTCACAGATGCTGCTAAGCTGGCAATAGGCAGCTGTGATCTGAAGTCAAATTTCTGGAAAGTTAAGTGGAATGCTGATCAAGTTTGGAAATCTAAAAATCCAAATTGTGAATGATCTATAATCATAATCTTATTTCCTGGAAATATTTCCTAGTGGTTAAGAAGCAACACAGTCAAATCTGGCCGAATTCAAGCATTTAGATTAAGTAGTTTAGACTAAAAGCTGTTTGTGTTCTGTGTTATTAGAATTCTTAAGAATACAGTCTCACTTCAAATCGGTCTATATTGATAGATTTGATCCCTAAGTATCAAAATTCACATGGTAGAATTTCCTAAAAAATGATATAAGAAAGCAAATTTCCAAAAAATAACAGAATCTTTTTCTTTGCTAAAATAAAATATGAAATAGTAAAATAGAAGAATATAAAAAAATTTTAAGATTTTACATTTTCTTTATAGTAGGAAAACTGCATTAAACTCAAAATAAAGCATGTTTGGGCATGTTAACTATTAAATTCTCCTTAATGGGAAAGAATTCCTAAACTCAGATATGATACATCATTATTTTAAAATGCTGATTATTAGTCAACACTTAGGAAGTAACTTGCTCCCCACTTCTGTGAAAAAAGTATAGCATAAAAAATTTTACGAGTTAACACTCAACACATTACATTGTCATGCACTGTCTTGTTCAATATAATCCTCATTAAATGCATAACCGCAGTCCAATAGAAGAACACGCTTAGAGAGGGTAGGTAACTTTCTAGAGGTCATGCAGCTAGGGCTTTCTGTTTTCTTAGTGCACACTTGCTAATTTCATGAGGACTCTGATTCGGGTTTCCAAGACATAACTCTCTTGTGCTTCCCGTAACACAAGCAAAAATCAAGGATTAAGGAACATTGGAAATTAAGGTCCTTTCCAGCATGCCCCTTCTATGAAAAGAGACTAACAAGATTTTCTTACCTCAATATAATTTCCTCCTGTAGTTTCTTCCGTTTTGGGGGTCTTCCTCTTCTTTTTCCTGTTTTTCCAGGAATACTTGAGACATTTTTCTGTCCTTTACTTTCCCTAAGAAATAGTATTATTAAATAGAAATGTTCTGGCATAAGACTGACATGTTACCTACGATTTAAAATTAGTAATTATAGTACTTCTGGCCATGATGTTTTAAAAAACAATTAAATGTAGCAGTAAAAGGGAAAGGGCAGAGTAACTTCCAGTTCTTCATTATTAAAATGTGGAACTGAGGAAAGCTGAGATTTTGCGGTAGTAAAATGCGCTTAGGATCTAACACCTTTCTAATAGTGAGCACTGCTCCTAGCAATAAGAAAGCCTAAATAAGAGGTTAGCATCCTTTTGGGATGCTATGGAAATGAGGCCTCATTCTCTCTTAGAAAGCACTTAGTAAAGCTTATGTTTCAGGCACCATTTAAGGTTCTCTTCCTGCTCTTAAACTGATGGATCCTAAGGTTCATAAAGCAGATAAGCAATCATAGTAAAAAGAAGGAGCTCTCAAGGATTGACTATGAAAGATGAAAGCCACTACAGTGAAATGACTGGACCGCTGAAAAGAAACCTGCTGTATAAACTGGACTGTGGAAAGGGTAGTGGCACTCCTTGGGAACCTCCTATGAAGAACTGAAGATCAAAAGACAGTATCTTTCACCATTCTGGTACCAGAAGATTAATCCTTTTTATTTTTACACGAGATGACTCCTTACCATCTCTTTGCAAGGCATGTCAACACAGCTAATTCCTCCACTAGGCAAAAAAAATTTGTGCTGTAGTATTCTGATACATTTAATTTTAATAACATTTTAATATAGAAGCTACCATAGCCCTGACATTAAAGAAGATACCTGCTCAAAGAGAGTTCTCCATTGGATTTTCTTCCTACTGGGTCCTCTTTGTACATCCGTGTTCCATAGAAATACCAATAGAGTGCTCCAGAATTGTCTTCACCCAGCGGTTCCACACGGAGACTGTCTGCATCCAGACCCTAGGTAGAACAGAAAAAAGGGATTGGGGAAATGGGGAACAAAATACAACAGGAGAAAACTAAAATGAGGATTCAAAATTTACACTCAGACATGCCTCATATTTTAAAATGCCCACATGTCTTATGTAATTTTCAATCAAGGCGTATGAAACACAGATAGAATGGGAAGGTGGTACCTTCTTTGAATAACAAGACATGGAAATATTTCAAATGCTCCCTACCCCCACCATTGCTCCCTTTTCATCAATTAAAAAGAACCAAAAGGAATACTGATGAACATTTTATCTATTTGGTTTGGAGTTATTGTTATTTTATGTGTGCACACATGAAAAGAAAGACAATTGCAACAGAGTAGAATCAGATGTTGGGAAGGCTTTATCCCACGTGACCCTCTGTTGTAGCTCTATCATAACCCACAGCAACTCATTCCAGCTGAGATCCAGCAAGATAGCTCCCAATTCACCCCTGGGTCTGACCTTCATTGACCTTCCCAATGCTATGAAGTCCTTGAGCCCTCAGCAAAGACTGTGCCAAATTACACAATGATTTTTATAATGTGTCCATGTGGGGAGCTGAACTGAGAAGTCATCCACACATTTAATCATTTACCTCTGAACAGAACTAGAAAGTGACCCCCCCTGAGTGAAAGCAATAACCCACACCCTACCTCTGAGACGCATGTCTAAAATAGATAATGACAACAGGATAAGGGAGAAGGAGAGATATCTACATCTTCCCTCTCCAGCAGTTTTTTGTAATGTGTACGTATGTGTACAGAGTATGAACTTCACTAGCACACATGGCTTCAAGTCCTTGCAGTTTTCAATAAATATTTCAGTTATGTTCAAATGAAATTCAGTGGCTAATTTGGTTGCAGTTTTGGCTGATGACAGGAGAATAAATAGGTGCCTCTGGTTGTTTCTACTGCAGCTGGAACTCAGTGCATGGAAAGGAAGACAAAACCAAACTAGAAATTAAACCAAAATAACATACTTCCATATAGATGTATGTCTCCATTTCCTTGGCTACATGGTGGTCATGGTTTCTATATAGTGTTGTGGTCAATGAAGAGTCCCAAGACTCTAATACCACAAGCTGAACTCTGGCTTCTCTTAATATCTTTGGATTTTACATTCTGACTATGTTTCTGATTGCTGGCTTTTTATTGCTCTAGGGAAAGGGCTTGGCAGTTAAGCACCTTGAGAAGATCGAAAACATCATCTGCATCGAGCCGATAATCACAGAGGCGGTGTAGGATCTCCACTCGAGTACGAAGAGGCAGGTCTTGGAAAGTGGATTCTCTCAGAGGGTTGGGTTTCCCTTCTTCAAGCTCCCAACGGTAGTTGATGATGTCCTCTAGGTAGCTGTGGAATGTCTGAGGCCTAACCAGATGACCCCAAACACAAAAACACATTAGTCTGACATAGAGGATAGCTGGGAAAATGAGACAAAGAACTGATGGGTTGACTGTTGGAAAATGTTAACAGAAAGCAGAAATGAAAAACAGTAACAGGAGGCCCCTCACTGAAGCTTCATGTATTAGACTATCTACTTGGATGGTATAAGTTGCCAAATCTCAAAGAAGATAAATGCATTAAGAGGGATTTTCACAGAACAGGTTGTTTTACTTTAAAGTCCAAACAGCACATTCAGGTGGAATGGATAAAAGTTTTAATAATCAAGATTATGAAGCTGGGGCAACAGCCTCACCCTCTGCTCATCTTATGCAATTCAGATAGATATTCAGTAGAAAACTGGGTTCATGACCCAGAAAAAAGAAAAAGAAACTCTTAGTCTGCCTAGCTTAACTTACTTACATTTTAGGTTAAGATACAAAGGTGAAAAACTTCTCCAGAATACAAACAGATACTCTGGTATGCAAATATATATATTACACACACAAAAGAGAGAGAGAGAGAGAGAGATTCTTGTTCTGTTGCCCAGGCTAGAGTACATTCATTCATTCATTTTTTTTGGAGACAGGTTCTTGCTCTGTTGCCTGGGCTAGAGTACACTGGTGTCATCATAGCTACTGCAACCTCAAACTCCTGAGTTGGGCAGGGGGAGAAAGAGAGAGAGAGGTTCGTGCTCTGTTGCCCAGGCTAGAGTACAATGCCATCATCATAGCTCACTGTGACCTCAAACTACTGGGCTCAAGTATTCCTCCTGCATCAGCCTCCCAAGTAGCTGGGACTACAGGCCCACACCATCACACCAAGCTAATTTTTTTTATTTCTGTAGAGATGGAGTCTCGCCATGTTGCCCAGGCTGGTCTAGAATCCCTGGTCTCAAACCATCCTCCTGCCTTAGCCTCCCAAAGTGGTAGAATTACAGGTGCTTGTGAGCCACCATGCTCTGCTATAATTTCATATTCTATCATAATATGTATAAACTTTAGGGCATGTTACAAAATACTGTATTCTAAATTTTGAAAATACTTTTTCTATAGAAAACATTTAAGACAGCTTGATGGCAACTTAAAATTTTTTCTTGGCTATAGTTTGATTGGCAATTCTATGAAGGCATTAAAAAAAATTTGTTTGTTTTTTAGTGAGACATGGTATCACTATGTCCTGGGCTGTGTTCAAAGTCCTGGGCTCAAACAATCCTCCTGTCTCAGCCTCCTAAGTATTTGGGACTGTAAGTGTGTACCACCATGCCCAGCTATAACTGCATTTTGAGTAGTATCTAAATGTGCCATGCATATAAACTATTTCTTAGATGGTTATTCTACATCTCAACTGTTTAAGTATCTAGATATAATTTAACTCATGCTTGATATGAACTTTTTTCCTTACTAATAACAAAGAAGAAGTCTAAAGAAGTTGTCAATATCATTTAAAATTAAGGCATGTACCATGTTGACTTATAATCTATGGTAGTTATATCTGTAAAAAGAGTCAAAGGAAATACTCATGGAGAAACTGAGGAGACTCAGGCAAATAAGAAAGTAAACATTTTGCTTTTTCAAATACAGACGAAACTTCTTTCCCCCACTATCACTATCTTACTGGGGAAAATGTGAATCTGTTAGTTTATTAAAACACAGCATAATGGTTATGAATATCCAGGCTCTCACAAATTTGATTTGATTACAGCACTCCCATTCAAAGCATACGCACTGGCCTATTACTACCTGCTTGAACCTTAGAGAGTTTGGACTGGTTCCTCTCTCCACTGCCTGTGAAGCTGGTGCTGCCCCTTCAGGAGTGAGGAGCCAGGCAAAGAATACTTCAAAAAGGTGGCAAAAAGCAGACAGTACGGCTATGGTGAATTTGAAAATAAAAAGGGGTGATTTCTTTAAAATTGTTTCTAAGGAGCCAGGAGTGTGAAGAAGATAATCTCCCCTTGGTAACAAATCTCTTTATCCACCACATACTTTTGAGAATTTCTAATACACACCAAGTTCTACAAACAATAAGGCCTGTTTTTTTTCCTGCAGTAAAACAATAATGAATCTGGCGTGAAGACCATTTCCCTAGAATGGCAGCTCCACTGGAGGACGCTGCAGAAGGCAGGCGGGAGCAGGCCAGGGAGCCCTTTCTTATTCCAATGTAGGGTAAAGAACACACAGGCATACCAGCCGGACAAACACTGTATGTGTATAAACAGTGCTGCTCTTTGTGCCTGTATCTGTCTGAAAGCCCCTGCTTGTCTCAAAGAATTGCATGTTTCAGATTCCTTCTGAACAGCCCTATTACCCTACTCAGTTTCAATTACATCACTCTTGCTAAAAGTTTTCTTAAGGCATCTCCATGCCACCATAGCCAAGAGATACTTCGGAGCTTACAATACAACACAATTCAGTTTCCTTCTGAATTGTGAAAAGTAGATAAATCTTCTGTCATAAATCTACATCTCTTTTTCTTTTTTAATTTTGGGCTGAGTGTGTTGGCTTACACCTGTAATCCCAGCACTTTGGGAGGCCAAGGGGGAGGATCAGTTGAATACAGGAGTTCAGGACTACAGTGAGCTAGGATCTTTCTCTCTCGCTGCACTCCAGCCTTTCTCTCGCGCGCTCTCTCTTTTTTTTTTTTTTGAGACAAGAGTCTCACTCTGGTTCCCTGAGTAGAGTGCCGTGACCTCAGCCTAGCTCACAGCAACCTCAAACTCCTCAGCTCAAGCGATCCTCCTGTCTCAGCCTCCCCAGCAGCTGGGACTACAGGCACCACACCCAGCTAATTTTTCTATTTTTAGTAGAGAAATCCTGACCTCAAGCGATCCTCCTACCTTGGCCTCCCAGAGTGCTAGGATTATAGGCATGAACCACCACACCCAGCCTACATCTCTTTCTTTTAAACATCAGAAAATAAAGGGAGAAAAACAATTTGAGTGCAAAGATACTAGCCAAAGGTAATTTGACATGAAAGGGCTTCAGGAAGGTACATATCAGGTTTTAATCTTCTATAGGACATAAAACTCTTCAAGAATTTGATTAACACCATATACTCTCTCCCCGCCAAAAATGAACACATAGACAATTTGCATGTACTTTCAGATTTTGCTATTTAAAGGAAGAAAAGTGTAGTCGCATTGTGCTTCTAAAAACTGATGTATATTTATATTTCTAAATTGCTAGAGTTTAAATTACCTAGAACATTAACCGATTTACTCATCCATTCATCTCAGTGCAATTCCCTCCTAATGACTTAAATACCTTCTATCTTTCTGAAATGATTCTGAATTATAATGAAACATTTTATTTAAATATGGTAAACTAGAAGTTCTGAGCACAAGGTCTATTTTCCTTCTTCTTGTCTGGCAAAAGTTCCAAATATTCTTAAATGATCTATTTTCTCATTCATTTTCCATCCTACAAAACAGTAGGAAAGACCACTGGCTATTATTTAGCATCCTATAAGGGAAAAGACAGATTAGCTCTTAATTATCTCTCTTTTTTAATAACAGAGATAGAGAATGAAAATAAGATCAAGTCAGCCACCTTTCCAAAGGCCCAAAGTTAGCCAATTCTTAGAGCCCTAGCAGAGAATTTCTCAGCTTGCTCCAGACAGAATAGGTTTCTCATGATGACACCAATGTTCGTCCCGGAGCAAGCAAGGATGGCACGACCTGAGTAAAGTACTTTAACAAAGACCTCAGTTGGCTGGAAGTGGCAGAACTCGAGACTATGCAGGACAACAAATTTCTAATATCTGCAACCCATTTTGGAAGATCCCAGATAAAAAGAAGGCTCTTGAGTTCTTTGAGGCATATGTCAGAGACATGAAAGGGCATCCAGTCTCCTTACAGGAGAGCACTTAAGGTGTGGCATCATGCTTAGCAGAATGGAGACCAAAGGAAAAATAGACTTACGTCTTCCCATTTGTAACAACTATTTGTGAAGCAAATGAAATACGCGTACACACAGTTAAGCCAGATTTAACACAAGCGCTGGACTAATAAAAAGGTTTCAGTTCCAGTAAAACAGCACATAAAGAGGTTTTATAATGATATTTGATAAAGCATTTATTCTTGAAGATTATAAAAAGATCCAGGCCAAAATAATTAAAATAACAATTCTTCTCTAGAGCTTTATAATAGCTCCCATATCCAACATACCTAAAACCAACATGATAGCCAAGATAAGTTAAAAATCATTGCTATTTCAAATTAAAGGAAAATATGATCAAGTCAAAATATCTATGAGCAGAGAAAGATGTACATAATACAGATTTTACATGTGTTCTGTTTATGTTGGATAATCAAGAAAATAAAAACCAACATACAGTAACATTAAAAATGATAAAAGATTTTCTTTTTAGACAGAGTCTCAGTCTGTTGCTCAGGCTGGAGTGCTGTCATGTCAGCCTAGCTCACAGCAACCTCAGACTCCTGGGCTCAAGCGATCTTCCTGCCTCAGCCTCCCGAGTAGCTGGGGCTGTAGGCACCTACTACCACACCTGGCTAATTTTTTGTATTTTAGTAGAGACAGGATCTCACTCTTGCTCAGAGTGGTCTTCAACTCCTGAGCTCAATTGGTCCCCGTGCCTCAGCCTCCCAGAGTGCTAGGATTACAGGCGTGAGGCACCACGCCCAGCTGATAAAGGACTTTTTTAATGGAGCTAGATGGGACCCTAAATACTGTTTGTGTGAAGTGGGAAGTCTGAAGTGTCAGGTGTGAAGAGGTATGTATGAAAAGAATTCTGAATAGTTCTGGATAATTTAAAGATGCATATTGTTAGCCCTACAGCTACTAAAATACCCAAGACTAAGAAGCCAATAGCAGAAATAAAGTGATACACTTAAAAAATTTCATTTAGTCTGAAAGAAAACATTAAAGGACCAACAAAGGAACAGAAAGCAGAAGGAAGCAAAGGGAGAGTTGCTCAACGTTAGGAATATGGGAAATGAAAACCAAAGCCACAGTGAGATGCCACTTCATGATCATTATAATGGTAGATGTTAAAAAGACAGGTAATACCAAGTGTTGACCAAGATGTGGACAAAGTGGAACCCTCATACAACGCTGGTGGGAATGTAAAATTATACAGCTGCTTTGGAAAGTCTGGCAAGTTGCTCAGAAAGTTGAAGAATTATCCTATCATCCAGCATTACCCTCCTAGATATACAGCCAAGAGAAAGGAAAACATGCATCCACACAAAAACTTGTACACAAATAAATGTTTAAAGCACCATAATTCATAATAGGCAAAAAGTAAAAAATGCACAAATGTCCATTCAATGAGTAAATAAAATGTATACCCACAAAATGGAGTACTATTTGACCACAAAAAGGAATGCAGTACTGATTCATGCTACAACAAGGAAAAAACTGCAAAAAAAATAATGCTAAGTGGAAGAAGTCAGATACCAAAGGACATTTACGGTATGATTCCACTTAGAAGATGTATCCACCATAGTCACATCTAGAGAGACAGCAAGTAGAATAGTGATGCTGGGGATTGGGAGTTGGGGGAAATGGGAGTGACTTCTAATGGGTACAGATGTCTGTTTGGGGGTTAACAAAAATGTTCTGTAATTGGACAGTGCTGATGGCTGTAGAATTCTGTGAATACTCCAAAAACCAATGAATTGTACACTTAAAAAATGGACTAAATATCCCAATTAAAAGACAGAAATTGTCAGACTGAGAGAAAGCAAGACCCTACTATAGGCTGTCTATAAAATATGATTTAAATATAAAAATACAAAGATTAAAATGATAGAAAATGATATACCAAGCAGAATGAGCATAAGAATGCTGATTCCAATATTAATGAGACAAACCAGATGTGAAGACAGAGTATTACATAATAATAAATGGACCAATTAACCAGGAATATATAACAAAGCTATACATACACATCTAATAACAGGACACCAAAACTGATGAAACAAAAATGAGCAGAACTAAAGGGAGAAACAGATCCACAACCACAGCTAGAGATTTTAATATCTTTTATCATCAATTAATAGATCCAGTAGACAAAAGGAATCAATAAGGAACAGATTTCAACAATACTACCAACCTGACCTAAGTGACACTTACAGAATATGACACACAAAACTGCAGAATATATACTCTTTTCAAGTGCACGTGGAACATTCACCAAGGTAAACCACATGCTGGGACATAAAACAGGTCTCCGTAAGTTTCAAAAGGTAGAAAAGTCACCAGGTATAAAACCTGAACATTTGGGATTGAATTAAAAATCACCAACACTAAGATACCTTTATTTTGGATTACAGAAGAAATAAAATAAATTAGAACATGTTTTAAATGATAATGAAAACATCAAAACTTATAGCAAACATCTGAGAAGAAATTACATAAACTCTTTCAAGAAAACAGAGCTGAGAACATTTCTGGACCCTTGTGCTAAAACCTTATAAAGATCTGCAAGAATATAAAATTACAGACTAATATACCTCATAAACATTTATGCAAAACCCCCAATAAAATATTAGCAAATCAAGTCCACAATATATAAAAGGGATAACACTTTATCGTACTTAATAGTGAAAGACTGAATGCTTTCTTGCTAAGATCGGGAGCAAAAGTGTGTTATTAAAAGTGTCAGCCAGTACAGTAAGGCAAGAAAAAGAAGTACAGGGACATAGAATAATGAAAGAAGCAAAACTATTTTTATTTGCAGGCTACATAGAAAATCCTCAAAAATCTACAACAAAATCAGTAGAACAAAAAAATGATCTCAGCAAGATTGTAAGAATAAAGTCAATAGATGAAAATAACTTTACATTATATATAATAGCAACAAATAGTTAGAAAGTAAAACTTTAAAATACTTCCATTTATAATGTTAAAAATTATAAAATACTTAAGAATAAATGACAAGATAGCCAATATATTTATGCCGAAAACTACAAAATATTGTTGAAATTAAAGAAGATAGACAAATGGAGAGATATGTATCATGTTCACGGACTGGAAAATTCATTATCATTTAAGATTTCCATGTAAACTTGCAGACTTTAAAATGCTTTTGGGTAGGGCATAGAATAGCCAAAACAACTAAAAACCGAAACAAGTTGGTGACCTTACACTGTCCAATTTCAAGACAATCTGGTTGTGTATAAAGATAAGACATACAGATCAATAGAATAGGGAAGAGAATCCAAAAATGAACTCAACATATATAATATCTGTAAGAAAAAAAAAAAAAAAAACAAGAACACTGACTTTCTACCTCAAACTATATACAAACACTAACCAAAATGCACCATGATGGCAACTATAAAAAGCTAAAGCTATAAAACTTCTAAAAGAAAACTTAACACACAAATGGAAAAGGCAACCTACAAATCAGAAAATATTCACAAATCATGTATCTGACAAAGAGCTTGTATCCAGAATATACAGAATGCTTACAATTTTTTAAAAAGGTAAACATCCCTAATTGAAAACAAGCAAAAGACGAGCAAATATTTCACAAAAAAAGACAGACAAATGAGCAGTAAGCACAGAAACAAATGCTCAAAATTACTTGTCATTAGCGAAATACAAATTAAAACCACAATCAGTTACCACTTTAAACACAACAGAATCAGTAAAATTAAAAACAGCAAACATTGGCAAAGATACGGAGCAAATGGACTGTTCAGATGTTGCCAGTGGAAACATAAACGTTGCAAGTGTTTTGGAAAATAGTTTCACAGTTTCTTAAAGTCAAACATACTTTTACCATATGACCCCCAACAATTACCAAGAGAAATGAAAATGTTATGTGCACAAAACATCTGTATGCAAATGTTCACAGCGCTTTATTCATAACTGCCCCAAATTGATGAACATTTAGGTTGCCTCCAAGTGAACATATAAACAAATTGTGGGCCGGGCGCGGTGGCTCACGCCTGTAATCCTCGCACTCTGGGAGGCCGAGGCGGGAGGATCGCCTGAGCTCAGGAGTTCGAGACCAGCCTGAGCAAGAGCAAGATCCCGTCTCTACTAAAAATAGAAAGAAATTATCTGGACAACTAAAATATATATATAGCAAAAATTAGCCGGGCATGGTGGCGCATACCTGTAGTCCCAGCTACTCGGGAGGCTGAGGCAGGAGGATCGCTTAAACCCAGGAGTTTGAGGTTGCTGTGAGCCAGACTGACGCCACGGCACTCACTCTAGCCCAGGCAACAAAGTGAGACTCTGTCTCAAAAAAAAAAAACAAAAAACAAAAAAAACAAAAAACAAAAAACCAAATTGTGACATCGTTTTCACCAGATAGAATTTAGTGCCCTACTCCCTGCAAAAGGGACAAACCGCCGTCTGACACAAACAGCAGTGTAGATGAATGTCACACAGACATTATGCTGACTGTAAGAGGCTGGGTAAGTTCATTTCACATTGCGTGATCCCACTCATACAAAATTCTACAACAGGTATAACTTCATCTACACTGGCAAAAATGAGGTCAGTGGTTGCCTGATAAGCAATGTTTGTGTGGGGGAGCATGGACTACAAAGGAAACTTACTGGGGAAATGGAAATGTTTTAATTTCTTGAGTAGAATGGTGACTACATGGTGCATTTATTTGTCAAAAAAACACTGGCCTGGATATCTCAATAAAGCAAAGTTCTAATGAACACATTTAATGGACGTATTGTAATTTCCAGAAAGGTAAAGGATGTTTCTATATGGGGAACAGATGAGACCCCCAAAACACTACATATGTTTATTTTTAACTGACCTCAATCAGAGAATCTATTATAAAAAATGCTGGATCCATAATTAATCCTGAAAAAGTAAATTTACAATTTTGATGAATTTCCATTTAGAGTGTGAACCACAAGAAAGTGAACAAAGACCACAATAAAGCACTAATTACTCTGGGGTATATGGAGAACACTATACTAAAGATAAGCTGATAAACGGGGGAAAATCTTCTGGTGTCAAATACTACAATGAGCATTTAAGGAAGGATATTTTTATACTGCTTAAACCATACATCAAGACACGGTTTGATTCCATTTTCACTTTGACAACCAAAAGCAAACTACAAGTTCCTAATTTCCAATTCAGTGCTCAATTATGCCAAGCTACTTCCCAATTAAGAAAAAATATGCTGTTGAAAGATCAACTAGTTAATTTTAAATTTCTGAAGTACTTTAATTGATACAGGCCCATAAAACCAACTGGGCAGATTTGCAACTGGGGAGAATCTGGTCATCAGCATCACCTGGAACTTACAGGGAATGTAAACTCTCAGGCCCCCAGACCTTGTGAATTAGATAGCGGTGGGGCCCAGAAACCTGTGTTTTTTTAAAACAACCCTGCAGGAGATTCTGGTGTTTCCTAAGGTTTAAGAAACACTATATTAAAGGCTACCACTTCTGCTTATCCCTAGTTTTAGCCTTCTCCCTAGTTACCAGATATAATCTTTCCTGAATTGTGTTAAGCATTCCCTTGATTTTCTTTGTAAGTGTTCCACATATACATGTATCCTCACTTACAAAAATAAATCACTGGTAGGTATGCTTCTATGACTTGCTTTACTTGCCTAACATTATTTTTTGCCCTGATTCACCCTGGTCATATACACACCTGTGATGAGGCTGCCCTCAGTTCCTTGAGGCCCCCACCATTCCTAACATGTGGCTTTCCCAGCAGGACTGCTTTACTTCATTCAAGCTGCAAGGAGAGTCTCTGGAGTTTGACAGCAAACATAATCTCAGGAATGACATCCCCTCAATTTTGCCAATATTGTGTTGGTTAGGAGCAGGCCCTGCCCACACACAAGGGAAGGGGATCACATAAAGGCATAGATGAGGCCGGGCGCAGTGGCTCACGCCTGTAATCCTAGCACTCTGGGAGGCCGAGGTGGGTGGATTGCTCGAGGTCAGGAGTTCGAGACCAGCCTGAGCAAGAGCGAGTCCCCGTCTCTACTAAAAATAGAAAGAAATTATATGGCCAACTAAAAATCTATATAGCAAAAATTAGCCGGGCATAGTGGCGCATGCCTGTAGTCCCAGCTACTCGGGAGGCTGAGGCAGTAGGATCGCTTAAGCCCAGGAGTCTGAGGTTGCTGTGAGCTAGGCTGACGCCACGGCACTCATTCTAGCCTGGGCAACAAAGTGAGACTCTGTCTCAAAAAAAAAAAAAGGCATAGATGATTCCACAGGATCATGGGGGCTGCCTCAGAGTACAACCGCCACACCATCACCCAAGAAAACACCACTTTACCTTGGCAACAGAATGAACAAATGATAAATGTCTCTCAGGCTTATATCAGCTTTGCTTTGCCTTAGTTTCCTGAGGTAAGAAAATTAATTGTACTAGATGGTAAGGTTCCTTTCATATTTAAGATGCTAGTTCTGAACTGTAGATTCATTTGAGATTTTAAAAAACCTTTTAAAGCAGAGGTCCACAGATACAATTTAGGTGGTACATGAACTTGGCTAAGAAAGTATTATATTTTTATTGTAATCTAATAACTGAAATTTTACATTTCCTTCAATTATGAATGCAGTCAACAAACCACAGTGATTTTAGTAGTACTTGTATATATTTCACAAGTAGCAATCAGATATTTTCACATCAGATGGATACTGCAGATATTTCAAAATAGCATTTATGCTCATCAATACTTGAAGACAGTAATTTTGGGAAATCAGACCTGCTGCTAGAGTATATAAGTTAGTGAGTTAATGAAAAAACACAGTAACTATATATCAAAAATTTGATTCTTTAATACTTTACTATTTTTCAGTATAATTGGGTTCTGCTGTAATCCTCTTTCATTTTGTGATTTTAAAACATTATTCTTAGATGGGGTTCATCAGTGTGGCAAAGAAGAATAGACCACAAAAGAGTTAAAAATCCTGTTTTCAAGGAAAACCTTTCTATTATACTTAACATTTCTCTCATTTGCAGCATGGGAGCTGGGGGGGGGGGGTGGCGTTGCTGGAGGTCTAGGGGCCAGATCTGTCCTGTCAATTACTAGCTGTGTGACCTTGGGCAATTTATTTAACCTCTCTGTGCCTCAAATGCCTCATCCTCGATGGATGAATGAGAGGGGACTTTATATTAGAAGGCTGTCATAGGATTAAACGAGAATTCCTGGAAAGCATTCAAAGCGGTGTCCAGGACACAGGACATGTTGGCTATTATTTCCATAAGAGACACAGTATTATACTGTCCTGTAAGTGCATAAATCTCAGATTGGAGAGTACAGTTAAAAAGAAATGTGGGTTCCATATTTTGTTTAAAGATTTGATTGAGTTAGTGGAACTAGAATAGTAACCTATTTAATTTCCTGAAAATGGGAGCTGGCAAACTATGGCCTGAGGGACAAATCTGGCCTAACGTCTGTTTTTGTACAGTCTGTAAGAATAGTTTTATGTTTTTAAATGGCCCGGGGTGGGGGGGAGGGTTGGAATAAAAAGAAAAACAGTATTTCCTGGCATGTGAAAATGATATAAAATTCAAACTTCAGTGATCATAAAGTTCTAATAAAATAGTCACTATCAGTCATCACATATCGCCTGTGACTGCTTTCCCACTACAATGACAGAGCTGAGTAGCTGCAATACATCATATGACCCACGGCACCTAAAATACAGTCATGCCTTACGTAACAAAAGGGTGAAAACTGCGTCATTAGGAGAGCTTGTTGTTGTGGGAACGTCGTAACAGCGTACTTAAACCTAGATAGGACAGTCTACTACACATAAAGGCTTTATGATATAGCCTGTTGGTCTTAGACTACAAACCTACACATCATGTTACTACCGTAATGAATGCTGTAGGCAACTGGAACACAATAGTAAATATTTGTGTATCTAAACATAGAAGAACTACAGTAAACGTAAAGACAAAAAGTTGTACACTGACACAGGGCACATACCATGATGGAGAATGCAGAACCAGAAGTTGCTCTAGGTGACTCGGTGAGTGGTGAGGGAATGTGAAGGTCTGCGACATTACTGTACACTAGTGTAGACTTTTAAAACACTGTATGTACACTTAGGCTACACTAAATTTATAAAAAAATTTTCTTCTTCAATAATAAATTATTCTTAGCCTGCTATAAATTTTTTACTTTATAAACATTTTTTATAAAGTTTATAAAGTTATAAGTTTTTAACTCTTTTGTAACAACACTTAGCTAAAAACACCAACACACTGTACAGCTGTACAAAAATATTTTTCTTTATATCCTTATTCCGTAAATTTTTTTCTACTTAGAATTTTTTTTTTTTTTTTGAGACAGAGTCTTGCTCTGTTTTCTGGGCTAGAGTGCCATGGTGTCAGCCTAGCTCACAGGAACCTCAAACTCCTGGGCTCAAGCGATCCTCCTGCCTCAGCCTCCCAGGTAGCTGGGACTATAGGCATGCGCCACCATGACCGGCTACTTTTTTCTATTTTTAGTTGTTTGACTAATTTCTTTCTGTTTATAGTAGAGACGGGGTCTTGCTCTTGCTCAGGCTGGTCTCGAACTCCTGAGCTCAAGCAACACTCCCGCCTCAGCCTCCCAGAGTGCTAGGATTACAGGCGTGAGCTACTGCACTGGCCAGAAAATTTTATTTATTTACTTTTTGCTTTTAAACTTTTTTGTTAAAAACTAAGACACACACACACATTAGCAATGCTTTCTTTTGGAGTACCTCCTGAAGGACTTGCCTGAGGCTGTTTTAGAGTTAACTTAAAAAAATATTTTTTAAAACAATCTTTTAAAAAAAACAGCATCTCACCATGCTGCCCAGGCTGGCCTAAAATTCCTGGGCTCAAGCAATCCTCTTTCCTCAGCTTTCTGAATAGCTGGGACTACAGGTGAGCACTACCTCAACCGGCTTCTTCTTTTTTTAATAAGTAGAAGGAGTATACTCTAAAATAATGATAAAAAGTATAGTACAGTAAACATATGTTTCTATACATGATAATGTGCTATATACATTATCAAGACTGCTCAAAGGCTTCTCATAATTTCATTTAATCCTCATAATATTAATAACTTTACTGGGTGTTGTTACTATTCCCATTTTATGGATGAGGCAAGTTATGCACAGAGAAATTAAGTAACCTTCTTAGTTCCACCTAATAGGTATGTCTGAGAGCCGGAAAGGTTAAGTATCCACTTATCCAAATTTCTCTTTCTTTAGAATGAGATAAAAGCAAAACTTCAGAGAATAATAAGTTGTCCATTCACTGTAACTGCATGTGGATCATTACTGACTGGACAAGATAACCATCACTTCTGGCAACTCCCTTCAGTGAAAAAAGTAAAATAGATAGTAACGTTCTTTCTTGTCTGGGGGCTCCAGTATACACGTGTATTCAGTTTGTGAAAATTCACTGAGCTGTATAATTAAGAAATGTGCGCTTTCTTGCATGTATATTATACATCAGCATTAAATGTCAAGAGATCGCAGCCTTGGAGCTAGACAAACACAGACTCCTGACCCACACAAACTGTATGATAACAAATTTGTGTTGTTTTAGGTTGTTATGCTTTGGGGTAAAATTTGGTACATAACAGTGGCTAACTCATACAGACACAAGTATTAACACTGAAAGGAAAGAGAAATGATAATCCTAGAAAATCAAGAGAACCAACTTAAAAAAAAATCAAAGTCAGTAAACTACAAACTCAAGACAGATGAAGAGATATAATATTCTACTATTTCAAAAATACTTGTAATGTGAATGTGATTCTAGTCTTTTTTAGATTTTAAAAAATTTTATTGGCCGGGTGCGGTGGCTCACGCCTGTAATCCTAGCACTCTGGGAGGCCGAGGCGGGTTGATCGTTCAAGGTCTGGAGTTCGAGACCAGCCTGAGCAAGAGCGAGACCCTGTCTCTACTAAAAATAGGAAGAAATTAGCTGGACAACTAAAAATATATATAGAAAAAATTAGCCGGGCATGGTGGCGCATGCCTGTAGTCCCAGCTACTCGGGAGGCTGAGGCAGGAGGATCGTTTAAGCCCAGGAGTTTGAGGTTGCTGTGAGCTAGGCTGACGCCACGGCACTCGCTCTAGCCCGGGCAACAAAGCGAGGCTCTGTCTCAAAAAAAAAAAAAAAAAAAAAGTTACTGACCTATAATAGTTATAAATTCTATTCTTAATAGCAACAAAAATTAAATTAGCCAGGTCTGTGTCTGATCTAAATTAATAAAGTTGTAACTTTCTACTGAGTGATATTACAGGCAAAATAAATCTCAATATTGTAAAAATGTCAATTTTGCACAAATTTCTTCATAATTTTATTTGATTCTAGTAAGAATGATAAGGGGATTTCTTTTTCTTTTTTAAGAGACAGGGTCTCACTCTGTCACCCAGGTGAGATTGCAGTGAAGCAATCATAGCTCACTGCAACCTCGAACTCCTGGACTCGAGAGATTCTCTTGCCTCAGCCTACAGAGTAGCTGGGACTACAGAGGTGAGCCACTATGCCTGCCAGATAAGCGGATTTCTTATAGAACATCACAAAATATTGTAATCATTATCTGGAAGAACTAGCAAGCAGAATTAGTTAAGACCAATTTTAAACAGAAAGACAAATTAGGGGGACACACGCCCTATCACAGAGGAATCTCCTGTTAGAGGTAATAGCCCATATGAGAAGGCTTAGTTTACAAATCACTTTCTCACACCAAGTGATATGTCTGTTGACAGACTATTTTTTACTTCTAAGGACTTACCGCTGTAAGTGTATATAATTTGTAATCACATGATTACAGTGATTACTAGTGGACTTCCTCATCCCACCCCAGTACAGTAAACTCTGTGAGAACAAGGACAGTGTTTGTCCTGCCAGCACCTACTCGCCTGTGTCCAGAGAGCTGACTAGGATTATGGAACCAGGTGCCCTCATGCACTGATGGTCCAAGGATAAAATGGAACCACCTCTGTGGTAGGAAGCCTGCCATTTTACTTTAAAAAAAAAAAAATCATAACCAGGCATTTCTTTTGACCAAGCAATGGCAATTCCATAAACTTACACTAAGAAGATAAAAGTTTGCACACCTAGGTGAATTCTACATAAAGCTATGAATCATGTTTATAATGGCTAAAAGCTAGACATAACTGTCAACTACCAGATTGGATTATCTGACAATCACAATTAGAGAAAAGTTGATTATAAGAAAAATGATTACTGTAATGAAAAAAATTCCAGATATTACAATGTGAAATTACACACAGTACAAATACAACAGTACTTAAAAAACACATAAACTCCCAAGTCTACATCCCAAATAGAGAATGGAAAAAAATATACTACAATTTATTTTACTTGTATTTGTATTTATAAATACAACCTGAGTATTCTAGGGGGAACAATCGTTCTTTTGAGTCCAGGAACAATAACGCTCCCCCTAAGGAGTACAGACTTCCATCCTGAGAAAAGCGGCAGTTAGTCCATCTCTTTCATTGCACATTAACATTGGGTATACTCTCCTAGCCCCAACAGATTGAATTCATTAGAACAAAAATATATGAGCTATTGTCTTTAACTCTCCGAAAAACATAAACTGTAACAACCAAAACCCCTACATGGCATCCCAGGGCAAGAGACTGGGAAACTCGTGTCTCTCCTGTTTTTGAGTTTGCTTTGTACTTCTGTTCTGTTTAGAAATGTAGCAAAGAAAACGCATATACCAAGTTACGGTGAAAACAAGGGGAGAGGTCATATGAGGAAGCTCCTTTATTTGTCCACATAGATGAAATTTTGGTCCAGGTTTCTACACATCTCAAAGGTATTGGAGAGCGGTGTACTTGGCAGTTACGAGGTAAGGGAGCCTAGAGGCTCCAAGGTAATTATGCTGCTACTGCCAGTTGTGTGAACAGCAGAAGACACTCAACTGGCAGAAATGTAGTAAAATCTATTTTAATTTGTTAGGCAATATTTTACCAATAATACAACCAAAACTCAGAAAAAGGCAAATATAAGAGGAAGAAATTCTATACTCAAATATGTTAGCTGGTGTAGCCAAGAGTAAGTGATACACATGAGAGTAAAATAAACTCAAGGATTATAACGGAATAAAAACTCAACTGCAGAATGAGCCAAACACGGGGCTTAGTCTGAGAATCTATTCATATGTGCTCAGCCTACACTGTTACGTTATGGCTAATGGTCAGTTCTGGTTTGTTATAGGAAACAGGAAACATCACTATGACTGGTTAATTAGTTCCCTGTGCAAGAAACACTTTGTAAAAGTCAGGATTACTCACGTGATATCCCTTCGTTGATAGCAGCCCTGAAGCAGGCAGGCAATCAGGTCACTGATAAACTCCACATCATCTCTGTGAAGAGCTGCTTCTAACTCCTGAGGGAGGGGAGAAGGAGAGACGGAAACTGAGAAATTAAACAGAGATTTCTTAAAATCCACCTGCTCCTCACTACCACCACCACCACCACCACCACCACCACCACAAGTCCCAAGCAACTGAATGGTTAGTGTAGCAGAAGGACTCGCCTGAGATCAACTCTCCCTTCCCTCCCACAGTCATGGCTAGAAGAGCAACTGAGTTCAGCTTTTTGTTTTTTCCCTGGGATTATTTCTCCCATTGCTGTTTACCAAGCCCCATTCCTTTTACCTGCACCCTAGAAGAAACATAATTATCTCTTTTTTTATAAAGCAACGCTAGTTTCATAATCAAAGAGCTTAACTCTGACTATATAATAAAGTATAAATATAAACATGCTGTATTGCTCTCTTTTTTAATGGCAAGAGAAAATAAAGGAGCAATCACGTAACTGATTATAAAGTATTCTTCATTTACTTAGTCTCAACAGAAAAACCACCTATAACAGCTTTAAAGAACCACTGTATTTTGAACTAAACAGCACTGGTAGTAAGCAATATGGCAATTTTCATTTTGGAGACACTATGACCAATGACAGGAGACTGCTAGAACTAAGATTAATCTCACATCATCTGGAGAGAAATGAGGTAATGTCTATGTTAATGGTCTAATCCTAGGTGAGATGCGTTTGCATTCCTTAGGATTCAAGTAGGCAATGTAAAGATTTCACTAGTCTCAGCACAGTATTCTACAAAGATTAGTTTGGACGGGGCCATTAGATAAACAGTGAAAAGTGGGAAACTTTAGGTGATCCTATTTCTCTCAACACCTCAAAACAAGCAGATATTTTATGAGATGATAGAATATTTTCTAAGTCATCAAGTCTTACTACTAATGTTTGCCTGCATTCTTTGATTCAGGATGCTATGTTCTGCATGCAAACCATTTCCCAAGAGTCTGCTACACGTATGGTTTGACCACCTCATAACCAGATCCAGGATTCACAGGAAAATCATGTTTGAGAATCTTATTAATGGTTCTGAAAGTAGAGGAGATGTGCAAAAGATGTACCTTCTGATCATAACACCAATATGCGGTAGTTTATGTTAAAGAATGTATTCTACTTCTGGGATGGGATTAATAAAGTTCCTTTGTAAATTATTTAATTGTTCCATTTATTATTTTATTTTGTTATTTCACTTTTTAAAATTCCTAAGCTTGAAAATGGTCACTTTAAAAAAAACTTCACAGGACAAAAAATTGCTAAGCATAATAGTAACTGGCACAAACTATAAACTATTAATTCCACTCTGAGGAAGGTTCAACTAAAAAGGAAGGGGTCCCATATCGCCTTGAAAGCTCAGATAGATGAATACTCAAAATTCAGAGATAAGGCTCAAGCCTGAAAACATTTTGCTTGTCTTAAACACTAACCTCGGAATTGCTAACACATGTATGGCAAATGTTCTTATTCTTATATTATCTTATTAATTCCAGTGGGCAGACTTCTTTCCTACATTCTAGTTATGGGTTACTCAGAAAAATAAGAAACCCCACCAATCAGAATTAACAAGGATTTTATCTATAATTAGCCAGAATTCATTCATTCAACAAATATTTACTGGGTACCTACGCTATGCAAGATAATACAGTACTTCCTAAGTACTAGGGAGCTTAATTTACTTAGGGGAGCTAAAATGCTACAGAGAATAAAAACGAAGTAACAAGTATTCTTTGGTATGGAAGTGGTGCTATGGGTGCTACTGGAGTTGAGAGGAGATTTCACAAAGGTGGCAGCAATTCAGATGAGAAAATTGTGACTGCGTGACAACGGAGAGAGGCAGGGCGCATAATCGGTGCAGGGGCAACACAGCAAAGGCGCCAAGAGGCTGTGAGGTTCAGTGAAGTATTACGTGAAGGGGAGTAATGTGAGCTAAGACTGACAGCCGATACTGGATACCAAGCTAATGAGTTTGGCCTTTCTTTGGAGGACAGTGGAGATCCACGACAGTTTATTTTTACAGAGGAGCGGCAGTGAGATGACTCTAGCTGCCATGTATGTAAGATGAATTCTAGTGAGGGGGAAATGTCTGCACAGGCAACAGTGCAGGAGAAAGGTTCTGAAGGACTCACTGCACAAGGGAAAGAGCAGGACCTCACAGGAGTAAACAGAGCCCAGGCAAGTGAAGATTTGAATGGCTCATATTTTAAGCCTGGTCACTGAGGCAAGACTCCAAAGTAAACTGGAATTATGACAGAAGTTATTAATAAATCCTTGAAGCAAAAAGTCCCAGGCCACCTCGTTTGATAGGCAAGCCAGAATCACTGAATGCTAGAGCTGGAAGGTAAATTTAAAGATAAAGAAACTACGTCCAGACAGGATAGTGACTTTTTCCAGGGCGCTCAGCAAATCTGTGACTGAGCCGAGTGAAACCCAGGCCCCCAGTCCAGTGTTCTGCCCCCAGAAGCTGCTGCTGTCTATCTAGAAAGGCCCGATGGCATCAACAACCGCAGTCACAACCCAACCATTCTCTGTTTTCTCTAAGCCATCACGTGTCCTTCTCCCTAGGGAGAAGTCCCCTCAACCCCCCCAAATCATGCTGTAGTCCCTGAAAAGGAAAACTTTATCTCCAAAGCCCTCCTTGCCAAGCTCCACCTTGCTGTCCCCTCCAGCGGCTTTGCCATCACGGCGGCACCCGCACATTTCCACCAGTCCTCGCTCTGCCCTCTTCTCCACCTGGGGACATTAAGAGCACAATGTGATTCTCGATTAAAGGTGCTGTGGTCTGCACTAACTCATGTCTTCTAAGGTTTTTAAAGAACAGAAGTGACAAATTAAATGATAATAAAGACCACATTTGAGGAGATGAGGTAAGAACCGGGAGGCTGTACAGAAGAGGGGACTGCAATAAGTTTGTCACAGGATCGACATGGCCCCTGCTTACTCTACGGTTTCTAGGAAACCCAGTTACCTTTCTCTTCCATCTCTGCCTTCAGCCCACAGACATGCTCTTCTGGTTTTCCCTATCACTGCCAGAGGCAGGTTCTAGCTGCCCGAGTAGCCAGAATACTATTCTCTGAGGACATGAAATCTAAATGTTTTCTGTGCTGTAGCAACAGCATCATGAATACCCTTTCTGCTCCTTACAACAAAACAGTGTCAGTTTCATTCACCTTCTCTACATAAGCTGCTTATGAGAAAGAAAAATTCCTGTCTTCTTCTCCGTGGCCCTTCCTATAACATTAGCAAAGAATTTAGCAAATATTAACAGTAGGTGGTCAAATAATTCAACAAAAAAATATAGTACACCTACTATTTGTCAGTTTCCAGGGATACAATGGTGAATAAGAAAATCCCAGTATTATTATAGGAAGGAGGGGAGGAGGGAGGGGAGGAGGGAGGGAGGAAATGCTAACATGTAAGCCAGAAATGGGAAATTCTTCTGGTTTTTTATTTAATGTATTCACTGCTGTCTCCTCAGCAACTAGAACATTGCCTGATGCACAGCAGACATTCAAATATTTTCTTGACCAAATGATAGCAAATACTTATAAGAGTATATGATACATACTATATTAAAAACACAAAGTGATATGGGAAAACTAAACAAACTGAGGAATATGTGGAGTAAGACTTTGCCAGGGAGGTAAGATTTGCATGGGGCCTTGAAGGGAAGAATGGCACCAGGTAGAGGAACAGTGAGAACAACAGTGTGAAAGTTCACAGCAAGTGTGGGAAGCACCAAGTGCTCTCCCCAAAGTGGAGATGGTGATGAGACATTAGATGAGGGGGAAGGCAGGTGAAGTCTGGTCCCTTCAGAGGACCTGGTCTGAAAACCACACTAAAGAGAGTGGATGTTACCTCTCTGTGCAACTGAGCGTAACTTTTTAATCCCTACACCTGGATTTTCAAAAATCCCCACAGGTGGTAGAGACAGGAGACTGAATGTGAGAGATGCATAAAGATCAATACCGATGATGTTCTAGTTTCTATGTGGAAATCATTTTCACAGACGACATTACTTATAAATGAATGAATAAAGCAAAACATTCAGAGATCAATGATGAGACTGTAATGAACCAAGGATTAAACTTAATAAAATCTGTGAACAAGGGGTTTATGATTTTTTTTAAAAAAGAAGAGAACAAAAAGTTATTACTATGTTTTCTGCCTGCCTTACTAACCAGGTTTCACTGCTCATTCAACCTAGTTTTCTTGACAGCATTAGCAGAAACTGGGGACTAACATCCCTATAAATTACACAATCTTGTTCTTTAACCCAACTGTGGTGGGCAGGTTAAATGGGATTGGTAGAAACTTCTTCTCCCCAGTGAATCTGGGTTTGCTTTTTCAAGCAAAGCCACAATTTAGTGAGTTAGCAACTGGGGAAAGTTGTTAAATAGAAGAGTAGAAAGAATATCAGGGATGTTGAACTGGCTGAACAGCTTTGAATGATCTTTCAAATGACACAGGTATTGAGAGGAACTTTGCATCACATATAAAATACCCCAACCACTCTCCGTTGCCTACCATTTTCCCCACTCCACCATCCTTGGAAAATAGTAACTAACTCATAAAGACAGTAAGAAAATGGGTTTCAAAATATAAAATTGCACTATAAATATAATTCTATGATACTATGTTTCATTTATCAGAAGCTACCTGGAAAACCTACTCCCAAATTTGCAGGCTCAAGCTAACTTTCAAGGTGACAAAGTTATCAGTGAACTTTCTCCCTCTAGCTCAGCAGAATTTAAAATGCAGAATCAATAAAGATTAGAACCCAAATAGGTGATGAATCCCCTGGAGAGCAAAGCCTTCTCTCTTTCCCCTTAGTAACTGTAAACCCCAGAAGTTTGTATCCAATGGATAAACCAAGGCATAGTAAGTAATACAATCCTCTTTTTGCCACCCTGTGGTAAAATACAGAGTAAGAATTTTATAGTCAAACAGCAAAGAAGAAAAGAAACAGGAGAGCTATTTTTAATCCTGACAAACAAAAGAACTGGCCAATCAGTTAAAATTTTTACACATTGTTTAATAGGTATAGAGGTTCAGATTTGGAAGTTTGGAAGATCTATTTTACAACAATGTGAATATACTTAACATTTCTGAAATTATATACCTAAAAATGGTTACTACAATTTAAAAAAATATTTTTGACATTAAAAGTGTCTACCTCCAGGGGTGGTTGTAATGATTAAATGAGGCAATGCTGTGCCTGGCACATAGTAAATGCTGCATAAAATGTTAACAGTACAATTATTTCATCTTTTTTACAATGATAGTTCGTGGGAAAAGAACAAAGACTGGAAATGGATACAAAGTGTTCTTTTCAAAATTTGGAGAAGGTTTCCGAACAATAGAAATTCAAATTCTTTTGATACATGGCCTGCAGTGTTCATGCACCAATAAAACTATCTCCAAGAACTACCTGGAAATCCAGGTTACTACTTACAAAGCTTTACTACTTAAGATTTCAACTCAGAGTTTAAATCTTAGATTAAGGCAATCAGAGACTCTACTAAAAATCTCCACCCCAGCCTTTTTTTTCTTCTCACTTTCTCTCCTCCCCTTTTGTATTTCCTTTTCACTGTGAGCATTGAGCTGTGAGCACAGAAATCTGAACTTTGCCAAGATGCTCTGGGACAGAAGAGGAAGGCGGAAAAAAACAGCAGAAAAGGCAGCTAATCAGCATAGAGAAGGGAGACCCCGTTACTACTGCTTCTCTGCAGCTTCAGAGAGTAGCTGAAGGGAGTAACAGGATTTGCCGCCTTTGCAGCTGGCATCACAGTTCATTAGGGAAAAGTCTGTTCAACATCCTTCCACCTTCTCTACCCTCAAGAACAAATCCTTCGAGTCATGCAGTGGCTGCTGGGAAAAGAACTCAGAACTGAGCATGGAGAACAGCCTAGCCTCTCATAGGCAACGGGAAAGAGCAGAACCAGAGCCTTTAACATACATCTTAGAAAAGTGCTTACCATGCTTCACTTTAAAAAAATTCTGCCTGTCTAATAAACAAAGATAACTCCCAGAATGGAGACAGTCAAATGCCACAGAATATTACTAAATTCCTTTAATGTAACCCCATAACCAACCACTTAATACATCTTTTCTTAAAGCATTACAAGTACTTTTTCTTGTTTGACACATTCCTAATCCCTCTAGAAATTTTCTTTAATCTTCTGCTAAAGAAAGTAGTAAAGAGAGAAAAACTTCCTTTTCTCCAACTTCCGAGTAAGGATCAAGATCATAGATTTGCACTACTGCCATTCGGTCACTATAATTCCTTTGAGTTTATCTAAGGAGGGGAAAATGTCTAAAGAAAAAAGTCATGTTTGTTGTATTTGATTTTAGAAGTTTACAAATCTTCCTCATTTGCACAAGGACCAACTACTATGCAGTAGTAGATCTGGCTTCTGTATAGGACCCAGAACTCTGCTTACACAAAGGAGATGCAAAGCAGGCCCTCTTGAAGGACTATCCCAGCTGCTATCCAAGAGAGAATGCCTGGAGTGTGGGCTCAGAATAGAGAAAGAAAAAAGCACACCAGCCTCCAGAAGGCACCTCTGACTTTGGCAGCTGATGCTTTCTAACTTGGTGTAAATTAATTTAATCCCAAAGGCATACCCCATGCCAATTTAGACTGTAAAGTATAAATCAGCTGAAGTGGGTATAATGGTGAGGGACCTGAAACCAGCTACATAACATTTTCAGTTGGCCAAGAGATTTAGCCCAAGAGTCCCCAAAGGCCAGCCAGCTCTGCACTGCTGCTCTGCTGCAACCACACCACTCCTGGACCTTCCATGAACAGCTGTGTCACTGGCTATGATGCTGGGTGAGAAAAGAAAGGAGACCAAAACACCACGTCCCCTCAAATATGACTGCAACTCTAAAACGTTATGTTAACTGGAAAATACTAATTATACCAATAAATGTGTAAATCTAGAATATAATTTTCTGAGAATGTGTAAATTACCAAAACTGGCTCCAGAAGTTAAAAAAAAAAGGCTAAGAAGAAGTTCCATGGGTCTTCTCCCACAAGAAAATGCCCTTATAAACAATTTCTGAGCACCAAAAAAGTTGAAAAGCTTCCGATGTTCTGGGAATGCACGTCCAGCATACTGGACAAGCAGAGCCATGCAGAAAAGAAATCTGGAAGAGCAGGTTTTCGACAGACCATACACAGCCTCAAACACCAGATCAAGTCCTCTGGGCTTCACTGCTTAGACCAAAGTTTTCCAATTAGAGCACGGGTGTCCCCTGGGTTCCACAGTGTGTGGTCAGAATACAGGAAACCACAAGGTAAAGATGGCACAGGTTCCTAGACAGTTTGACTTTGACTTTGTTTTTTATTGTTGTTGCTCGCTGGTTGGAAAGACATTTTTAACTCAAATATTTGCATGACTTTCAAAGATAAAAATAGGAGACTTTATCAGAGAATTATGTTTGGAGCTACTTCAGACTATAGCTCTAGGTCTCTGAGATTATATAATTATCATTCTCTGCCATAAGGAGCTCACTGCTGAATTAGCTGGAAATTGTTTCAGGTCGCTGGGAGTTACCAAAGACTTGAACAGGAAAAAGAAAGAATCATCAAACCTGCAGGACAAATAGTTAGGGAGAGAGACTGGAAAGTGAGAAGAATCCCTGGTCAGTCCAGGAAGAGGTGATGGGGCCAATGCTAGAGAGGTGACAGTGGAAAGGGAAAGAATGAGATGAAAGGAAAGAATCTCAGAAGCAGAGTCAACAGGGTTTTGCAACTGCAGGCAACGAAAAAAGAATAAGGAAATTTTAGATATATTTTAATCTATTTCCCCCCCAAAGGTTTTACAGTCTTTAACAGATAAATAAAAATAAGGAAGATAAGAGGCTGGGGGAGGGGCAGAGACAACAAAGAATGATGCTAGCGATAAGGTCCTAGAAGTTTGAAGTGAGACATAACGTTGCAGTGTTCTAAGTCCAGTTGTTCATATCTGACTGTGTCCTGGTTTCCTGATGAATTGCGAAAATGTACATACACAGAAAATTTTACACACAATTTCAGGGTGTGTGCGTCTCTGAGTGTGGTTAGGTTCCTATGACTGAATCAATTCAATCAGTTCACCATCTTATGGACCTGTGATAGGGGATGTCACACAAGTGGAAAGGCAGCCCTGGCATCTGAAGACACACTATGTGCCAGGTTCAGTGTTAAACGCTGGGGGTGCGAAGAAGAAAAAGAGAACCTTGCCCTCAAGTAGCATAAAATCTAGAAGGGAGGACAGGCACAAAACAATGATATGTTCAGTTCAATAGGAGGGACACCACAACAGAGGTACAGTCAAAATGCTGCTCGGGAGATTAGCCAAGGCTGAGAGATCACCAGGGACCAGCAGATGCACACACAGAAGACAACAGCAGCAAGGTGCTCAAGTAAAATGTAGTCACTTCTATGAATGAAATATTAAAAAGATTAAAATTTTATAATAAATTGTGTCTAAATCCCTGGTACTTTTACTGAGGGGCTTTGTGTGTCAAAAAACAAAATAAAAAAGTAAAAAAACCCCAAAACAAACAAAGGAATGAAATAAAAAAATAAATAAATAAATTCCTGGTACTGCCCGGTACCTCCACAGAGTGGGTGGTCATGGCGTTCACCGAGAAAACTGAAAGAAATTAACTGTCAGGAGGCAAGCAGTTGAAAAGATGAATGTGTGACTGAAGATTTTCAGAAATGGGTGAAATCCACTCAGGAAGAAATCTGGAAAGGCAAGACAACTAGGAAAGACCAGAGAAGATATAAATCAAGAAAACAGTATTGAATTCTCATTGAAAAAACAAAGTTACAATCAAAAGGGGATAAACCGTATGCTATCTATAATGGGAAATTGGTCCCAAGACAAAGAATATCCAACCCTGTCCTGGGGAAGAGACACTGATGACACTTTGTTGTGGGGCAGGAATATTTCATCAGCCCTGGGAGAAAATATCTCCACAAAACCAATTCATTGTCCTCTGATTCTCACCTCCTGGGTTAGCACATTTAGCACGTGTGTTTATCAGAAGGGTAGTGTGTGCGTGGCAGGTGTGAATATGAGGGCCATGCAAGTTTACTGCTATGGTCTCAGTGTGGCCCCGAAGTCCAAGTGTTGGAAACTGAACTCTCAATGCAACAGCATAGGGAGGTTGGGCCTAATAAGAGGTGATTAGGTCATGAGGGCTCTGTCCTCGCAAATGGATCGATGTCCTTATCATGGGAATGGATTAGTTATTGAAAAAGTAGCTTTGTTATAAAAGGTTTCCTGGCTCCCTCTTGCTCACTGGCTCTTACCCTCTCTAGCCCTTCTGCCTTCTGCCATGGGATGAAACTGCATGGCAGCCCTCGCCGAATGCTGACAGCCTCATATTGGACTTCGTAGTCTCAAGAACTGTGAGAAATAAATTTCTCATCTTTACAAATTACCAGGAACACCCATCCTATTTTATAGAGTAAGACGTTGCCCAATTAAAAAAAAAAAAAAAGAATTCCCCAGTCTGTGATACTGTTATGGCAGCACAACAAGGACTAAGACAGTTACCTATTCAATTTTAAATACACAAAATGTCATTCTGAGACTGGGGGCCTATGAATGTAAATAAGTTTATAAACCTACAAAGGTGAGGGCCAGACTCAGTAATCTAAAAGCAATCACAATAGAGCAAGACACAGATTAAACAGGAATGGAATAGATGGACTGTATTAAGAAAGGGACTACCATAGAAGCACAAGTGGCAAACCAGTGTTTTTTGGGGGAGAGGCTCCGGAAGTACAAATGACAAAAACAGGAAGCTTTTGTACACTGAAAGCCAAGTTCCAAATTCAATTCAATAAACATTGAGCATTCAGTGGTGGTGCAAACATTTTTCCTTTTGACTAAAACAGAACATAACAATACATAGACAAAAGATCTCAACCAGGTAAGATTTTTAAATACAGTTCCCTTATCACTAAATCTTAGAACAATCAAGATGTACTAAAGTTATGTAGAATAAATGGAAATCAAGTAGCCTGTTTTTTCAGAATCACAGCAATCTACACTGGCTTTGTTCTGGACATAGAGAGGAATTGCTTTTGCCCAAAAAACTAAACGCCCTGGGTGTTCAGTCATAACACAGAGCATACCTCTCAGTTCCTTATGCCTTCCTTTCTCCTAAATGCAAAATGGCAGCTAAATCATTAATTTATATTTGTGTAACTATTCTGCCTCTCACAACCATGACTATGAAATGCTCTCTTTTACCCAAGGTATCTCCATTTTCTTTTAGACTCCTTGAAAGATCCCACCACAGGAGCCCATACGTTACCTATTTTCAGTAAGATGTTTAAACAACAACAAAAAGGCATATTCCTCTTTCTTCCACAAACCCTTCTGTATTTTAAGTACCTCTACAGCAAAAACAAAAGACAAGCCCCAGTTTAAAAATCTACAAAAGACTACTGCCCTCCTGCTCCCTACTTCTAGCAATAAGAACCTAATTAATGCCTCTCTTCTAAGAAACTGCTTCTTGGACAGTCTACAAACCATACACAAAAAAGAACCAGTTTCACATCAGTTCATGGTCTCTTAAAAGATCATATAAATTCTCGGCAGTCCTCTTTCTGATAACCCATGGGGGAGTACAGAACAGAGAGCAGAAGCTAACTCGTCTAGATTGGTTTGGTTCCCATCCTCATTCTTTATCTTCATTATCATCAACAACAAAGCAGCTTACAAGACAGAAGGGTAGGTTCCAGTAATGCATTCACTTCTGGATCTTCTGTAAAGAGATGTAAGGATTGGTGTCCACTATTCAAAACATGAGTGGACAAGGTTAGAAACCAGTATTATTGCCTTGAGGACTTTTGGCTTAGAAATTTCCTATGGTTACAGATTTTTAAGCGTAGGACAGACAAACAGTTGATTTTTCATGCTGCATTCTGTTATGACTATTTTCCTCTTACTTTTACAGATTTTCTAACACAGATTTCATAAAGCAAAAACTCTGGGCTCCACTCCTCAAAGTTTCTGTCAGTAGCTCTGGAAAAGAGGTCCAAGACTCCTCCCCCCCACCTCTTTTTTTTTTTCTTTTTTTTTGAGACAGAGTCTCCCTCTGTGGCCCTGAGAGCTCAGTGGCATCATCATTGCTAACTGCAACCTCAAACTCCTGGGCTCAAGCCTCCTGAGTAGCTGGGACTACAGGAGTGTGCCACCATGACTGGCTAATTTTTCTATTGTTTTTTAGTAGAGACAGCATCTCACTCTTGCTCAGGCTGGTCTCGATTTCCTGAGCTCAAGCAATCCTCCTGCCTCAGCCTTCCAGAGTCCTAGGATTACACTCGAGAGCCAAGACCCCCTCCCTCCTTTTTTTTAAAAGCATGCAGGGTGAATGAATCAATCTGATGATCGGCTGGACCTGGGAATCACTACAGTGAGTAACCACCAGATCTCAGTCCCTTTCCCCTTGCTCATCCCTTAAGAATCTTACTATCCTGTCTTAAGAGTTTAACTAGCATCTCTCTATATATATTACTCAAATGTAGTTACCCAGCGGAGACAGATTTAACTATTGTTCCAATTTTTTATTGGTCTTTCCATAGAGGATTATGCTTCTTATCATTGCTGACATCAGACTTGTTCATATGACTTGCTTATGAAAATTGCTTTGGCCAGTGAAACATGAATGGAAGCAGTATGTGGCACCTCTGAGCAGAAGCTTAAGATTATCACATTGTTCCAGTGTAGCTCTTTTCCCTTTATCCCAAATAAGAACTGCTCCTTTAACCTAGACAACAGAAGGAAGACAACCAAGAGCTGATCCGCAAGAGATGTTAAACATGAACCGCCTCCCCCCAAATAATCTTTTTGTGGCTGCAAACTACTGAGCTTCTAGGGCTATTCACTACTGTGGCATAACCTTGCAAAAGCACATACTGGCATGGAGGAGAGAAAGGCTGAATGCAAACAAAAAACACAAAAGGTTTCAAATAACAACAGCAGTTACCAGTTGGGGACATAGTGGAGGCTTACATTCATTAGCTCATTTACTCTTCCCAAAACCTTTCAAAGTAGGTATTAATATCACCATTTTACAGATAAGGAAATCATGGGCTGAGGCAAAGAGTTTTCAGCAAAATTATCTTCCACAAAACAGAGGTATCTTCAGTGTAAATGCTTACCAAACTTCTATTATAAGATGCTCAATTATTTTATTTTTGGATAACAGAAATTTGGGTGCTTACAGAAATTAAGGAAAAGATAATACCTTGTAACAACCTCAATCAACGCCAATTCTGGATGCTTACAGAGGTGACTGGATTCAATCCATTTTATTTTATTTTATTTTTTCATGTATTTTTTTTTAGGGACAGGGTCTTGCTATCTTGCCCTGGTTGGAGTGCAGTGGCCTCCCAAAGTGCGCTCGGCATGAAGCCATTTTAAAAGAAAGGAAAAAAACCTATCGAGTGATTAAGTGAATGCTCTCAGGGTATGATATCAATGACAAGTATTATACTATCATTGTAAAAGTCACTCTTTTTTTAAATTTATTTATTTATTTTTTTTTGAGACAGAGTCTCGCTGTGTTGCCCGGGCTAGAGTGCCGTGGCGTCAGCCTAGCTCACAGCAACCTCAAACTCCTGGGCTCAAGCAATCCTCCTGCCTCAGCCTCCCGAGTAGCTGGGACTACAGGCATGCGCCACCATGCCCGGCTAATTTTTTCTATATATATATATTTTTTAGTTGTCCAGATAATTTATTTCTATTTTTAGTAGAGACAGGGTCTCGCTCAGGCTGGTCTCGAACTCCTGACCTCAAGTGATCCACCCACCTCGGCCTCCCAGAGGGCTAGGATTACAGGCGTGAGCCACTGCGCCCGGCCGTAAAAGTCACTTTAAATAGAAACATTTAAGCATTTATGTTGTAATGATCATGAATATACACCTACAGAGCAACTGAAAAATCAAACCATCCACTGTTAAATGAACAGGTACTTGTGATGGGGGATACATTTTTTCAGAAAACATTGTCAGCAGATTCAAAAACTTAAGACAGAAGTGAAATTGAAGCTCTCTATAAAACTGTACTTTGGGGCCAGGTGCCATGGCTCATGCCTATAATCGTAGCACTTTGGGAGGCCCAGGACGGAGGATAGCTTGAGGCCAGCAGTTCAAGACCAGCCTAAGCAAGGGTGAGACCCTGTCTCTACAAAAAAAATGGAAAAATTAGCCAGGCATGGTGGTGCGCACCTGTAGTCCCAGCTACCTGGGAGGCTGAGGTAGGAGGATCACTGGAGCCCACCAGTTTGAGGTTGCTGTGAGCTACTGTACTCTAGCACGGGCAACAGAGTCTCAAAAAAAAAAAAAGAAACCCAAAAACTGTACTTCAAAAAGAAGTTCTAGTGATGAAGAAAGTGTTTCTGGAAATAGGAAAAGAAGCAAGAAAGAAGCAGCAGAAGCAATTATTTCTAAATTAAAAAACTTGAGTTTCCATAAAATCTCCAAAAGAAATTAGACTATTTCATCTCCATCACTAAAAGTTTATACATACTATGATAAGTCAATATGCCCCCAAGAGTTTTACTGAATCATCTCATTGGGAAGATGGGGTACTGCCTAGATTTAAGCATGTATGCTAATTTATATATGTTAATACCACCAAGAAAGCAACAGAGAAGATTCCTAATTCATGCTCTTTCCATTTTACCAAAGGGAATCACACCTTTTATAAAGAGACTATAAAAGTCTGAAAGGGGGAAAAGGTATGGGGAATAATATTTCATAATGACCCTATTTCTTCTAAAACATAGCCTTACTGGGTTCATTATATTTTTTAGCCAACTTCCGAATAGGTAAGAATTACTACCTACATCTCACCCTATACCCCCTGTCTAATACTCCATTAAAACAAGTTGTTACTATGCATCCTTCCAGTTTGCTGGGTCCTAATCCAAAAGGCATCTCTGTAATTTACAAATCTCTCCTCTCCATTTCTGTTTTCCCTTCCATCCTCTCTCAGTCCTTCCACCTAAAAATTATACTGTGTTTTCTGATCAAATTGACTAGAAAAACAATCCTCTATTTTCCAATTAGTTTTATCACTATCTGTAACGGGAAAAGTCAAGCTCATAATGGGAAGGAGCTGAAAGGTAACAAGAAAAAAAATAGTTGGAGTCCTTGAATATTATTAGGTAGAAGACATTAGATTTGATGAAAGAATTTGATGCAAAGAATTTGGAAGGATAAAATAATAATAAAGGCACAAGACAAAAAGGTAGATTATAGATATGAAAGAGAAAGGACAAAAACCAAGAAATATAGTTACCAGGTGATCTTAACAAAAATATTAGATACATATACTTTAGAATAATGGCACCATTTTGATGACATTTAGATACAGAGTAAATTGATATTTCCAGGAATGCCCAGGACGTGAAACATATACACGTATGAACTGTTGAAAACCACAAGCTCATACATCCACATAAGACTTTTATTCCTAGAAGCTGAGGTGGGAGGATTGCTTGAGCTCAGCCTCAAGAGTTTGAGGCTGTAGTGTGCCACGATGGTGACTGTGAATAGCCACTGCCCTTTGAATAGCCCGGGAGTCCAGCCAGAGCAACACAGCAAGACCTTGTCTCTTAAAAGGAAAAAAAAAAAGACTGCCAATATTAACTGAATTGGGCCACTGAAAAGAGGTACAGGAAGCAAAGATATTCTCTGTCGAACCCCTAACTCCCTGGTATAAACAGCAGAGAGATAACGACTATGATTCATGGTCACTTCTTTTGACAACTTAAGAACTGGAAATTTTCTTTTAATTACGTGGACAACGTTTAAAACTTGTTACTAGTCAAGAAATTTCATCATTTGGCCTTCTTAAGAGAAGAAACTCCTGCCTAAGTAATTATCTGTCTCAAATTGATGAAACACAGTTCACTGCTTACAGTGAAACCATCCACTAAAATGACTGAAACCTCAGGGATGTATGCAAAGTGTCTGTGCAAAATCTTTTTTTTTTTTTTTTTTTTTGAGACAGAGTCTTGCTTTGTTGCCCGGGCTAGAGTGAGTGCTGTGGCGTCAGCCTAGCTCACAGCAACCTCAGACTCCTGGGCTTAAGCGATCCTCCTGCCTCAGCCTCCCGAGTAGCTGGGACTACAGGCATGCGCCACCATGTCCGGCTAATTTTTTCTATATAGATTTTTAGTTGGCCAGATAATTTCTTTCTATTTTTAGTAGAGACGGGTTCTCACTCTTGCTCAGGCTGGTCTCGAACTCCTGACCTCGAGCGATCCACCTGCCTCGGCCTCCCAGAGGGCTAGGATTACAGGCGTGAGCCACCGCGCCCGGCCTCTGTGCAAAATCTTATTGGTGATATTAGTGATGGAAACAAATTTTCATCCCACCATTCTACTGGAACCAAGCCAAACCTAACGAATGGTTCTCAGCCCACATTATACTAGGTCAAATACAGCACTTAAGTTGATGATTCCCTCTATCTTAAAACACTGTCTTCTCTTGCCCTTCAGGACACACCCGCCACCACACGGGTACTCCTTTACCTTCCCATCTTCTCTGCTGGTTTTGCCGCCTCCTCCAACTCTAAATGCTGGAGAATATACCTTGGAGCCTCTTCTCTTCTCTGCCCTTCCTTCCCCTGTGGCTCCACACCCACTGATTCTGGACAGCTCATTCAGCCATCCAGTATGCTCATGGCTCATTTATACCTCCACACCTTTCTGTACCTCTCCTCAGAATCCCAGAGTCTGCTTATCCAGTTGTGTGCCTGCATCTGACATCAGCTTTGAATGTCAAATAGGCAAATCAAACTTAACATAACCAAAACTGAACTTTTGATCTCACTTCAAATCTGCTTCCCTCTAAATTCCCCCATCTCAGTTAATGGCATCTTCTTTCAGTTGCTCCAACAGAAAGGTTGAGGCATCCTTGACTCCTTTTCTGTTATCACACCTAATCAGTTAAATTTTGCTGACTCTATCTCAAAACAGCTTCAGAAAACCTTCTCTCTTACATCTTTTAAACTACCCATTGTCTAAGCTTCAACTATTTAACAGCTTCCTAACTTAGCTCCCTATTTCTAGCTTTGTCTGCCCTTCATCTTTAGAAGGTAGTGAGCCTTCTAACTTAAGTCAGAGCATGTCATTGTTTTGTGCAAATGCCTCCTTTCAAATTAAATTCAAAGTTTATACTAAGACCTTACCTTGTACAGCATCCTGCTTACACTCTAACATCATTTCTCACTACTCTTCATCCTTGATCTCTCCCCTTAGTCATGCCAGCCTCCTACCTGCTCCTCAAATATCTTCCGGGAGCTCCTGCCTCAGGGCCTGCTGCACTCCTGCCTGGGATGCCCCCCCCCCACCATCTGCATGGCTTGCCTGCTCACTCTCTGTAGCCCCCCCCATTGCTCTCTACTCCCTCTACTCGCCTTTGTTTTTCTAATTAACGTATCACCTATTTATTAAATGCGTTTATTTTCTTTCACTGTTATTAGGTATAACTCCTTGAGGAGTTTCGTCTGGTTTTGGTTTGTGGCTATTTCCCGAAAATTGTATTTGCCCCCTGTGAGATTTTAGTAAATATTTTCTAAAACAAGTTAGCTGGTTCCCATAATCCAAGAATCTAAGAATACATCCCAGTAAGAGAAGGCCTACATTTTAGCTATTATGAGATAATAAGTAAAAAATATGAATAACATTGAAAAACACATCATGAAAATGAAGCATCTGGAATATTTTATGACTATTCTGAAGTCTGTTCTAAAATAGTTTAACAATGACCTAGTCTGTGAAAACTATCTTCTCCAAAAAATTAAATCAGTAAGTACAGGTTGAGAATCCCTTATCCAAAATGCTTGGGACTAGAAGTGTTTTGGATTTCATTTTTTTTTTCAGATTTTGGAATATTTGCACACAATCAGATTATCTCAGGGATGAGACCCAAGTCTTACCATGAAATTCATTCATGTTTCATATACATTTCATATATACAGCCTGAAGATAATTTTAGACAATATTTATTAGTAATTATGTGCATAAAACAAAGTTTTCACTGCATTTTGACTACAACCTGTCACATGAGGTCGGGTGTGGAATTTTCCATTTGTGGTGTCACGTCAGCCTTCAAAAAGTTTCAGATTTTGGACTATTTTGGATTTTTGGATTAGGGCTGTTCAACCTACATTCACCGACATAGCAAACGTAGGTGGTTGCTCTGGGGAGAAATTAATCTGACCCATATGGGCTTGAGACACAAACTATAGAGAACCACTTCTTTGGGTGTAAGCAGTGTTAAACAGTATTGGATGATGAATAACAGCTCCAGGTTAAGCATTTTTAAATCCATGTATTCCTTTCTATCTCCATTGTCACTACTCTGATATGGACAGTACTATGATATGAATGTCTCTGTCCCTCCAGAATTCATGCTAAAACTGAATCCCCACTGTGGTGGTATTAAGAGGTGGAGCCTTTGGGGAAGTGATTAAGTCATAAGCACTCTGCCCTCCTGGATGACATTAATAATACCATGATAAGAGAAGCTTCAGAGAGCTGCCTGGCCATTCCATCTCTTCTGCCAGGTGAAGTAATGTGAGAAGACGCCTTCAATGGAACAGGGCATCGCCAGACACTGAACCTGCTGGCAGCGAGACTTTGAACATTCCAGCCTCCAGAACTGTGAGACATAAATTTCTACTATTTGTAAATTACCCAGTCTAAGGTATTTCTGTTATAGCAGCAGTAATGGACTGATAGGTTTTAATAATCAAAACTTCTCACCTTGACTTCCAAAGTGGTCTCCCACATCCAATACGGACTAAACTGCTGCCAAATTAAATTTGTTTAAATTCAATTCTGATATCACTTTTATTCCAAAGACTCTTCCTCAAAGTATGTATTCAAACTCCTACGGCCAACATTCAAAGCCCTCCCAAATGACCTCAACCTGCCTTTTCAGTGTTATCTCCCACTAACATAATGTGGAGAACCAGTTGTTTTTTTCAAAAATAACAGATATATCCCAGTCTTTACTCATGTTGTTTCTCCTGGTGGAAGAGGCATCCTTCCCTCACTTATACCCAATCCTGTCACGGAGGACAAACATGGCCAACATCTGGAGGAGGATGGATTTCTGTGTACTTAGTGCACAGAGGCTTGCTTGTGAGGAAGGCTGGCCTGAGTTGTAAGTCTGCCTTAGTCGCTAGCAGATTCTGGCTAACAGGAGAATGCTAATTGCTTTCACCTGGCCAAATTTTACTGATAATGAAAGCCACCAAATTCATAGCCAGGAGTTTCAACAGAGAGCCTCTCAAATCATGGTAAATTTTAAATGAGCCCTAACCCCTAAACAGGAAGTACAGGTGGGGGTGGGGAGTACAGGGAGTGTTCTGTATGTATTTTTCTGCCTGAGGCATCAATCAGCTTTGAATACTTGAAAATAAAAAAAAAAACTTAAAAAATACTGTCTCACAGAGAACGTTTAAAAAGAGATCAAGGAAATAACTTTAAAAATTGTTTGGGAGTTGGTAGGAATCAAAGCTACTGTCAGTTAAGTTGAACTGCAGAAGTCGTTGCTTCAGATAAAAAGAATAAGCTCTGAACCACAGCGAAAGAGAAGAGGAGCTTCCCTCATACAGGATTGACTAAGACCTGCAATAAACAGAATTTCCTGCTTCTGCAGATAAATAACAAGAGCTGCCAGCAGACTCCAAGTTACAAGTGTAAATAGGTAAGTGTCACAGGTGAGGAGTTACTGAAGACACTAGACTGCCTTCTGGGCTGGAAGAAGAGGATATGTCTACAAAAGTAAATGAAGCTGGGTAAAGTGGTGGGGGGAGCCTGGAGTCCCAGCTACTTGGGAGGCTGGGAGGTGGGAGGATTGCTTAGCCTAGGAGTTCAAGGCCAGCCTGGGCAACACAGCAAGACCCTGTCTCTTAAAAAAAAAAAAGAAAAAAGGAATAAGAAAATAAATGAATCAGTAGGGTGAAAGGTGCTAACCCAAGTAACTTCAGAAATGACTAGAAACTGAAAAACTAAAAAGGCAAAACAAACTGTACAGAAGCATTGTATTCCATTTTATAAAGTTTCACAATGGTTTACAGGCTAATAATTCTGATACTGATATACAATCCTGATGTTGCTGTACAATTCTGATGCTATATGTGTAAGCTGAAATTAGCAATTAGGCAAATGAATGCTCAACGGTGAGAACCAGGTTTCTGCTCTGGGAATGGGAGTTTACAGATAAAGCAAGGGGCAGAGGCTACAATGACCCACATGATAATAGGTTAGAACTGGAGACATCAGTATGACCTAATGTTTAGCTTACTATGAATACAGATGGTTACATATAGAAATATTTATAGATGCATGTCTATACACAGGTTAGTACATACACGTGTATTTCCTTGCTCTGTAAGTAGAGAGGACCCGGAAGCAAAAGAACACATCCAGCACCCAGATCTCAGTTTTTAATACCATTCTCCTAAAAAAGGAACCAGAGCTCCTAGGAGAAATGGCTGATTCTAGGACTAAGGCAGGAAATAGACAAGATGAGCCTGGAGCATCTTTTAGTATCTAAAATAAGGAAGTATTAAAAAACCACACAATGATAGCAGTATGTCAAAGAGAGACAGGAGCCAAGTGAAAGAGCTCCCAATGGCCAGAGCTGGAACAATTTGGTCAACAAAGTAAGTGTCAGAGTATAAAAGTATAAAACAAAATAAATATTCGTGAATCCACAGAGATATAAATTTTTAAAACAGTGAGTCAAATAAAAAACTCTTGCTAGCTCAAACTATGTAATCTAATATATATAACAGTATAACATGGAAGAGGAGGAAAGTTATTCCCTCTCCCTCCCTACCCACTTTAGTACAGAGAGGTCTGAATTAGAAAAGACAACTGAGCAGGCAGAGGAGTGGGGCAAACACCTCAGGAGCAGCTCTTGACAAGGCGTAGGATTTTGGCTGTAACAGGCAGACTGTCCCCATGAGCTGGAACAACCTGGGATGAAAAAGGAGGCAATTTAAAAACGAAACACTCCATGGATTTCCCTTGCATTCAGAAGGGACTGGTGTCTTACACAGAATTCCCTTGCGGGGGAAGGGACTGGTAGAATTTTTTGGTGTGTTTGGAGGATTTTTATTTCTTTATTTTGTTTCAATCATTTATGCTCTACTATGCCCCCGGCAAAAATAACCTGAGAAACATCTGAATAGCAGACACTAAGTTGTTACTGGTATACATACATGTAGCTCTTCATAAAGACAACTTACAAAGTTCCATGCTCAGCTTAAGGAGTGCTTCTGAAGGATTCGCTTCAAGAAAAAGTTGCTTTAGGTTCCATATTTGGAAAACCCATGAGAAGCCGGTTTTCCTGCACTGACGATTTTCAAAAAGGGTGAAGGGTACACACCACACTTCTGTCCCAAAGTTGTTTAGGAGTTTGAAAAATGGCTATCAAGAAGCAGCTGTCATTATTTTGACTGTGTGCAGCTTTCATTGTTCTCTTCCTCTATCCCTCTGCTTTTCTATATTTTTGGTAGTAGGAAATTGCATCTTTGCTCTAGATCCTTTTTCTATGATATAAGCCCAGGGGGTTCTTAGGGTCTGAGTCATACCACTCTGCAGGTTCTTACTGTAACTGGCATTAGCCAACAGAGAACTAAATTCAAAACTAATCCTTTGGAATTTATGCTTAATTAATATAACTTTAAGTTCTAGCCCTATTATATGACAGGGGTTACTATGAAAAAAGTTTCATCCTTAGAGTAGAAAAATGTTTCTAAGGTAGACAGAATGTCTGAAGTCCAGTTAGCATCCTTGATCAGTCCTTAAAATACATTTGTGTAGCTCAATAACTAGAAGGAGTAAATATGCTTAGGCTAAGCAAGGATGGTTCTCTGTTACTTTCTCCAAGTTTGACTTAGTTTCCTTTCAAACTGATATAGATGATAATTCATAATTAACGACTCATTCTCACAAAAATACAAGTTACTATTATCTGAATGTGCTAATAACCTCATTTGTAATTTTTTTTTTTTAAGACAGAGTCTCGCTGTGTTGCCAGGGCTAGAGTGAGTGCCGTGGCGTCAGCCTAGCTCACAGCAACCTCAAACTCCTGGGCTTAAGCGATCCTACTGCCTCAGCCTCCCGAGTAGCTGGGACTACAGGAATGTGTCACCATACCCGGCTAATTTTTTTTTTCTGTATAGATTTTTAGCTGTCCAAATCATTTCTTTCTATTTCTGGTAGAGACTGGGGGGGGGGGGTCTCGCTCTTGCTCAGGCTGGTCTCAAACTCCTGACCGCGAGCGATCCACCCGCCTCGGCCTCCCAGAGGGCTAGGATTACAGGCGTGAGCCACCGCGCCCAGCCCTCATTTGTAATTTTTAAAGCTCCTAAAGTAAGATTTTGTGCTCCTTTTAA